>NC_091981.1:1451510-1751510 GCF_044704955.1 Pristiophorus japonicus
CCACACACACACAGACCCACACACAGACCCACACACAGACCCACACACACTCACTCACACACACGCACAGACTCACACACACACACACAGACCCATACACACACAGACCCACACACAGACCCACACACACTCACTCACACACACGCACAGACTCACACACACACACAGACCCACACACACACAGACCCACACACACACAGACCCACACACAGACCCACACACACTCACTCACACACACGCACAGACTCACACACACACACACAGACCCACACAGAGACCCACACACAGACCCACACACACTCACTCACACACACGCACAGACTCACACACACACACAGACCCACACACACACAGACCCACACACACACAGACCCACACACAGACCCACACACAGCCGGGTGTCAGTGACACAAATCTGGCGGCAGCACGAGATAACAAAAGCTTCTGCCGTTGCTGGTCTCGCTGCAGTGTTGGTGGTGGAGGTTTTCAAACTGACTCTTCCTCATTTGTGGGATTGTGGAAATTCCCTGGGAGTGAGAGAATATTCCTGTCTGTCCACCACTTGCGAGGGCAGCGACTGAGCGTGGAGTGACCACTGGCTGTCCCTTGGTCAACTGGGCCTTCTTTACTTGTGAGCCCAGATAGTGCCTGTGGCCACGGAGACGCCTCATAGTCTCACTCGTGCCTGAGCCCGAGAGTGGAGTGGGGTGTGATTCGTGCCTGCCTGTAGATTCTGAGGCCAACTTTATATTAATCCCACGAGGACAGTGTCAGGGATGTTCGGGCCCACCCTATCCGAGTGTCTCCCGGGGCTGTCCCACGTCGCCCCGCCCGCCATTCGCCATGACACCACCGCGCTCTGTGTGACAGATTAAATCATCAGCAATGTCGAACCTGCCCGCTCACCAAGGCTTGAAAAACCCGCCACGAGAGCATTTAAAATGGCGCTGGTCATTCTGGTAAACAACGGCCAATATTCACCCATCCGGTATCGACCCGCTCTCCCGATGGAGGGAATCGTGGGACACCAGCAACAAGACGACCCAACACTCCGTCACTGCCCCACCAGCAGAGGTCCCCGGCCTCCATCGGAGACAGCGGGCAGCGAGCGCTCGGCCCAATCCGCACGGGGCACGGGCACTGCGCCCACCTGCTCCACACGGGGAAGGTGAGGAACGGTCCGAAGTGCAACTGTGGCCGAGTCCCAGACCCTGGAACACCTCACATCGACCGGCCCACTGAGATCTGTGGGTCCCAGACCCTGGAACACCTCACATCGACCGGCCCACTGAGATCTGTGGGTCCCAGACCCTGGAACACTTCACATCGATCGGCCCACTGAGATCTGTGGGTCCCAGACCCTGGAATACCTCACATCGACCGACCCACTGAGATCTGTGGGTCCCAGACCCTGGAACCCCTCACATCGACCCGCCCACTGAGATCTGTGGGTCCCAGACCCTGGAACCCCTCACATCGACCCGCCCACTGAGATCTGTGGGTCTCAGACCCTGGAACACCTCACATCGACCGGCCCACTTAGATCTGTGGGTCCCAGACCCTGGAACACCTCACATCGACCAGCCCACTGAGATCTGTGAGTCCCAGACCCTGGAACATCTCACATCGACCTGCCCACGGAGATCTGTGGGTCCCAGACCCTGGAACATCTCACATCGACCGGTCCACTGAGATCTGTGGGTCCCAGACCCTGGAACACCTCACATCTACCGGCCCACTGAGATCTGTGGGTCCCAGACCCTGGAACACCTCACATCAACCGGCCCACTCAGATCTGTGGGTCCCAGACCCTGGAACACCTCACATCGACCGGCCCACTGAGATCTGTGGGTCCCAGACCCTGGAACACCTCACATCGACCGGCCCACTGAGATCTGTAGGTCCCAGACCCTGGAACACCTCACATCGACCCGCCCACTGAGACCTTTGGTGGGAGCACCTTATTTCTCCACTCGGTGTCTCAGGAGGCCGTCGAATGGAGAGACAAACTACACATCCCGTCACACCAGACAATAACCTTTGGAGAGAGCTGCAAGTATTCGAGTGGCTCTGGTGATCAGCCTCCCATTGCGGGGTGCTCTGTAAAACCATTGCTGGTAGAAGGTTCGAAACACAGCGTTCGTGGAAAATGCATTTATTGATTTGATTGTGGTCTTTAAAGTAATGAGCAGATTAGAATCTTTCCCTGCGGCTATGCTTTGTGAGTTACAGGGACAGGAGTATCCGTCATGCAATGAACCTCGCTTACATTTCAGGAGGTACTTGTATTTCTTTCTGCAAAGTCTTGTAACCTTTGCAACCATTCCCTGCTCAGTCAGTGCGGCATTTTCTGCAAACGTTCAATAGGGAGCCGGACAGGTTTGGCCAAAATAACTGAACACAGAATGACACGGAGTTTGCAGCACAGAGACGGACCATTCAGCCCAGCCAGTCTATGCCAGTGGTTATATTCCACATCAGCCACAAGGCAGTCGGTCCCAAACACCAAGCTTTCCGAGGGGCTGTGTGACCATCTTCAGGGGTCGGTAGTAATTTCCCACAGATTATTTTTCTACATTGGCCTAATTAGATTTTGTGGCTGGTTGTTGGGCAGTGATGAAAAGGAAAGACAGACTTGCATTTCTATAGCGCCTTTCACGATCATCCCAAAGCACTTTACAGCCAGTGAAGTGCTTTTTTCAAGTGCAGTCACTGTTGTAAGGTAGGAACATCAGCAGCCAACTTGTGTACAGTAAGCTCCCACAAACAGCATTGTGACAATGGCCAGGAATTGGTTTTTATTATGTTGTTTGAGGGATAATTATTGGCCCAGGACATCGGGAAATAACTCCACTGCGAAATAGTGCCGTGGGATCTTATACGTCCACCTGAGAGAGCAGGTGGGACCTCGGTTTGGGATTGGGATTGGTGGGATCAGTGGGGGTAAGTTACTCCCGTCATGCTAACTGCCCCACTCTGCCCGGTTTCTGACAGGTGGGGGAAGTTAGAATTGGGTCCAGTAACCTGCTGAGTTTTTCCGGCACAGAAAGAGGCCATTTGGCCCGTCGAGCCCGTGCCGGCTCTCTGCAACAGCCCCTCAGCCAGTCCCCCTCCCCCGCCCTTTCCCCCTCCCCCGCCCTTTCCCCGGAGCCCTGCAATGTTTTTCCTTCAGGTACTTATCCAACTCCCTTTTGAAAGCCACGATTGAGTCTGCCTCCACCACCCTCTCAGGCAGCGCATTCCAGATCCTAACCACTCGCTCCGTAAAAACGTTTTTCCTCATGTCGCCTTTGGTTCTTCTGCCAATCGCCTTAAATCTGTGTCCTCTGGTTCTCCACCCTTCCACCAATGGGAACAGTTTCTCTCTATCTACTCTGTCCAGGCCCCTCATGATTTTGAACACCTCGATCAAATCTCCTCTTAACCTTCTCTGCTCCAAGGAGAACAACCCCAGCTTCTCCAGTTTATCCCCGTCACTGAAGTCCCTCATCCTTGGAACCATTCTCGCAAATCTTTTCTGCTCCCTCTCTAAGGCCAAGCAAGTGAGTTCTCAGGTGACTGAACAGTCCAATACGGGAACCACAGTCTCTGTCACAGGTAGGACAGACAGTGGTTGAGGGAAGGGGAGGGTGGGACTGGTTTGCCGCACGCTCCTTCCGCTGCCTGCGCTTGGTTTCTGCATGCTCTCGGCGATGAGACTCGAGGTGCTCAGCGCCCTCCCGGATGCACTTCCTCCACTTAGGGTGGTCTTTGGCCAGAGACTCCCAGGTGTCGGTGGGGATGTTGCACTTTATCAGGGAGGCTTTGAAGTATCCTTGAAACGTTTCCTCTGCCCACCTGGAGCTTGCCATGAGGGAGTTCCAAGTAGAGCGCTTGCTTTGGGAGTCTTGTGTCAGGTATGCGGACAATGTGACCTGCCCAGCGAAGCTGGTCGAGTGTGGTCAGTGCTTCAATGCTGGGAATGCTGGTCTGATCGAGGACACTGACGTTGGTGCGTCTGTCCTCCCAGGGGATTTGCTGGATCTTGCGCAGTTAGTGCTGGTGATATTTCTCCAGCGATTTGATGTGTCTGCTGTATATGGTCCTCGTTTCTGAGCCATATAGGAGGGCGGGTATCACTACAGCCCAATTTGAGGTCTTGGTCTTCGAATACTCTCTTCCTCGGGCCGAGAAGGACAAGGGCAGCAGGTACATGGGAAGACCACCACCTCCACGTTCCCCTCCCAGTCACACACCATCCTGACTTGGAAATATATCGGCCGTTCCTTCATCGTCACTGGGTCACAATCCTGGAACTCCCTCCCTAACAGCACTGTGGGAGCACCTTCACCACACGGACTGCAGCGGTTCAAGAAGGCGGCTCACCACCACCTTCTCAAGGGGCAATTAGGGATGGGCAATAAATGCCGGCCTTGCCAGCGATGCCCACATTCCAGGAAGGAATTGTTAAAAATCATCTTTACACAGCATATGTTGAGATCCAATCTTCCCGCTAACTTTGTTTTGGCCACACGGCGCATTTAACGGCGCATTCAAAATTCCACGCATGTGCGGTTTTTCCATTTAAAAGCTTGCGGGCTAGCTGCACGGGACCTCCAGATCACTGCACGGCTGCACAGCTTAAAGAGAACATTGCTCCAAACTGTTTTCAATTAATTCAATGTGGCAGAGCGCCAAACACAGAGCACAGATTCACAGACATAATCGATGTATTTATTGACACTTGCAGAACAAAAAGAAGCATCTAAATCAGAATATTATAACTATTGTGTTCCTAACACAGATGAGACTGCACACAGGGAGGTTACAGTAACAGTGACCTCAGTCTTTATTAAGACACTTCAAAGTGAGGAACAGGCCTTAGAGGCCGGCTTATATACAGTGCTCCCAAGGGATGCTGGGATCCCTTGGGACTTCAGGGGATGCGCTCCCTGGTGGTGGAACATGGGAGTGCATGCTTTACAGATACACAGCATCATTCCCCCCCGCCAAAGTCTAAGTGAAAACTATTTACAAGGTGAGGCGGTCGGGAGCCTTTCTTTCCCTGGTGGACCGCCTCGGTACAAATGTCTGTTCTGGTGTGTTGGCTGTGCCCTCGCTGGGCTGGCGTGTTGTTGGCCCTGCAGGGCTGCTGGGTGAGCCTGGCCTTGCTGGGCTGTTGGGCGTGATGGGTTCGATTTCCTGGTCCGGCGTGGTGTCGTTGATCCTTTGGGTGTGTGTTGTGGGCTCGAAAAAGGTGGTGTCTGCTGTGGGTTGTTCAGGGCAATCTGTGAACCGCAGCCTCGTTTGGTCCAGGTGCTTTCTGCAAATTTGTCCATTGTCTAGTTTGACTACAAACACCCTACTCCCTTCTTTAGCTATCACTGTTCCCGCGATCCACTTGGGACCATGTCCATAGTTTAGCACATACACAAGGTCATTCAGATCAATTTCCCGTGACACAGTGGCGCGACCATCGTTTACATTTTGTTACTGCCGCCTGCTCTCTACCTGACCATGCAGGTTGGGGTGAACCAGCGAGAGTCTGGTTTTAAGTGTCCTTTTCATGAGTAGCTCAGCCGGGGGCACCCATGTGAGCGAGTGGGGTCTCGTGCGGTAGCTGAGCAGTACTCGGGACAGGCGGGTTTGGAGTGAGCCTTCTGTGACTCATTTAAGGCTCTATTTGATGGTTTGTACTGCCCGCTCTGCCTGCCCATTGGAGGCTGGTTTAAATGGGGCCGAGGTGACATGTTTGATCCCATTGTGGATCATGAATTCTTTAAATTCGGCACTGGTGAAACATGGCCCGTTGTCACTGACCAGTATGTCAGGTAGGCCGTGGGTGGCAAACATGGCCCTCAGGCTTTCAATGGTGGCGGTGGCGGTGCTTCCCGACATTATTTCACATTCAATCCATTTTGAAAAAGCATCCACCACCACCAGGAACATTTTACCGAGAAACGGGCCCGCATAGTCGACATGGATCCTTGACCATGGTCTGGAGGGCCAGGACCACAAACTTAGTGGTGCCTCTCTGGGCGCGTTGCTCAACTGAGCACATACGCTGCATTACCGTACACAGGACTCTAAGTCAGAGTCGATACCGGGCCACCACACGTGGGATCTGGCTATCGCTTTCATCATTACTATACCCGGGTGTGTGCTGTGGAGATCCGAGATGAATGTCTCCCTGCCATTTTTGGGTAGCACTACGCGGTTACCCCACAACAGGCAATCTGCCTGAATGGACAGCTCGACCTTTCGCCGCTGGAACAGCTTGATTAGCTCTTGCATTTCAACGGGGATGCTGGCCCAGCTCCCATGCAGTACAGTTTTTTACTAGGGACAGCAAAGGATCTTGGCTGGTCCAAGTCCTAATCTGATGGGCCGTGACAGGTGATTTATCATTTTCAAATGCTTCCATGACCATCAACAAGTCTGCGGGCTGCGCCACCATCAGCAAGTTTGCAGGCTGCGCCATTTCCACTCCCGTGGTGGGCAATGGTAGCCGACTGAGAGCATCCGCACAGTTCTCGGTGCCTGGCCTGTGGCGGATGGTATAGTTATACGCTGATAGCGCGAGTGCCCACCTTTGTATGCGGGCTGAGGCATTGGTATTTATCCACTTGTTTTCAGCGAACAGGGATGTGAGGGGCTTGTGATCGGTTTCCAGCTCAAATTTGAGGCCAAACAGGTACTGATGCATTTTCTTCACCCTGAACACACACGCTAATGCCTCTATCTCAATCATGCTGTAGGCCCTCTCGGCCTTAGACAAGCTCCTGGAGGCATAGGCGACAGGTTGCAACTTCCCCGCAACGTTAACTTGTTGTAATACACACCCGACTTCGTACGACGATGCATCACATGCTAGCACAAGTCTTTTACACAGGTTATACAAAACAAGCAGCTTGTTGGAGCATAAAATGTTTCTGGCTTTCTCCAAAGCAATTACTTGGTTTTTTTCCCACACCCAGTTCTCACCTTTATGCAATAACACATGCAGGGGCTCTAAGAGGGTGCTTAACCCCATAGGAAGTTACCAAAATAGTTGAGGAGTTCAGGAACGACTGCATCTCCGTGACATTCTGTGGCCTGGGTGTGTCCCTGCAAAACAGATACACTGCTTTGGGTACTGTTGAGGGGGATGACTCATCAGGGGAGGGCAGCAGCAGCCAAGTTCATGGCACCGTGGCTGGCTCTGCTACACAGGAGGGCAGGAAAAAGAGTGGGAGAGCTATAGTGATAGGGGATTCAATGGTGAGGGGAATAGATAGGCGTTTCTGCGGCCGCAACCGAGACTCCAGGATGGTATGTTGCCTCCCTGGTGCAAGGGTCAAGGATGTCTCGGAGCGGGTGCAGGACATTCTAAAAAGGGAGGGAGAACAGCCTGTTGTCGTGGTGCACATTGGTACCAACGACATAGGTAAAAAAAGGGATGAGGTCCTACGAAACGAATTTAAGGAGCTAGGAGCTAAATTAAAAAGTAGGACCTCAAAAGTAGTAATCTCGGGATTGCTACCAGTGCCACGTGATAGTCAGAGTATGAATCGCAGGATAGCGCAGATGAATACGTGGCTTGAGCAGTGGTGCAGCAGGGAGGGATTCAAATTCCTGGGGCATTGGAACCGGTTCTGGGGGAGGTGGGACCAGTACAAACCGGACGGTCTGCACCTGGGCAGAATCAGAACCAATGTCCTAGGGGGAGTGTTTGCTAGTGCTGTTGGGGAGGATTTAAACTAATATGGCAGGGGGATGGGAACCAATGCAGGGAGACAGAGGGAAACAAAAAGGAGGCAAAAGCAAAAGACAGAAAGGAGATGAGGAAAAGTGGAGGGCAGAGAAACCCAAGGCAAAGAACAAAAAGGGCCACTGTACAGCAAAATTCTAAAAGGACAAAGGGTGTTGAAAAAACAAGCCTGAAGGCTTTATGTCTTAATGCAAGGAGTATCCGCAATAAAGTGGATGAATTAGCTGTGCAAATAGATGTTAACAAATATGATGTGATTGGGATTACAGAGACGTGGCTCCAGGATGATCAGGGCTGGGAACTCAACATCCAGGGGTATTCAACATTCAGGAAAGATAGAATAAAAGGAAAAGGAGGTGGGGTAGCATTGCTGGTTAAGGAGCAAATTAAGGCAATAGTTCGGAAGGACATTAGCTTGGATGATGTGGAATCTATATGGGTAGAGCTACAGAACACCAAAGGGCAAAAAACGTTAGTGGGAGTTGTGTACAGACCTCCAAACAGTAGTAGTGATGTTGGGGAGGGCATCAAACATGAAATTAGGGGTGCGTGCAATAAAGGTGCAGCAGTTATAATGGGTGACTTTAATATGCACATAGATTGGGTTAACCAAACTGGAAGCAATACGGTGGAGGAGGATTTCCTGGAGTGCATAAGGGATGGTTTTTTAGACCAATATGTCGAGGAACCAACTCGGGGGGAGGCCATCTTAGACTGGGTGTTGTGTAATGAGAGAGGATTAATTAGCAATCTCGTTGTGCGAGGCCCCTTGGGGAAGAGTGACCATAATATGGTGGAATTCTGCATTAGGATGGAGAATGAAACAGTTAATTCAGAGACCATGGTCCAGAACTTAAAGAAGGGTAACTTTGAAGGTATGAGGCGTGAATTGGCTAGGATAGATTGGCGAATGATACTGAAGGGGTTGACTGTGGATGGGCAATGGCAGACATTTAGAGACCGCATGGATGAACTACAACAATTGTACATTCCTGTCTGTCGTAAAAATAAAAAAGGGAAGGTGGCTCAACCGTGGCTATCAAGGGAAATCAGGGATAGCATTAAAGCCAAGGAAGTGGCATACAAATTGGCCAGAAATAGCAGCGAACCCAGGGACTGGGAGAAATTTAGAACTCAGCAGAGGAGGACAGAGGGTTTGATTAGGGCAGGGAAAATGGAGTACGAGAAGCAGCTTGCAGGGAACATTAAGACGGATTGCAAAAGTTTCTATAGATATGTAAAGAGAAAAAGGTTAGTAAAGACAAACGTAGGTCCCCTGCAGTCAGAATCAGGGGAAGTCATAACGGGGAACAAAGAAATGGCGGACCAATTGAACAAGTACTTTGGTTCGGTATTCACTAAGGAGGACACAAATAACCTTCCGGATATAAAAGGAGTCGGAGGGTCTAGTAAGGAGGAGGAACTGAGGGAAATCCTTATTAGTCAGGAAACTGTGTTGGGGAAATTGATGGAATTGAAGGCCGATAAATCCCCAGGGCCTGATGGACTGCATCCCAGAGTACTTAAGGAGGTGGCCTTGGAAATAGTGGATGCATTGACAGTCATTTTCCAACATTCCATTGACTCTGGATCAGTTCCTATGGAGTGGAGGGTAGCCAATGTAACCCCACTTTTTATAAAAGGAGGGAGAGAGATAACAGGGAATTATAGACCGGTCAGCCTGACATCGGTAGTGGGTAAAATGATGGAATCAATTATTAAGGATGTTATAGCAGTGCATTTGGAAAGAGGTAATATGATAGGTCCAAGTCAGCATGGATTTGTGAAAGGGAAATCATGCTTGACAAATCTTCTGGAATTTTTTGAGGATGTTTCCAGTAGAGTGGACAAGGGAGAACCAGTTGATGTGGTATATTTGGACTTTCAGAAGGCTTTCGACAAGGTCCCACACAAGGGATTGGGGGTAGTGTGCTGACATGGATTGAGAACTGGTTGTCAGACAGGAAGCAAAGAGTAGGAGTAAATGGGGACTTTTCAGAATGGCAGGCAGTGACTTGTGGGGTACCGCAAGGTTCTGTGCTGGGGCCCCAGCTGTTTACACTGTACATTAATGATTTAGACGAGGGGATTAAATGTAGTATCTCCAAATTTGCGGATGACACTAAGTTGGGTGGCAGTGTGAGCTGTGAGGAGGATGCTATGAGGCTGCAGAGTGACTTGGATAGGTTGGGTGAGTGGGCAAATGCATGGCAGATGAAGTATAATGTGGATAAATGTGAGGTTATCCACTTTGGTGGTAAAAACAGAGAGACAGACTATTATCTGAATGGTGACAGATTAGGAAAAGGGGAGGTGCAACGAGACCTGGGTGTCATGGTACATCAGTCATTGAAGGTTGGCATGCAGTTACAGCAGGCGGTTAAGAAAGCAAATGGCATGTTGGCCTTCATAGTGAGGGGATTTGAGTACAGGGGCAGGGAGGTGTTGCTACAATTGTACAGGGCCTTGGTGAGGCCACACCTGAAGTATTGTGTGCAGTTTTGGTCTCCTAACCTGAGGAAGGACATTCTTGCTATTGAGGGAGTGCAGCGAAGGTTCACCAGACTGATTCCCGGGATGGCGGGACTGACCTATCAAGAAAGACTGGATCAACTGGGCTTGTATTCACTGGAGTTCAGAAGAATGAGAGGGGACCTCATTGAAACGTTTAAAATTCTGACGGGGTTAGACAGGTTAGATGCAGGAAGAATGTTCCCAATGTTGAGGAAGTCCAGAACCAGGGGACACAGTCTAAGGATAAGGGGGAAGCCATTTAGGACCGAGATGAGGAGGAATTTCTTCACCCAGAGAGTGGTGAACCTGTGGAATTCTCTACCACAGAAAGTTGTTGAGGCCAATTCACTAAATATATTCAAAAAGGAGTTAGATGAAGTCCTTACTACTAGGGGAATCAAGGGGTATGGTGAGAAAGCAGGAATGTGGTACTGAAGTTGCATGTTCAGCCATGAACTCATTGAATGGCGGTGCAGGCTAGAAGGGCCGAATGGCCTACTCCTGCACCTATTTTCTATGTTTCTATGTTTCTATGTTTCTATGCTAGCCTCTGTCTTGGCGTCTGTGGGCCGAATGCCGTCCGCCGCGATCTTTCTCCCCAAAAACTCCACTTCTGTTGCCATGAAGACACCTTTCGACCTCTTCAGCCGCAGCCCTACACGATTCAGTCACTGGAGGACCTCCTCCAGGTTTTGAAGGTGTTTGATGGTGTCCCGACCCGTGACCAATATGTCGTCCTGAAAAACCACCGACTTGAGTAGGCTCTCCATGTTTGTCTGGAAGATCGCTGCAGCCGACCGAATTCCAAACGGGCATCTGTTGTAGACGAACAGTCCCTTGTGCGTGTTGATGCAGGTGACGCCCTTCGAAGACTCCAGCTCCTGCGTCATGTAGGCCGAAGTCAGGTCAAGCTTGTTGAACATCTTGCCTCCTGCCAGCGTCGCAAATAGGGTGTCTGCCTTAGGTAGCGGGTATTGGTCCTGTAGCGAGAAACGATTAATAGTTACTTTATAATTGCCGCAAATCCTGACCATGTCATCACTTTTGAGTACTGGAACAATCGGGCTGGCCCACTCGCTGAATTCCACTGGGGAGATGATGCCCTCACGTTGCAGCCTGTCCAGCTCGATTTCCACTCTCTCCCTCATCATGTGAGGTACCACTCGCGCCTTGTGGTGAATGGGTCGTGCCTCTGGGACCAAGTGGATCCGCACCTTCGCCCCGAAAAAGTTTCCAATGCCTGGCTCAAAAAGGGAAGGAAATTTGTTAAGAACCTGAGTACATGAGGCCTCATCAACATGTGATAGCGCTCGGATGTCATCCCAGTTCCAGCGGATTTTGCCCAGCCAGCTCCTTCCAAGCAGTGTGGGACCATCGCCCGGGACAATCCAGAGTGGCAGTTCGTGCACCATGCCCTCGTAGGTGACCTTGACCATGGCGCTGCCCAGGACAGTAATAAGTTCTTTGGTGTACGTCCTCAGTTTCGTGTGGATGGGGCTCAGGGCTGGTCTGAATGCCTTGTTGCAATACAGTCTCTCAAACATCTTTTTACTCATGATGGATTGGTTAGCGCCAATGTCCAGTTCCATGGCTACGGGTAAGCCATTCAATTTTACGTTTAGCATTATAGGTGGATATTTCATAGAAAATGTGTGCACCCCGTGTACTTCAGCATCTGTGTCCTCTCTATGAGGCTCAAAATTGCTTTGATCCACCATGGACTGATCTTCCTCTGCCACGTGGTGGTTAGCAGGTTTTGCAGAGCTTGCAGCTCGCTGGAGGTGCCCCATTGTTCCACAGCTCTTCCAAACATACCCTTTGAAGCGGCATGAACAGGCTGAATGGAAACCTCCACAATGCCAACAAGGTGTGAATTGCCTTGCATTCATCCTTTGTTGCGGACTTTGAGTCATCTGGATCACCTGAGGCCTGCTGGCAGTTGCAGACTCGTGGGTTCTGCCCTGTACATTTCTGCTCGCAAACACAGTTCCAGTTAATTTATGAACATTGCTAGCACTTGTGTGCTGAGAGATTTGTTTGGTGTTATCACTGGTGGACATAAACGCCTGTGCTATCACAATGGCCTTACTGAGGGTCGGTGTCTCTACAGTTAAAAGTTTTCGTAGGATGGTCTCGTGGCCAAAGCCCAGTACAAAAAAGTCTCTGAGCATTTGCTCCAGGTAGCCATCAAACTCACATTGTCCTGCAAGTCGCCTTAGCTCGGCAACGTAGCTCACCACTTCCTGACCTTCAGATCGCTGGCACGTGTAGAACCGATACCTCGCCATCAGCACGCTCTCCCTCGGGTTAAGATGTTCCTGAACCAGTGTACACAGCTCCTCATACGACTTATCTGTGGGTTTCACCGGAGCCAGAAGATTCTTCATGAGGCTGTAGGTCGGTGCCCCGCAGACCGTGAGGAGGACCGCTCTCCTTTTTGCAGCGCTTCCTTCTCCGTCCAGCTCATTGGCTACAAAGTACTGGTCTAACGGTTCAACATAGGCTTCCCAGTCCTCACCCTCCGAGAACTTCTCCAGGATGCCCACAGTTTGCTGCATCTTTGCGTTGGATTCGTATACTCGTCGCCAGTTATTGTGTTCCTAACACAGATGAGACTGCACACAGGGAGGTTAAAGTAACAGTGACCTCAGTCTTTAATAAGTCACTCCAGAGTGAGGAACAGGCCTTAGGGGCCGGCTTATATACAGTGCTCCCAAGGGATGCTGGGATCCCTTGGGACTTCAGGGGATGAGCTCCCTGGTGGCGGAACATGGGAGTGCATGCTTTACAGATACACAACAATAACAATCAATAATACTGGAATAGTACACTAATCAACCCTAAATCTCCCTAATGCCGTCCCTGCCTGTTAATCTTTCCGTTACACAATGCAGTAAAACCATTCTCTCTCTCTCCAGCTCAAGCCTCAGTTGGTGACAGCCTCCTGCCAACTTACAATTGAAGACCACTTCAAACCTGCAAAATCTTCACCTTTCTAAACAGGACTGGCTTTTGCTCTGAGAATTAACAAGTGTCATTATCTCGATTGTCAACAGGGAGCAAACTCAGGGAGAAAACAGTCGGACCGATTTGCTCAAATGCCTCTTTTGCCTCGTGATATTCGGCACAATGGCTACTTTAAGACTTACCACCAATTGGAATGATCGCGTGTCAGCTGACTACGCTCGAGTAAGCTGCATTGGTCAGCTCAGCGTCACCAGAGATAACCATCAAACACTCGATTGGACTGGATCATTTTGAACATTAAGATCAAACACACAATGTGAACCAAAGGTTTTTAAGCCTTAACTAAGAACGCACTGACTGACCTTAAAAAAATATACATGGAGAAAGGAAAGACATAGTTTCGAAATATGTCTTTTAAGTAAATTCAGTGACAATCACCAAACTTGGAGGCGGGGAAAGGGAATTTTACTTTGTTCCATAAATGATGTGCGATGTAACGCTCAGGAAATCTAAATAAAATACAAAGGGATATGTTTTCATAGCGGACAATCAGTGTGGGGTCAGAGATCAGAGACAGTCGGCCTCACACTCACTGATTGGCTGCTCACACAACCTCCACCCAATCTCTGCCATCAGCCAGGACGAACTATTTGTAACGGGCTCTGGGCCATCTTGCATCTGGGTCTGGGAGCTTGCCAGAGAGAGGCTTGGGGCTGGGTGTGGAAACATGAGGAAAGTTACCTGTTCCTAGCTTGTAGTGCGGAGAGAAATTGCTACAACCTTTGTGATGGCGCATTGAAGCAAAAGATTATGGTTGGCAAAATAAATGTGGGGGCAGTGTTAGGGAATGGAAGTTCTTACTTAGAAATTTATTCCAAATGAATGTCAGCTGTGACTCTCTGAGTCAGAAGTTTTGTGAGTTCAAGTCCCCCTCCAGAGTCTTGAGCCCCATAGGCTGACACTCCAGTACAGTACTGAGAGAGCGCCGCACTGTCGGAGGGGCAGTACCGAGGTAGTGCCGCACTGTCGGAGGGGCAGTACTGAGAGAGTGCCGCACTGTCGGAGGGGCAGTACTGAGAGAGTGCCGCACTGTCGGAGGGGCAGTACTGAGAGAGCGCCGCACTGTCGGAGGGGCAGTACTGAGAGAGTGCCGCACTGTCGGAGGGGCAGTACTGAGAGAGCGCCACACTGTCGGAGGGGCAGTACTGAGAGAGCGCCGCACTGTCGGAGGGGCAGTACTGAGGGAGCGCTGCACTGTCGGAGGGGCAGTACTGAGAGAGCTCCACACTGTCGGAGGGGCAGTACTGAGAGAGGGCCGCACTGTCGGAGGGGCAGTACTGAGGGAGCGCCGCACTGTCAGAGGGGCAGTACTGAGGGAGAGCCGCACTGTCGGAGGGGCAGTACTGAGGGAGCGCTGCACTGTCGGAGGGGCAGTACTGAGGGAGTGCCGCACTGTCGGAGGGGCAGTACTGAGGGAGCACCGCACTGTCGGAGGGGCAGTGCTGAGGGAGAGCCGCACTGTTGGAGGGGCAGCACTGAGAGTGGGCCGCACTGTCGGAGGGGCAGTGCTGAAAGAGGGCCGCACTGTCGGAGGGGCAGTGCTGAGGGAGCGCCGCACTGTCGGAGGGGCAATACTGAGGGAGCGCCGCACTGTCAGAGGGGCAGTACTGAGGGAGAGCCGCACTGTCGGAGGGGCAGTACTGAGGGAGTGCCGCACTGTCGGAGGGGCAGTACTGAGGGAGTGCCGCACTGTCGGAGGGGCAGTACTGAGGGAGCGCTGCACTGTCGGAGGGGCAGTGCTGAGGGAGAGCCGCACTGTCGGAGGGGCAGCACTGAGGGAGCGCTGCACTTTCGAAGGGCCAGTACCGAGGGAGTGCCGCACTGTCGGAGGGGCAGTACTGAACTTTATCTATCCAATCTGCAGAAATCTCGATTATATTTGTCAAGTATGAAATGCCTTTAACAAATTGACACTGGCTGCTTTCTTTTAACCCATGCATTTTTAAATGATCTCTAATTTTATCTCAAATTATCTATTCTGCAGAGCTTGTCCGCTGTAAAATTAGTTGTGGATTTGTGGAAATGTCGGAAACCAGCGCAAGAGTTACATTGATTACTTTCCAATCCTGCGGCACAATTTACATCTAGAACGGGGCTGAAGACTTGGAGTCAGATCCTGTGCGGTCTCCTCCTGACCTCTTTCAACAGCGAGCCGCTTAATGGGGAAGGGGACCAGGGGAGGGGGATCGGGGGGGAGGGGGGGCGACCGGGGGAGGGGGATCGGGGAGGGGGGTCGACTGGGGGAGGGGGACTTGGGGGGGAGTGGGACCGGGGGAGGGAGACTGGGGGGGGAGGGGGGGTGACCGGGGGAGGGAGGGGGGGTGACCGGGGGAGGGGGACTGGGGGAGGGGGATCAGTGGGAGGGAACCGGGGGAGGGGAACCAGGATGGGAGCACGACCGTTGGAGGGGGACCGGGGGAAGTGGGACCGGGGGGAGGGGGACCGGGGTGGGGGCACGACCGAGGGAGGGGGACTGGGGAGGGGGGGAAGCAGGCTGCAGAGACACTGGCACTGGTATTTTTCCGAGCGATGAAGGTTACAATGAGCGCCCCCTGAATGCTTTGCCTTCAGTTTTGGGGAGTTGAAGTTGTCACGGCCTGACCTTGGACCTCTTCTTGCCCAGAGGAACCCAGTATTCTGCCCGTCAAGTCCTGGCACCTCTGTGTCACATAGAAACATAGAAAATAGATGCAGGAGTAGGCCATTCGGCCCTTCTAGCCTGCACCGCCATTCAATGAGTTCATGGCTGAACATGAAACTTCAGTACCCCATTCCTGCTTTCTCGCCATACCCCTTGATCCCCCGAGTAGTAAGGACTTCATCTAACTCCTTTTTAAATATATTTAGTGAATTGGCCTCAACAACTTTCTGTGGGAGAGAATTCCACAGGTTCACCACTCTCTGGGTGAAGAAGTTTCTCCTCATCTCGGTCCTAAATGGCTTACCCCTTATCCTCAGACTGTGACCCCTGGTTCTGGACTTCCCCAACATTGGGAACATTCTTCCTGCATCGAACCTGTCTAAACTCATCAGAATTTTAAACATTTCTATGAGGTCCCCTCTTATTCTTCTGAACTCCAGTGAATACAAGCCCAGTTGATCCAGTCTTTCTTGATAGGTCAGTCCCGCCATCCCGGGAATCAGTCTGGTGAATCTTCGCTGCACTCCCTCAATAGCAAGAATGTCCTTCCTCAAGTTAGGAGACCAAAACTGTACACAATACTCCAGGTGTGGCCTCACCAAGGCCCTGTACAACTGTAGCAATACCTCCCTGCCCCTGCACTCAAATCCCCTCGCTATGAAAGCCAACATGCCATTTGCTTTCTTAACCGCCTAATGTCCAAGCAAGGTATGATAGAATAAAAGGAAAAGAAGGTGGGGTAGCATTGCTGGTTAAGGAGCAAATTAAGGCAATAGTTTGGAAGGACATTAGCTTGGATGATGTGGAATAGAAACATAGAAACATAGAAAATAGGTGCAGGAGTAGGCCATTCGGCCCTTCTAGCCTGCACCGCCATTCAATGAGTTCATGGCTGAACATGCAACTTCAGTACCCCATTCCTGCTTTCTCACCATACCCCTTGATACCCCTAGTAGTAAGGACTTCATCTAACTCCTTTTTGAATATATTTAGTGAATTGGCCTCAACAACTTTCTGTGGTAGAGAATTCCACAGGTTCACCACTCTCTGGGTGAAGAAATTCCTCCTCATCTCGGTCCTAAATGGCTTCCCCCTTATCCTTAGACTGTGTCCCCTGGTTCTGGACTTCCCCAACATTGGGAACATTCTTCCTGCATCTAACCTGTCTAACCCCGTCAGAATTTTAAACGTTTCAATGAGGTCCCCTCTCATTCTTCTGAACTCCAGTGAATACAAGCCCAGTTGATCCAGTCTTTCTTGATAGGTCAGTCCCGCCATCCCGGGAATCAGTCTGGTGAACCTTCGCTGCACTCCCTCAATAGCAAGAATGTCCTTCCTCAGGTTAGGAGACCAAAACTGTACACAATACTCCAGGTGTGGCCTCACCAAGGCCCTGTACAATTGTAGCAACACCTCCCTGCCCCTGTACTCAAATCCCCTCGCTATGAAGGCCAACATGCCATTTGCTTTCTTAACCGCCTGCTGTACCTGCATGCCAACCTTCAATGACTGATGTACCATGACACCCAGGTCTCTTTGCACCTGCCCTTTTCCTAATCTGTCACCATTCAGATAATAGTCTGTCTCTCTGTTTTTACCACCAAAGTGGATAACCTCACATTTATCCACATTATACTTCATCTGCCATGCATTTGCCCACTCACCTAACCTATCCAAGTCGCTCTGCAGCCTCATAGAATCCTCCTTGCAGCTCACACTGCCACCCAACTTAGTGTCATCCGCAAATTTGGAGATACTACATTTAATCCCCTCGTCTAAATCATTAATGTACAGTGTAAACAGCTGGGGCCCCAGCACAGAACCTTGCGGTACCCCACTAGTCACTGCCTGCCTTTCTGAAAAGTCCCCATTTACTCCTACTCTTTGCTTCCTGTCTGACAACCAGTTCTCAATCCATGTCAGCACACTACCCCCAATCCCATGTGCTTTAACTTTGCACATTAATCTCTTGTGTGGGACCTTGTCGAAAGCCTTCTGAAAATCCAAATATACCACATCAACTGGTTCTCCCTTGTCCACTCTACTGGAAACATCCTCAAAAAATTCCAGAAGATTTGTCAAGCATGATTTCCCTTTCACAAATCCATGCTGACTTGGACCTATCATATTACCTCTTTCCAAATGCACTGCGATGACATCCTTAATAATTGATTCCATCATTTTACCCACTACCGATGTCAGGCTGACCAGTCTGTAATTCCCTGTTTTCTCTCTCCCTCCTTTTATAAAAAGTGGGGTTACATTGGCTACCCTCCACTCCATAGGAACTGATCCAGAGTCAATGGAATGTTGGAAAATGACTGTCAATGCATCCACTATTTCCAAGGCCACCTCCTTAAGTACTCTGGGATGCAGTCCATCAGGCCCTGGGGATTTATCGGCCTTCAATCCCATCAATTTCCCCAACACAATTTCCCGACTAATAAGGATTTCCCTCAGTTCCTCCTCCTTACTAGACCCTTTTATACCGGAAGGTTGTTTGTGTCCTCCTCAGTGAATACCGAACCAAAGTACTTGTTCAATTGGTCCGCCATTTCTTTGTTCCCCGTTATGACTTCCCCTGATTCTGACTGCAGGGGACCTACGTTTGTCTTTACTAACCTTTTTCTCTTTACATATCTATAGAAACTTTTGCAATCCGTCTTAATGTTCCCTGCAAGCTTCTTCTCGTACTCCATTTTCCCTGCCCTAATCAAACCCTTTGTCCTCCTCTGCTGAGTTCTAAATTTCTCCCAGTCCCCGGGTTCTCTGCTATTTCTGGCCAATTTGTATGCCACTTCCTTGCCTTTAATGCTATCCCTGATTTCCCTTGATAGCCACGGTTGAGCCACCTTCCCTTTTTTATTTTTACGACAGACAGGAATGTACAATTGTTGTAGTTCATCCATGCGGTCTCTAAATGTCTGCCATTGCCCATCCACAGTCAACCCCTTCAGTATCATTCGCCAATCTATCCTAGCCAATTCACGCCTCATACCTTCAAAGTTACCCTTCTTTAAGTTCTGGACCATGGTCTCTGAATTAACTGTTTCATTCTCCATCCTAATGCAGAATTCCACCATATTATGGTCACTCTTCCCCAAGGGGCCTCGCACAACGAGATTGCTAATTAATCCTCTCTCATTACACAACACCCAGTCTAAGATGGCCTCCCCCCTAGTTGGTTCCTCGACATATTGGTCTAAAAAACCATCCCTTATGCACTCCAGGAAATTCTCCTCTACCGTATTGCTTCCAGTTTGGTTAACCCAATCTATGTGCATTTTAAAGTCACCCATTATAACTGCTGCACCTTTATTGCACGCACCCCTAATTTCATGTTTGATGCCCTCCCCAACATCACTACTACTGTTTGGAGGTCTGTACACAACTCCCACTAACGTTTTTTGTCCTTTGGTATTCTGCAGCTCTACCCATATAGATTCCACATCATCCAAGCTAATGTCCTTCCGAACTATTGCCTTAATTTGCTCCTTAACCAGCAATGCTACCCCACCTCCTTTTCCTTTTATTCTATCTTTCCTGAATGTTGAATACCCCTGGATGTTGAGTTCCCAGCCCTGATCATCCTGGAGCCACGTCTCCGTAATCCCAATCACATCATATTTGTTAACATCTATTTGCACAGTTAATTCATCCACTTTATTGCGGATACTCCTTGCATTAAGACACAAAGCTTTCAGGCTTGTTCTTTTAACACCCTTTGTCCTTTTAGAATTTTGCTGTACAGTGGCCCTTTTTGTTCTTTGCCTTGGGTTTCTCTGCCCTCCACTTTTCCTCATCTCCTTTCTGTCTTTTGCTTTTGCCTCCTTTTTGTTTCCCTCTGTCTCCCTGCATTGGTTCCCATCCCCCTGCCATATCAGTTTAAATCCTCCCCAACAGCACTAGCAAACACTCCCCCTAGGACATTGGTTCCGGTCCTGCCCAGGTGCAGACCGTCCGGTTTGTACTGGTCCCACCTCCCCCAGAACCGGTTCCAATGCCCCAGGAATTTGAATCCCTCCCTGTTGCACCACTGTTAAGCCATGTATTCATCTGCGCTATCCTGCGATTCATACTCTGACTATCACGTGGCACTGGTAGCAATCCCGAGATTACTACTTTTGAGGTCCTACTTTTTCATTTAGCTCCTAGCTCCTTAAATTCGTTTCGTAGGACCTCATCCCTTTTTTTACCTATGTCGTTGGTACCAATGTGCACCACGACAACTGGCTGTTCTCCCTCCCTTTTTAGAATGTCCTGCACCCGCTCCGAGACATCCTTGACCCTTGCACCAGGGAGGCAACATACCATCCTGGAGTCTCGGTTGCGGCCGCAGAAACGCCTATCTATTCCCCTCACCATTGAATCCCCAATCACTATTGCTCTCCCACTCTTTTTCCTGCCCTCCTGTGCAGCAGAGCCAGCCACGGTGCCATGAACTTGGCTGCTGCTGCCCTCCCCTGATGAGTCATCCCCCTCAACAGTACCCAAAGCTGTGTATCTGTTTTGCAGGGGGATGACCACAGGGGACTCCTGCACTACCTTCCTTGCACTGCTCTTCCTGTTGGTCTTCCATTCCCTATCTGGCTGTGGACCCTTTCCCTGTGGTACGACCAACTCGCTGCACGTGATACTCACGTCATTCTCAGCATCGTGGATGCTCCAGAGTGAATCCACCCTCAGCTCCAACTCCGCAACGCGGTCTGTCAGGAGCTGGAGGCGGATACACTTCCCGCACACGTAATCGTCAAGAACACCGGAAGTGTCCCTGAGTTCCCACATGGTACAGGAGGAGCATAACACCCAACCGAGCTCTCCTGCCATGACTTAACCCTTATATACACTTAAATTGGCAACAACAATCTATATGGGTAGAGCTGCAGAACACCAAAGGGCAAAAAACGTTAGTGGGAGTTGTGTACAGACCTCCAAACAGTAGTAGTGATGTTGGGGAGGGCATCAAACATGAAATTAGGGGTGCGTGCAATAAAGGTGCAGCAGCTATAATGGGTGACTTTAATATGCACATAGATTGGGTTAACCAAACTGGAAGCAATACGGTGGAGGAGGATTTCCTGGAGTGCATAAGGGATGGTTTTTTAGACCAATATGTCGAGGAACCAACTAGGGGGGAGGCCATCTTAGACTGGGTGTTGTGTAATGAGAGAGGATTAATTAGCAATCTCGTTGTGCGAGGCCCCTTGGGGAAGAGTGACCATAATATGGTGGAATTCTGCATTAGGATGGAGAATGAAACAGTTAATTCAGAGACCATGGTCCAGAACTTAAAGAAGGGTAACTTTGAAGGTATGAGGCGTGAATTGGCTAGGATAGATTGGCGAATGATACTGAAGGGGTTGACTGTGGATGGGCAATGGCAGACATTTAGAGACCGCATGGATGAACTACAACAATTGTACATTCCTGTCTGTCGTAAAAATAAAAAAGGGAAGGTGGCTCAACCGTGGCTATCAAGGGAAATCAGGGATAGCATTAAAGTCAAGGAAGTGGCATACAAATTGGCCAGAAATAGCAGCGAACCCGGGGACTGGGAGAAATTTAGAACTCAGCAGAGGAGGACAAAGGGTTTGATTAGGGCAGGGAAAATGGAGTACGAGAAGAAGCTTGCAGGGAACATTAAGACGGATTGCAAAAGTTTCTATAGATATGTAAAGAGAAAAAGGTTAGTAAAGATAAACATAGGTCCCCTGCAGTCAGAATCAGGGGAAGTCATAACGGGGAACAAAGAAATGGCGGACCAATTGAACAAGTACTTTGGTTCGGTATTCACTGAGGAGGACACAAATAACCGTCCGGATATAAAAAGGGTCGGAGGGTCTAGTAAGGAGGAGGAACTGAGGGAAATCCTTATTAGTCAGGAAACTGTGTTGGGGAAATTGATGGGATTGAAGGCCGATAAATCCCCAGGGCCTGATGGACTGCATCCCAGAGTACTTAAGGAGGTGGCCTTGGAAATAGTGGATGCATTGACAGTCATTTTCCAACATTCCATTGACTCTGGATTAGTTCCTATGGAGTGGAGGGTAGCCAATGTAACCCCACTTTTTAAAAAAGGAGGGAGAGAGAAAACAGGGAATTATAGACCGGTCAGCCTGACATCGGTAGTGGGTAAAATGATGGAATCAATTATTAAGGATGTCATCGCAGTGCATTTGGAAAGAGGTAATATGATAGGTCCAAGTCAGCATGGATTTGTGAAAGGGAAATCATGCTTGACAAATCTTCTGGAATTTTATGAGGATGTTTCCAGTAGAGTGGACAAGGGAGAACCAGTTGATGTGGTATATTTGGACTTTCAGAAGGCTTTCGACAAGGTCCCACACAAGAGATTAATGTGCAAAGTTAAAGCACATGGGATTGGGGGTAGTGTGCTGACATGGATTGAGAACTGGTTGTCAGACAGGAAGCAAAGAGTAGGAGTAACTGGGGACTTTTCAGAATGGCAGGCAGTGACTAGTGGGGTACCGCAAGGTTCTGTGCTGGGGCTCCAACTGTTTACACTTTACATTAATGATTTAGACGAGGGGATTAAATGTAGTATCTCCAAATTTGCGGATGACACTAAGTTGGGTGGCAGTGTGAGCTGCGAGGAGGATGTTATGAGGCTGCAGAGCGACTTGGATAGGTTAGGTGAGTGGGCAAATGCATGGCAGATGAAGTATAATGTGGATAAATGTGAGGTTATCCACTTTGGTGGTAAAAACAGAGAGACAGACTATTATGTGAATGGTGACAGATTAGGAAAAGGGGAGGTGCAAAGCGACCTGGGTGTCATGGTACATCAGTCATTGAAGGTTGGCATGCAGGTACAGCAGGCGGTTAAGAAAGCAAATGGCATGTTGGCCTTCATAGCGAGGGGATTTGAGTACAGGGGCAGGGAGGTGTTGCTACAATTGTACAGGGCCTTGGTGAGGCCACACCTGGAGTATTGTGTACAGTTTTGGTCTCCTAACCTGAGGAAGGACATTCTTGCTATTGAGGGAGTGCAGCGAAGGTTCACCAGACTGATTCCCGGGATGGCGGGACTGACCTATCAAGAAAGACTGGATCAACTGGGCTTGTATTCACTGGAGTTCAGAAGAATGAGAGGGGACCTCATAGAAACGTTTAAAATTCTGACGGGGTTAGACATGTTCGATGCAGGAAGAATGTTCCCAATGTTGGGGAAGTCCAGAACCAGGGGACACAGTCTAAGGATAAGGGGGAAGCCATTTAGGACCGAGATGAGGAGGAATTTCTTCACCCAGAGAGTGGTGAACCTGTGGAATTCTCTACCACAGAAAGTTGTTGAGGCCAATTCACTAAATATATTCAAAAAGGAGTTTGATGAAGTCCTTACTACTAGGGGAATCAAGGGGTATGGTGAGAAAGCAGGAATGGGGTACTGAAGTTGCATGTTCAGCCATGAACTCATTGAATGGCGGTGCAGGCTAGAAGGGCCGAATGGCCTACTCCTGCACCTATTTTCTATGTTTCTATGTTTCTATGTCCTTCCTAACTATTGCATTAATCTCCTCCTTAACCAGCAATGCTACCCCACCTCCTTTTCCTTTTATTCTATCCTTCCTGAATGTTGAAAACCCCTGGATGTTGAGTTCCCAGCCCTGATCATCCTGGAGCCATGTCTCTGTAATCCCAATCACATCATATCTGTTAACATCTATTTGCACAGTTAATTCATCCACCTTATTACGGATGCTCCTTGCATTAAGACACAAAGCCTTCAGGCTTGTTTTTTTAACACCCTTTGTCCTCACGATGTAAGTGGGCAATTTCTGAAGCATTTCGCGGAATCTGCTGATGACGGTCATCTTTCCGGTAGATGCAGTCTCCCTGCAGTGAGACAGACAGACTGATTGACTTGCTCAGGTCCATGTATATACTGGAACGGGAGACGGGAAGATGTTTTCCTGTTTGAGTAGTGTCATGTATTCAACTATCATTGTAACCATGTATAAGCTGACCTAAGTTGTACACGGTGAGAACAGTGGCCACTAGGTGGTGAACTTGTGGGAGACACTCCTAACCTGGACTTTCAGGTTTAAAAGGGGAAGCTCCACCCACCTTCATCACTTGAGGTCTTGGTAATAAAGGTAACTGGTCACAGAGTGATCTTCTCTCAAGTATGGGCCTCGTGTGCATCTATACTGTATAGTAAGGACATATCATTGGCGACGAGAAACTGGGATTTCAACCACGCGAGCATGGCCACTAGCAGCACAGAAGAGAGGTACTGTGTTGGTGATGATAACAGCAAAGTTTTGTCACTAAGGAATGGTTGGGACAGGATTCGGCCGACAAACGCAGGGCTCATCTCCTGACGGTTTGTGGATCCAGGACGTACTCCCTGATGAAGGACCTTCTAGCGCCAGAGAAGCCGGTGGACAAGACGTTCGAAGAGCTCAGTAAGTTGATCGGGGAACACCTTAAACCGGCGAGCAGCATGCACATGGCAAGACACCGGTTTTACACGCACCGGCGGCGAGAAGGACAAAGCGTTCCAGACTTCGTGGCAGATCTCTGGTGACTGGCGAGCCTATGTAGGTTCCCAGATACATGCAGAGTGGAGGTGCTGCGAGACTTTTTTATTGAGGGCATCGGGCATGCTGGGGTTTTCAGGAAACTGATTGAGACCAAAGACTTGACCTTGGAAGCGGCGGCTCTGATAGCCCAGACATTTATCTCAGGGGAGGAAGAGACCAGAATGATGTATGACAAAAATCTTGGCTCAAATGCAGCAAATGGACAGGGAGTCAACATTGTTAACACGGCACACAGTTCTTTAGGCAGACAGGGGCAATCAGACATGCCCGAGCATGTAGTCGAACCCAAAGGGGGAATTCAACAGAGACAATGGCTAGCTGAACGGCGATTCATGCCATCGCAATGGACAATGCGGCCAGTAATGGGGCCATCAACACATGCTGGAGGTGTTGAGGCAAACACCCAGAAATATACCTGCAGAAACTACAACTTCAGCGGTCACTTGGCGCATATGTGCAGGAAGCCTGCAGCCAGGTTGATGTACGAGGAGGACGGGCCCGATGTAAGCCCTATAAGGCCAAATGAATACTGGGGAAAATCGCTGGAAGCTGAAGTTCAGCGAGTTCATGGGGAGCACGTATACAGTTCATACACCAGGACGCCACCGATAATGATGAAAGTGCTCCTCGATGGCATCCCAGTATCAATGGAGCTGGACACGGGAGCCAGCCAGTCCCTGATGGGTATCAAACAGTTCGAAAGGTTGTGGGTGTCCAAGGCCAGGAGACCAAAATTATTGCCAATTGACGCATAGCTACGGACATATACAAAGCAGATAATTCCGGTGCTCGGCAGCACCACGGTAGTCGTGACCCACAAAGATTCGGAGAACAGGTTACCACTCTGGGTTGTCCCGGGGGACGGTCCCGCACTACTGGAGAGGAGTTGGCTTGCTGTCATGAACTGGAAATGGGGCGATGTCAATGCAATTTCCTCTGTGGAGCGAGTATCATGCTCACAGATCCTGGACAAATTTGACTCATTATTTCAACTCGGCATCGGCACTTTCCTGGGGGCCAAGGTAGTGATTCACATAAACCCGGACGCCAGGCCAGTACACCACAAGGTCAGAGTGGTGCCGTACATGATGCGGGTAAAGATAGAATGCAAATTGGACCACCTGCTGAGGGAAGGCATCATCTCGCCAGTCGAATTCAGTGACTGGGCGAGCCCGATTGTGCCAATGCTCAAGGTGGATGGGTCAATCAGGATATATGGTGATTACAAGGCCACCATTAATCGGATGTCACTCCAAGACCACTACCTGCTACCGAGAGCGGAAGACCTCTTTGCGATGCTATCCGGTGGCAAACTTTTTTCAAAATTGGACCTGACCTCAGCTTACATGGCCCAGGAGCTGGCGAGTGAGTCAAAGAAGCTGACCACCATCACGACACACAAGGGGTTGTTTGAGTATAACAGATGTCCGTTCGGGATTCGTTCGGCTGCCGCGATCTTTCAGTGAAATATGGAAAGCCTCCTCAAGTCGATTCCAAGGACCGTGGTTTTTCAGGACGACATCCTCATCACGGGTCGCGATACTGAAGAACACCTCCACAACCTGGAGGAGGTGCTACGCAGACTGGACCGGGTAGGGCTGCGACTGAAAAAGGCGAAGTGTGCCTTCTTAGCTCCAGAGGTAGAATTCCTGGGGATGAGGGTAGCAGCAGACGGGATCAGACCTATTGCGTCCAAAACGGAAGCGATCCAGAGAGCACCCAGACTCCGTAACATGACAGAGCTGCGTTCGTTCCTGGGGCTCCTGAACTATTTTGGTAACTTTCTTCCCAAATTGAGCACGCTGCTAGAGCCGCTACATATGCTCCTACGTAAAGGTCGCGAATGGGTCTGGGGGGACAGCCAGGAAAGGGCTTTTAATAGAGCATTAAATTTGTTATGCTCCAACAAACTGCTAACGTTAGATGACCCACATAAGAAACTTGTTTTAGCGTGTGATGCGTCATCCTATGGGGTCGGGTGTGTGTTGCAGCATGTCAATGCCAATGGTCAGTTACAGCCGGTAGCTTATGCCTCCAGAAGTCTGTCCCAGGCAGAAAGGGGCTACGGGATGGTAGAAAAGGAAGCGCTAGCATGTGTATATGCAGCAAAAAAAATGCACCAGTACCTGTTTGGCAGGAAATTTGAGCTGGAGACAGATCACAAACCCCTAACGTCCCTTTTGGCCGACAACAAGGCCACAAATGCGAATGCATCGGCCCGCATACAGAGGTGGGCACTCACGTTAGCCGCCTATGACTACACAATTCGGCACAGACTGGGCATCGGAAACTGTGCCGATGCACTCAGCAGGCTCCCACTAGCCACCACTGAGGGGGCAACTGAGCATGGTGCTGAGATGGTCATGGCTGTTGAAGCTTTTGAAAGCGAAGGCTCACCTGTGACAGCCCGTCAGATTAAAGTCTGGACAAATAAAGACCCGCTACCGTCTTTAGTTAAGAAATGTGTCCTGAATGGGGACTGGGCAGCCACATACGGGGCATTCCCTGAGGAATTTAAACCGTTTCATAGGCGCAAGGATGAACTCTCGATTCAGGCCGATTGCCTACTGTGGGGAAACCGATGTCCGAAATGGGCAGAGAGGTGTTTATCAGAGATTTTCACAATGAGCACCCGGGCATTGTCACGATGAAGGCAACATAAGAACATAAGAACATAAGAACATAAGAATTAGGAACAGGAGTAGGCCATCTAGCCCCTCGAGCCTGCTCCGCCATTCAACAAGATCATGGCTGATCTGGTCGTGGACTCAGCTCCACTTACCCGCCCGCTCCCCATAACCCTTAATTCCCTTATTGGTTAAAAATTTATCTATCTGTGATTTGAATACATTCAATGAGCTAGCCTCAACTGCTTCCTTGGGCAGAGAATTCCACAGATTCACAACCCTCTGGGAGAAGAAATTCCTTCTCAACTCGGTTTTAAATTGGCTCCCCCGTATTTTGAGGCTGTGCCCCCTAGTTCTAGTCTCCCCGACCAGTGGAAACAACCTCTCTTCCTCTATCTTGTCTATCCCTTTCATTATTTTAAATGTTTCTATAAGATCATCTCTCATCCTTCTGAACTCCAACGAGTAAAGACCCAGTCTACTCAATCTATCATCATAAGATAACCCCCACATCCCCGGAATCAGCCTCGTGAATCGTCTCTGTACCCCCTCCAAAGCTAGTATATCCTTCCTTAAGTAAGGTGACCAAAACTGCACGCAGTACTCCAGGTGCGGCCTCACCAATACCCTGTACAGTTGCAGCAGGACCTCCCTGCTTTTGTACTCCATCCCTCTTGCAATGAAGGCCAACATTCCATTCGCCTTCCTGATTACCTGCTGTACCTGCAAACTAACTTTTGGGATTCATGCACAAGGACCCCCAGGTCCCTCTGCACTGCAGCATGTTGTAATTTCTCCCCATTCAAATAATATTCCCCTTTACTGTTTTTTTTTCCAAGATGGATGACCTCACATTTTCCTACATTGTATTCCATCTGCCAAACCTTAGCCCATTCGCTTAACCTATCTAAATCTCTTTGCAGCCTCTCTGTGTCCTCTACACAACCCGCTTTCCCACTAATCTTTGTGTCATCTGCAAATTTTGTTACACTACACTCTGTCCCCTCCTCCTGGTCATCTATGTATATTGTAACAGTTGTGGTTCCAGCCCCAATCCCTGTGGCACACCACTAACCACCGATTTCCAACCTGAAAAGGACCCATTTATCCCAACTCTCTGCTTTCTGTTAGCCAGCCAATTCTCTATCCATGCTAATACATTTCCGCTGACTCCGCGTACCTTTATCTTCTGCAGTAACCTTTTGTGTGGCACCTTATCGAATGCCTTTTGGAAATCTAAATACACCACATCCATCGGTACACCTCTATCCACCATGCTCGTTATATCTTCAAAGAATTCCAGTAAATTAGTTAAAGATGATTTCCCCTTCATGAATCCATGTTGCGTCTGCTTGATTGCACTATTCCTATCTAGATGTCCCGCTATATCTTCCTTAATGATAGCTTCAAGCATTTTCCCCACTACAGATGTTAAACTAACCGGCCTATAGTTTCCTGCCTTTTGTCTGCCCCCTTTTTTAAACAGAGGCGTTACATTAGCTGCTTTCCAATCCGCTGGTACCTCCCCAGAGTCCAGAGAATTTTGGTAGATTATAACAAATGCATCTGCTATAATTTCCGCCATCTCTTTTAATACCCTGGGATGCATTTCATCAGGATCAGGGGACTTGTCTACCTTGAGTCCCATTAGCCTGTCCAGCACTACCCCCCTAGTGATAGTGATTGTCTCGAGGTCCTCCCTTCCCACATTCCCGTGACCAGCAATTTTTGGCATGGTTTTTGTGTCTTCCACTGTGAAGACCGAAGCAAAATAATTGTTTAAGGTCTCAGCCATTTCCACATTTCCCATTATTAAATCCCCATTCTCATCTTCTAAGGGACCAACATTTACTTTAGTCACTCTTTTCCTTTTTATATATCGGTAAAAGCTTTTACTATCTGTTTTTATGTTTTGCGCAAGTTTACTTTCGTAATCTAATTGCCAGGTCACACGTTTGGTGGCCAGCGAGAGACGCAGACCTGGAACTTTGTGTTCGCAGGTGCAACACGTGTGCCCAGCTAGGCAATGCGCCCAGGGAAGCCCCCCTTAGCCCCTGGTCCTGGCCCGCCAAGCCTTGGTCACGCATCCATGTGGACCAAGCAGGTCCTTTCATGGGGAAAATGTTTTTGTTTGTAGTAGACGCCTACTCCAAATGGATTGAGTGTGACATTTTAAATTCAAGCACATCCGCTGCCACGGTAGAAAGTCTACGGGCAATGTTCGCCGCCCATGGTCTACCTGACGTCTTGGTCAGCGACAATGGCCCGTGCTTTACAAGCACTGAATTCCAGGACTTCATGGCGGACAATGGAATCAACCATGTCAGAACGGCACTGTTCAAGCCGGCCTCAAACGGCCAGGCAGAATGAGCAGTGCAGATAATCAAACAGGGGATGCTCAGATTCCAAGGGGGTTCCCTACAAAGCCACTTATCATGCCTCCTGTTGGCCAATAGATTCCGACCACACTCGCTCACAGGGGTTCCACCCGCAGAGCTGCTGATGAAAAGACGCTCAAAAACCAGGTTATCCCTTATACACCATACTATGAAAGAAATTGTTGGGAGCAGGCGTCAGTCACAATGTGACCACCATGACGGGAATGCGAGGGCGCGATGTATTGATGTCAATGACCCTGTTTTTGTCCTTAATTATGCTGCAGGGCCCAAATGGCTCGCAGGCACTGTGATTGCCTAAGAAGGGAATAGGGTTTTGGTAGTTAAACTTACCAATGGACAAATCTGCCGCAAACATGTGGATCAAACTAAAAGGAGGTTCAGCAACCTCATAGAAGAAGCAGAGGAAGAACACGATGTAGAGTTCACTCCACCACAGGTGACCGAACACCGGAACCAAGTGGAGGAGAGCCCAGTCACTGTGGGCAGTCCGGACAGGCCTGAGGCACCGCAAACAGCAGGCACTCATGCCAGCGCCCAACAACCGGAGCCCCACCTCAGGCGCTCTACAAGGGAGCGTAAAACACCAGAGAGATTCAACCCGTGATCCCAATAAGACTTTAGGGGGGAGGTGATGTCATTTATTCAACTATCATTGTAACCATGTATAAGCTGACCTAAGTTGTACACCTTGAGAACATTGACCACAAGGGGGTGAACTTGTGGGAGACACTCCTAACCTGGACTTTCAGGTTTAAAAGGGGAAGCTCCACCCACCTTCATCACTTGAGGTCTTGGTAATAAAGGTAACTGGTCACAGAGTGACCTTCTCTCAAGTATGGGCCTCGTGAGCATCTCTACTGTATAGTAAGTACATATCAAGTAGGTTTTTCATTAATTCTTGGGATGAGGCCATTTATTACCCCACTCTGGTTGCTCGGAGAAGGTGCTGATGGGCTTTCTTGACCCATTGCCATGAGCCATCTGCTTCTGATTGAACCTCATTTCAAGATTGCACAAAGTTCTATCCATCAACTCTGTTCCCCAGCCACTGACTCCATCCCTCTCCCCAACTTCTGTCTGACTCTGAAATGAGCTTCCAGCCACATATTCGCAGCATAACTAAAACTTCCTATTTCCACCTCCATAACATCGCCCATCTTCACCCCTGCCTCAGCTCATCCGCTGCTGAAACCCTCATCCATGCCTTTGTTACCTCCAGATTTGACTATTCCAACGCACTCCTGGCTGGCCTCCCACATTCCACCCTACATAAATTAGAGGTGATCCAAAACTCGGCTGCCCTGTGTCCTAACTCGCACTGAGTCCCGCTCACCCATCACCCCCCGTGCTCACTGACCTACATTGGCTTCCGGTTAAGCAACGCCTCGATTTCAATATTCTCATCCTTGTGTTCAAATCCCTCCATGGCCCTCGCCCCTCCCTATCTCTGTAATCTCCTCCAGCCCCACAACCCTCCGAGATCTCTGCACTCCTCTAATTCTGCCCTCCTGAGCATCCCTGATTATAATCGCTCCACCATCGGTGGCCATGCCTTCTGTTGCCTGGGCCCCAAGCTCTGGAACTCCCTCCCTAAACCTCTCCACCTCTCTACCTCTCTCTCCTCCTTAAAACCGACCTTTTTGACCAAGTTTTTGGTCACCTGCGCTAATTTCTACTTCTGTGGCTCGGGTGTCAATTTTTAAAAATTGCACAATGCTCCTGTGAAACGCCTCGGGACATATCACTGTGTTAAAGGCGCTATATAAATACAAGTTGTTGCTGTTTTTATCGAGCTCGGTCGGTCACCCCCCCCCCTCCCCCTCCCCCCCCCCGCCGCATCCTCCCTATAAATGTTGTGCATTTAGTGAGAGAGGCCTGATTGTGTCCTTTGCTGGATGTCCTGAAGCCTGGCCCTTCCCGCGACTGCTCCCATTGCCACTAGTGGTGGTGATAAAAACATAAGAACATATGAAATAGGAGCAGGAGTCGGCCATTCGGTCCCTCGAGCCTGCTCCGCCATTCAATAAGATCATGGCTGATCTGATCATGGACTCAGCTCCACTTCCCTGCCCGCTCCCCGTAACTCTTAATTTCCTTATTGTTTCTGTCTTAAATTTCTGTCTTAAATTTATTCAATGTCCCAGCTTCCACAGCTCCCTGGGGCAGAGAATTCCACAGATTTACAACCCTCTGAGAGAAGAAATTCCTCCTCATCTCAGTTTTAAATGGGCAGCCCCTTATTCTAAGACCATGCCCCCTAGTTCTAGTCTCCCCCATCAGTGGGAACATCCTCTCTGCATCCACCTTGTCGAGCCCCCTCATTATCTTATATGTTGTGATAAGATCACCTCTCATTCTTCTGAATTCTAATGAGTAGATGCCCAACCTACTCAACCTTTCCTCATAAGTCTCTGGAATCAACCGAGTGAACCTTCTCTGAACTGCGTCCAAAGCAAGTATATCCTTTTATAAATATGGAAAGCAAAAAATGATACCATGTGACGTGCGAAATACAAGCATTTACTACTGGAGAGTCTAACCAGTGAGACTGAGTGAGCTGTGTTACAGCCACCTTCAGTGGTCTGCAGGCAATCTTAGTCCCGGCAGCGAACACGATGTGAGAAATAGAGCAGGGACCTAAATTAGTGAGATTTTTACATTCTATAAATAATGCTCCCAGCTTCACAGAGATACTCACACTGGCGCATATTGTGATTGTGCTGTAAAGCCCCTGGGGTACATTGCGAACATTGTTCAGCATGTGCTGGACCTAACCTTTCCATTCATGCATTTTGTAAGGGAAGTGGAACACGGATATTGCAGATGCAAAAATGTCAATTATCAGCGGCATACTCATCTGGAGTACAAATGGGGAGAGCTGCAATCACCTTACAGAGTCAGGTTCTGCAAAAAAACGCAAAGACTTAATTTAGTGTCACAACAGAAATAACATTAGACGGTGATGAGGAGATAAAACTTTATTTGAATATTCCATCAGTTGCTGTCACAAACAAGGACGACAAATGTCATTGTGTTTGCTATAATAGATAAAGAAAGATATGTGCCACAGGCTGGAATAAGGAGTAAGCTTGTGCATTGCCTGCTAACGGGCGAGCTGCTCACTTATTTACCCTGCACTCTGACCTCTCCCTCCTCAGCCTCCTACACTCTTACTCTTCCAATGGAGGGAATAAAATTGCCGGGCTACGGGGAAAGGGTGGGGTGTGGGCCTTGCAGAGAGTTGGTACGGGCTCGATGGCCAATGGCCTTCCCCTGTGCTCTGACCATTCTATGAGTCTATGGGCCCGAAGTTTTTCCGTGGCTGGGCCCACCCCATATTCAGCTCCAAAAGTGAACAGGTGAGTTCCAGTGCCAGTGAACCCTTACAGCAGTATGGCTGTCTTAATTTGAGTGTTATCACCCCTGAGAAATTCAGCATCAGGTAAGGGATTCTGATGAGCCAGTTGCTCCTGACCTTTTTAAAGGCACCAAGGCCCTGAGGGAGAAGGAGGTTGGAAGGATGGCTGGTGGAAGAGGTGCAAGGAAAGCCAACAGGTTCACTGATAGGGAGCTGGAGACACAGATGGACGGTGTGGAGGACAGGAGAGGAACACTGTTTCCTGACGTGGAGAGACCTGGCAGACCGTCAGTACATAATGCACGGAGGGAGATTGCAGGGGGAGGTGTCAGGCACCTCCATATATGTGAGGACACACCCTCCCAGGAAGGTGCTGGCCAGTCTGCACCCGGGTGGCGATGGGTCAACACCTCCTCGCTCTGGGACGATGGGGATCCTCCTCCTGCAACTCCTCCACCCCCCTCCTCCTCCTCCTCCTCCCCCCTCCTCCTCCTCCTCCTCGGGTGGTACTGCTGGCTCAACCTCCAGCGGCTGTCCCCTCATGATGGCCAAGTTGTGCAGCCTGCAGCAGACCACGACGATGATGGAGACCCATTGAGGAGAGTACGGCAAGGTGCCACCAGAGCAGTCCAGACACCGGAACCTCTGCTTGAGGATGTCTATACACTGCTCGATGATGCACCTGGTGACACAATGAGCGTCATTGTCTGCATGCTCTGCCGCTGTCCTGGGGTTTCACAGTGGAGTGAGCAGCCAAGTGGACAGGGGATATCCCTTGTCCTCAAGCAGCCAACCACAATCCTGACTCAGGCCAGTGAAGACAGCGGGCACACTGGTCTGGTGCAGAATGAACGAATCATGGCTGCTGCCTCCCTTGCCCATTGCCTCTCTGCACGGTGCTGACGGCGACGCCTTCTCCTGTGTACCGCCCTGCTTCTGACCAGGTGTCACCCTCCCAACGCTCCTCCCATCCTCAGGGTGGACCCTGCCAAGTAGGTCTCTGCAGCCCACAGGCCTCCACTAAAGAGTCAGACCTGAAAGTTGTACAAAAGTACAGGGGTATATGTAAACCTCTGAGCAACACTCAGCAGGTTGAATGGAGCCAAAACAATTAATAAAACTATGCTGAAAAATGAAATAAAAACACTAATAAGTAATAAAACTTTTTACCTACCAAAGGGCCCCCGTGGTGTCGCGTTCGAGTACCGCATCGGAGACCTTGCGGGGCATTGCCAGGGAAAGTCCGATCGTTCCCTCGGTGAATGTCGCTGTGCTAGTCCCTTTCCAGCGGCCCACACGCTGCACAGCTCACCGCGGGAAACCTTCCTTTACAGCGGCTTCACCGCGCCATTTCCGGCGGAAGAGCACACCGCTGAAATCCTCCCCGAGCCAAAAGTACCCAACCGCGGCAACCCTGCGATTTTTTTCGGTCGACCGCCCAAACTCCGCAGTAGCCATCCCTTCGGGGACGGTGAATTTCGGGCCCTGTGATTCTAAGCTCAACGAAAGCTCGAGGAACAGCACCTCATCTTTCGATTAGGCACTTTACAGCCTCCTGGCCTCAACATCCAGTTCAACAATTTCAGAGCTGAACCCCTGCCCCCATTATTTCAGACACAGCTGTTGCTGATTCTGCCATTCCCATTTACCCCTCTAGACCCACCTTTTGTTCCTTCACTTGTCCCATTACCATCTCCCTTTGCCTCGCACCATCATCTCTTTTGTCATTTAATCTCTCCTGCCCTCCACCCAATCACAGCCCTTCCCTTTTGTCCTTCCCTCCCCTCCCCCTTTCTCCGCCCCTACACCGGCTTAAATCCTGTTACATCTCAAACTTATTCCAGCTCTGACAAAGGGCCATTGACCTGAAACATTAATCTGTTTCTCTCACCACAGACGCTGCCTGACCCGCTGAGTATTTCCAGCATGTTCTGTATTTATTTTAGTTATTTACTCCTTGTTGTTTGTGTCTAACCGGATCCAGTCCTTGTGTTAGCTAACCGCGAGTAAGTGCTTTGTCGTGCTGTGTCGCTGGGTCTATTTGCTTACTGCAGCTCGGTAAAGGTTGCCTTTATAGTCCCAACTCGTGGCTTCGCTGGTGGTGACATATTGTATTGTAATTTCAAGCTGTGCCCACATCTTAAATCAATTTTGCTTCGTTTTATTTTGATTCCATTCAATTTCAAAGCAGTTCCATTTAACGGAACACAGTCCAGTGTTGTAGTTCCCATCACCCCGATCGCGATTAGCTTACCGTGGCTGCGCTAGGAACTCTCAGGCTTTCTTTCGCTCTGTGCCTTAGAGCTAATGCACATGTTAATTGTGCGTTTAAGAGGCAGTAATTCTGCGACTTGGCATGAATTGAGCACAGCATAACGTTTGCACATGCTCCTAAACCTCCTGCCTTTGGAATATTTCCAACATAGAGGCTCAATGTTAAAGCTTTTTTGCTTGTTAACTATTCGCTCAACATCAATTCATGTTTATACAGCGCCTTTAATGTAGTAAAGTGTCCCAAGGCGATTCGCAGGAGCGTTATCAAACAACATTTGACTGCGAGCTACAAAGGGAGATAATGGGACAGATGGCCCAAAGCTTGGCCAAAGGGATAGGTTTTAAGGAGCGCCTTAAAGCAGGAGAGAGGGGCGGAGAGGTTCATACTAACTTTTGGCAGTGGTATAAAACAGGCAGTATCGCATCAGCTGCCCATTAAACACCCTGCTCTATCTTCCTTTCCGTAACCCTCAGTGTAAAGGGGCCTCAGGCTGGTGTATACCCGCCGGCTGCTCCAACATTGGCCGTTTTTCTCCACCGTAAATTAAAATTCCTCCCACGGAGTTCCATCTCACTGCAGTGACCCGACAATGCACTTGCTCTGAGTGAACTCCAGGATCAGAGAAAGCGTCCGAGAGGCCTGGGAATGCGGAACATTTCCTGAAACAGATCAACGCCATAACGGAGCGTCTGGAACATGCGACAGGCAAATGTTCACATAGAGCCACAAACTATTACACGTGGGAGAATGTCCATCATCTGCCCCTTCTCTGGTGAATGAAGTAGGAATGTGAGAACAGAAGGAGACTATTCAGCCCCTCGAGCCTGTTCCTGCTATTCAATGAGATCGGGGCTGATCTGCGATCTAACTCCATATACCTGCCTTCACCCCATATCCCTTAATACCTTTGGTTAACAGAAATCAATCAATCTCAGAATTAAATTTAACAATTGACCTGGCATCAACTGCCATTTGTGGAAGAGAGTTCGGAACCTCTCCCACCCTGTGTGTGTAGAAGTGTTTCCTAATTTCACTCCTGAAAGGTCTGGCTCTAATGTTTAGACTCTGCTCCTAGTCCCAGACTCCCCAACCAGTGGGAACAGTGTCTCTCTGTCTACCATCCCTGTTCCCCTCAGTATCCTGAAAGTGATCTCCTCTCTCACAGACATCCTGGGCCTCTTCTCAGCTGATGCTCCTGGGAGAAAAAATTAATTCCCCTTGTGACCAGAACAATTTAAAAACAATTTATGTTTCCCCATATATATTAAATCAAAGTTATGGGAGAAAAGCTCCGATAATATCGCAGTGTTACAGCGTGGAACCAAGCAGAGCCCAGCTTCCATCACAACATGGGTGATAGAGTGCCAAGACTCGCAGCAATATTCCTTCCCCTGGACATGCGGTCCCTCTGTAAAATAATTTGCACAGGATGAGAATGGGACCTTGCTCGGCAATGACATTACATGCTGTGCTTCCTGACAGCTTAAAACAGCTTTGAATAGGATAAAGGTGAGGATGATTGGTGCAGTGAACATGCACGGTTACTGCAGAGCCCACAACCACGCACACACGCCATTATATTGGCCTGGAGTTGGCGGTCCCGATGATGGTGACACTCGCCGCCATCCCGCCTTTGAAACCGACGCGACTTCACGACGCAGCGCAGACGCACCGTAAGGCAGAAATCCTGAAGCTGATTTCAGCGGCACGTCAGAAAAACCGGACCTCTCACCGGAGAGATGGCGAGGTCATTGTGCAAAGCTTACTCCGGGGCCAGGAGCGAAAGCCTTGGCTTCACCGCTGACTGCAAATTCCGGCCCAATATCTTCCAAGTTCCTGTAGAGTGAAAGGTAAATCATCATTGTTACGCTGATAATAAAGGATGAAACTGAGTACCGTAAGCAATGAGTAAGTGTGACCTTAGCTCCTTTAATTAGACTCCAGAGTGCAGGTACCTCGTGGGTGGCCTGTTTATATAACCGTGCACCCAAGGGATGCTGGGATCCAACAGGTAGGCCCTCTGATGGTGGTGTGATACAAGTTGCAAAGTGTTAGATACATAACATCACTCCCTCGTAAAGTCAATACTGCACTTATTTACAGGGTGAGACGATCTGGGGCTTTTCGCTCCCTTGTCGATCGTCTTGGTACAAATGCAGGTGTGGGTGAGTTGGTTGGTTCTTCGCTGGGCTGCTGCGCAGCTGGCCTTGCTGGGCTGCTGGGGCTGGTGAGTTCGGTTTCGTGGTCAACCGTGATGTCAGTTAACATAAGAACATAAGAATTAGGAACAGGAGTAGCCCATCTAGCCCCTCGAGCCTGCTCCTCCATTCAACAAGATCATGGTTGAACTGGCCGTGGACTCAGCTCCACTTACCCACCCTCTCCCCGTAACCCTTAATTCCCTTATTGGTTAAAAATCTATCTATCCACTTGTGTGTGTGTCGGAGGGTCGAAGTTTGGCTTGCTCATAGCTGTTGGTGAACCTCAATTTGATTTGGTCCAAATGTTTTCTGCAGGTTAGTTCATTGGCCAATTTGACCTGAAGCATCCTACTCCCCTCTTTGGCTGTGACCGTGCCAGCAAGCCATTTGGGACCATGTCCATAATTGAGCACAAACACAGGATCATTGACCTCAATATCGCGTGACAAATTTGCACAATCATGGTACATGCTTTGTTGATGCCGCCTGCCCTCGACGTGATCATGGAGATCAGGGTGGACAAGAGAGAGCCTTGTTCTGAGCGCCCTTTTCATGAGCAGCTCAGCTGGGGGAACCCTGGTGAGTGAGTGGGGTCTGGTGCGGTAGCTGAGCAGAACTCGGGACAGTCAGGTCTGCAGCGAGCCTTCCGACACGCGTTTCAAGCTTTGCTTGATGGTTTGAACTGCCCATTCTGCTTGGCCGTTGGATGCGGGCTTGAACGGGGCAGATGTGACGTGTTTGATTCTGTTGCGGGTCATGAATTCCTTGAATTCAGCACTGGTGAAGCACGGCCCATTGCCGCTGACTAGGACATCAGGTAAGCCGTGTGTGGCAAACATGGCTCGTAGGCTTTCGATGGTGGCGGTGGATGTGCTTACAGACATTATTACACATTCAATCTATTTTGAATAAGCATCCACAACAACCAAGAACATTTTGCCTCGAAATGGGCCTGCATAGTTAAAGTGGATCCTAGACCATGGTTTGGAGGGCCACGACCACAAACTTAGCGGTGCCTCTCTGGGTGCATTGCTCAGTTGAGAGCAAGTGTTGCACTGGCGCACACATGACTCTAAATCTGAGTCAATGCCGGGCTACCACACATGGGATCTGCCTGTGGCTTTCATCATTACAATGCCCAGGTAGGTGCTGTGTAGGTCACGTATGAATGTTTCTCTGCCTTTCTTGGGCAAGACCACGTGATTAACCCACAAAAGACAGTCCACCTGTAAGGACATTTCGTCCTTGCGCCTGTGGAATGGCTTAATCTCTTCCTGCATCTCCGTTGGAACGCTGGACCAGCTCCCATGAAGGACACAGTTTTTTTACAAGGGACAGTAAAGCATCCTGGCTGGTCCAGATCCTGATCAGGCGGGCCGTAATGGGTGACTTTTCGTTTCGAATGTATCCATCACCATGAGCAAGTATGTAGGCTGTGTCAATTCCGCCCCGGTGGTGGGCAATGGTAGTCGACTGAGAGCATCAGCGCAGTTCTCTGTGCCCGGTCTGTGGTGGATTACATAGTTGTATGCCGACAGTTATCATGGGTGATTTTAATCTACATATTAATTGGACTAACCAAACTGGTAGCAATGCGGTGGAGGACAATTTCCTGGAGTGTATTAGGGATGGTTTTCAAGACCAATATGTCGAGGAACCAACTAGGGAGCTGGCCATCCTAGACTGGGTGATGTGTAATGAGAAAGGACTAATTAGCAATCTTGTGCGAGACCCCTTGGGGAAAAGTAACCATAACATGGTAGAATTCTTTATTAAGATGGAGAGTGACACAGTTAATTCAGAAACTAGGGTCCTGAACTTAAGGAAAGGTAACTTCGATGGTATGAGGCGTGAATTGGCTAGAATAGACTGGTAAATGATACTTAAGGGGTTGACGGTGGATAGGCAATGGCAAACATTTAAAGATCACATGGATGAACTTCAGCAATTGTACATCCCTGTCTGGAGTAAAAATAAAACGGGGAAGGTGGCTCAACCGTGGCTAACAAGGGAAATTAAGGATAGTGTTAAATCCAAGGAAGAGGCATATAAATTGGCCAGAAAAAGCAACAAACCTGAGGACTGGGAGAAATTTAGAATTCAGCAGAGGAGGAAAAAGGGTTCAATTAAGAGGAGGAAAATAGAGTATGAGAAGAAGCTTGCCGGGAACATAAAAACTGACTGCAAAAGCTTCTTTAGATATGTGAAGAGAAAAAGATTAGTGAAGGCAAACGTAGGTCCCTTGCAGTCAGAATCAGGTGAATTTATAATGGGGAACAAAGAAATGGCAGACCAATTGAACAAGTACTTTGGTTCTGTCTTCACGAAGGAAGACACAAATAACCTTCCGGAAATACTAGGAGACCGAGGGTCTAGTGAGAAGGAGGAACTGAAGGATATCCTTATTAGGCGGGAATTTCTGTTAGGGAAATTGATGGGATTGAAGGCCGATAAATCCCCGGGTCCTGATAGTCTGCATCCCAGAGCACTTAAGGAAGTGGCCCTAGAAATAGTGGATGCATTGGTGATCATTTTCCAACAGTCTATCAACTCTGGATCAGTTCCTATGGACTGGAGGGTAGCTAATGTAACACTACTTTTTAAAAAGGGAGGGAGAGAGAAAATGGGTAATTATAGACCGGTTAGCCTGACCTCAGTAGTGGGGAAAATGTTGGAATCAATTATTAAGGATGAAATAGCAGCGCATTTGGAAAGCAGTGACATGATCAGTCCAAGTCAGCATGGATTTATGAAGGGGAAATCATGCTTGACAAATCTTCTGGAATTTTTTGAGGACGTAACCAGTAGAGTGGACAAGGGAGAACCAGTGGATGTGGTGTATTTGGACTTTCAAAAGGCTTTTGACAAGGTCCCAACATGAGATTGGTGTGCAAATTCAAAGCACATGGTATTGGGGGTAATGTACTGACGTGGATAGAGAACTGGTTGGCAGACAGGAAACAGAGAGTCGGGATAAATGGGTCCTTTTCAGAATGGCAGGCAGTGACTAGTGGAGTGCCGCAGGGCTCAGTGCTGGGACCCCAGCTATTTACAATATACATTAATGATTTGGATGAAGGAATTAAGTGTAATATCTCCAAGTTTGCAGATGACACTAAACTGGGTGGCGGTGTGAGCTGTGAGGTGGACGCTAAAAGGCTGCAGGATGACTTGAACAGGTTAGGTGAGTGGGCAAATGCATGGCAAATGCAGAATAATGTGGATAAATGTGAGGTTATCCACTTTGGAGGCAAAAACGCGAAGACAGAATATTATCTGAATGGTGGCAGATTAGGAAAAGGGGAGGTGCAACGAGACCTGGGTGTCATGGTTCATCAGTCATTGAAAGTTGGCATGCAGGTACAGCAGGCGGTGAAGAAGGCAAATGGTATGTTGGCCTTCATAGATAGGGGATTTGAGTTTGGGAGCAAGGAGGTCTTACTGCAGTTGTACAGGGCCTTGGTGAGGCCTCACCTGGAATATTGTGTTCAGTTTTGGTCTCCTAATCTGAGGAAGGCCGTTCTTGCTATTGAGAGAGTGCAGCGAAGGTTCACAAGACTGATTCCTGGGATAGCTGGACTGACATATGAGGAGAGATTGGATCAACTGTGCCTTTATACATTGGAGTTTAGAAGGATGAGAGAGGTTCTCCTAGAAACATATAAGATTCTGATGGGACGGGCAAGTTAGATGCGGATAGAATGTTTCCGATGTTGGGGAAGTCCAGAACCAGGGGACATAGTCTTAGGATAAGGGGTAGGCCGTTTAGGACTGAGATGAGGAGAAACTTCTTCACTCAGAGAGTTGTTAACCTGTGGAATTCCCTGCCGCAGAGAGTTGTTGATGCCAGTTCATTGGATATATTCAAGTTAGATATGGCCCTTACGGCTAAAGGGATCAAGGGGTATGGAGAGAAAGCAGGAGAGGGGTACTGAGGTGAATGATCAGCCATGATCTTATTGAATGGCAGTGCAGGCTCGAAGGGCAAAATGGCCTACTCCTGCATCTATTGTCTATGTTTCTATGTTTCTATGACAGCGTGAGGGCCCATCTTTGAATGCGGGCAGGGGCATTGGTATTAATCCCGTTGCTCTCTGAGAATAGCGATATGAGCGGCTCATGGTCAGTTTCAAGCTCAAACTTGAGACCAAACAAATACTGGTGCAATTTTTTCACCACGTAAACACACGCCAGAGCTTCTTTTTCAATCATGCTGTCGGCCCTTTCGGCCTTGGACAGACTCCTGGACGCATAAGCGACCGGTTGCAAAATCCTCAATTCATTAGCCTGTTGTAACACACACGACCCCGTATGACGACGCATCACAAACTAGCACTCATCGTTTACATGGGTTATACAGAATAAGCAGTTTCTTTGAACACAACAGATTTCTGGCTTTCTCAAAGGCAGCCTCTTGTGAATTCCCCCATACCCAGTCGTTTCCCTTGTGCAGTAGCACATGTAGGGATTCTACAAAGGTGCTTCACCCGAAATAGTTGAGGAATTCCAGGAACAACCGCAGCTCCATCACGTTCTGTGGTCTCGGCGCGTTCTTAATGGCCTCCATCTTGGCGTCGGTGGGTCTGATGCCGTTTGCTGCGATTCTTCTTCCCAAGAACTCGACCTCCGGCGCCAGGAATACACACTTCGAGTGTTTCAACCTGAGCCCCACACGATCTAGCCGACTAAGAACCTCTTCCAGATTCTTCAAGTGTTCAATGGTGTCCCGACCTGTGACCAATATGTCGTCCTGGAAAACCACAGGGCATGGAACTGACTTTAGCAGACTCTCCATGGTCCATTGGAAAATTGCCGCGGCCGACCGAATCCCGAACGGGCATCTATTGTAGATGAACAGACCTTTGTGCGTGTTGATGCAGGTGAGGCCTTTCGAAGATTCATCCAGCTCCTGCATCATGTAGGCCGAGGTCAGGTCCAACTTGGTGAATGTCTTTCCTCCAGCCAGGGTCGCAAATAGGTCGTCTGCCTTGGGTAGTGGGTACTCGTCCTGCAGCGAAAAACAGTTAATCGTTATTTTATAGTCCCCACAAATTCTGACCGTGCCATCACCTTTGAGTACCGGGACAATCGGACTGGTCCACTTGTTGAATACCACCAGTGTGATGATGCCTTCTCGTTGCAGCCTGTCCAGCTCAATTTCCATTTTCTCTTGCATCATATACAGTACCGCCCGAGCCTTGTGATGGATGGGTCGTGTACCGAGAACCAAATGGATCTGCACTTTCGCCCCCCGAGAAACTTCCAATGCCTGGCTCGAACAACGATGGAAATCTGCTCAGAACCTGGGCACATGAGGCATCGTCGACGGACGAAAGCTCGGATGTCATCCCAGTTCCAACGGATTTTTCCCAGCCAGCTTCTGCCGAACAGTGTGGGGCCATCCCCTGGCACGATCCATAGTGGAAGTTCGTGCACTGCTGCATCATAGGAGACTTTGACTTCTGCACTGCCAATTACAGGGATTAGTTCCTTGGTGTAAGTCCTGAGCTTGGTGTGAATGGGGCTGAGCTTGGGCCTGTGTGCCTTGTTGCACCACAGCCTGTCGAAGGCCTTTTTACTCATTATGGACTGATTCACACCCGTGTCCAGTTCCATGGATACTGGAGTTCCGTTCAGTTCAACTTTTAACATTATTGGTGGACATTTTGTGGTTAATGTGTGCACCCCATACACTTCTGCCTCCTCGGTTCGAGTTTCGATTCAGTATGATCTACAGTAGATCGATCTTCCTCCACAACGTGGTGGTTTGCTGAGTTTGCAGCTCATCTGCACATTCGCTGGAGGTGTTCCATTGTTCAGCAGCCATTGCACACATAGTGCTTAAAGAGGCATTGATGGGGCCGATGATCACCTCCACAGCGGCAACAAGGTGTTAACTGCCTCGCATTAACGACTGATGGCGGACTCTGGGTCATCTTAGGTCAGACAGCAGCAGCCGCGTGTACGTTCTGCCATGTATATTCCTGCTCGAAACCGACGTTACTTTATACACAGTACCGGCCGAAACTTCTTTACTCTGCAAAACCTGTTTGGTGTTGTTGCCGGTGTGGATATCTGAACGGAATATATGGAATTAAGGACAGTAAAGTAAACGGGATATATGAAAATGTATAAGCCATGGAAGAATAGCTGGGAGAATGTCAGATTGCAAATAGTGCAACATCAGCATAGCTAACAGTCTGTCTCAAGGTTTCAAGTCACTAATCCTGCCAATAATATATAATTGTAACATGAAATACATCTGCAGAATTGCAAGGTCTCAGTAAATAGTCACACCATTAGATTGAAACATTTGGAGGCAATACTTGAGCTTTCAAGAAGAACATCTCATATAGATTGACTAATGAGTGGCTGAGTTAGACTGTCAATCCATTTGTATTTTGTTATCTGATTTCAAAACTGTATAACTGTTAACGCTTTACGATGTAACTTCACCTATCCGTAGGGAGTGTGTACGCTCTATCCAGAGAGTATATCTTCTGTCTGATAGGTCTTACTGGCCGGTAATAAAGACTGCTTTGTTCAAAGCACAAGAGGTATTCGACTCAGTAATTTTACTGAACCAGATTGAAGTAAAAGAATCCAGGAATTAACATTGGTGGACATAAATGCCTGGGCTATCGCTATGGCTTTGCTCAGATTCGGTGTTTCAACAGTCAGTAGTTTGCGAAGGATTACCTCATGGCCAATGCCAAGCACAAAAAAGTCTCTCAGCATTTGTTCAAGGAATCCATCAAATTCGCAATGTCCTGCAAGGCGCCTTAGTTCGGCGACATAGCTCGCCACTTCCTGGCCCTTCAACCGTTGACACATGTAGAACCAATACCTCGCCATCAAAATGCTTTCCTTAGGATTTAGGTGCTCCCGGACCAGCGTACGCAATTCTTCATAGGATTTGGTTGTTGGTTTCACTGGAGCTAGAAGATTCTTCATGAGGCCATAGGTTGTTGCCCCACAGAGGGTGAGGAGGATCGCCCTTTGAATGGCACCGTTCTCATCTCCTTCCAGCTCGTTGGCCACGAAGTATTGGTCGAGTCTCTCCACGAAGGCCTCCCAATCACCCCCTTCTGAGAACTTCTCCAGGATACCAACTGTTCTCTGCATTTTCACGCGGTTGTTCGTTACCTCATCGCCAATTGTTACGCTGATAATAAAGGATGAAACTGAGTACTGTAAGCAATGAGTAAGTGTGACCTTAGCTGCTTTAATTCGTCTCAAGTGCCGGTACCGCGTGGGTGGCCTGCTTATATACCGTGCTCTCAAGCGATGCTGGGATCCCTTGGGACTCCAACTGGTAGGCCCTCTGGTGGTGGTGTGATACAGGTTGTCAAGGGTTAAATACATAACAATCATCATCATCATCGGCAGTCCCTCGGAATCGAGGAAGACTTGCTTCCACTCTTAAAATGAGTTCTTAGGTGGCTGAACAGTCCAATACGAGAACCACAGTCCCTGTCACAGGTGAGACAGACAGTGGTTGAGGGAAAGGGTGGGTGGGACTGGTTTGCCGCACGCTCCTTCCGCTGCCTGCGCTTGGTTTCTGCATGCTCTCGGTGACGAGACTCGAGGTGCTCAGCGCCCTCCCGGATGCACTTCCTCCACTTAGGGCGGTCTTTGGCCAGGGACTCCCAGGTGTCGGTGGGGATGTTGCACTTTATCAGGGAGGCTTTGAGGATGTCCCTGTAACGTTTCCTCTGCCCCCCTGGGGCTCGTTTGCTGTGAAGGAGTTCAGAGTAGAGCACTTGCTTTGGGAGTCTCGTGTCTGGCATGCAAACGATCGAGTGTGGTCAGTGCTTCAATGCTGGGGATGTTGGCCTGGTCGAGGACGCTAATGTTGGTGTGTCTGTCCTCCCAGGGGATTTGTAGGATCTTGCGGAGACATTCATTGGTGGTATTTCTCCAGCGACTTGAGGTGTCTACTGTACATGGTCCATGCCTCTGAGCCATACAGGAGGGCGGGTATCACTACAGCCCTGTAGACCATGAGCTTGGTGGTGGATTTGAGGGCCTGGTCTTCAAACATTCTTTTCCTCAGGCGGCCGAAGGCTGCACTGGCGCACTGGAGGCGGTGTTGAATCTCGTTGTCGATGTCTGCCCTTGCTGATAATAGGTTCCCGAGGTATGGGAAATGGTCCACGTTGTCCAGTGCCACACCGTGGATCTTGATGACTGGGGGGCAGTGCTGTGCGGTGAGGACAGGCTGGTGGAGGACCTTTGTCTTAAGGATGTTTAGCGGATGAGTGAAAGATAAAATTCTTCTGATAGTTGACGATGGAAACACAGAGTAAATCAGTTCTAACTGTGTTTGAGGATAATTAGTGAGAAATCTTTCTCAGCTTCCAGTAAACCAGTCGGTGTTTTCCAGCCTGCTGTAATAGTCGGAAACACCACCATTCATTGCTTTGTGTTTCACGTACAAGAATATACTGGATAAATTTGGGTTATCTGCACTCTGGTACGAATCTCCCTATCTCTGTAATCTCCTCCAGCCCCACAACCCCCGAGATGTCTGCGCTCCTCTAATTCTGGCCTCCTGAACATCCCTGATTATAATCGCTCCACCATCGGTGGCCGTGCCTTCAGCTGCCTGGGTCCCCAGCTCTGCTAACGTTCCTGTGAGGCACCTTGGGATGTTTTGCTACGCAAAAAACGCTATATAAATACAGGCTGTTGAAGCTATTCAGGCAAACATTGGCATTCCCGCAGCCTCTGCACCAAAGTTACATCATTGTCTAATAGAACAACAACTTATATTTATATTGCGCCTTTAACATAGCAGAACTTCCCAAGGTGCTTCACAGGAGCGATTATCAGACACAAACTGAGACCAAGCCAAAGGATGAGATGTTAGGAAGGGTGACTAAAGGCTAAAGCAATGTAATATAATTGGCAATCATAGTCGCATCATTGATAATCGATTGTTACCTCGCTTCAAGTGGGAGACACCCTGTGCACGTGCACACACTGCTTCCGTTCTTCAATTCACACGCAATCGTTGCCTGGATCTTCTGTTCTGTGATGCGTGGCGCATCTGACCAATAAAGGGCATCTTTCCAATATGACACAACATTTGTACTGATCTTCAGGGCCTCTTCAGCAAGTGAGCTTTTATTCTGAACTTTTATCTCCATCATCGCTCCAATTCACCCATTCCGCAGCGGGATTATGCTCTGAGTATTCATTTGTCCTCCTCGGTTTGGTATTTCTTTCAAGTAAAATAATTGGCACTTATTGCCATAAATAGCAAAGTAAGTCCGTGTGCAATGAGCTGATGCTGCCCCTGGAGTGCTGCAGACACATTCATGTGGAAGAGGTTTTTAACAAGATTGGTTTGTAGTGCAGTGGGGTGGAGCTTAATGCACCGTGGAGACAAATATCTTCAAGTGGCTTATTTTCTCCAATTCAATATTGGGAGGATCGAAGCCATTGTTTCCGTTCTCTAGCCACTCAGCTCATCCGCTGCTGAAACCCTCATCCGTGCCTTTGTTACCTCTAGACTTGACTATTCCAATGCACTCCTGGCGGGCCTCCCACATTCTACCCTACGTAAACCAGAGATGATCCAAAACTCAGCTGGCCCGTGTCCTAACTCGCACCGAGTCCCGCTCACGTATCATCCTCTGTGCTCGCTGCCTGTGTCCTAACTCGCACCGAGTCCCGCTCACGTATCACCCTCTGTGCTCGCTGCCACGTGTCCTAACTCGCACCGAGTCCCACTCACCCATCACCCCCTCTGCTCGCTGACCTACATTGGCTCCCGGTTAAGCAATACCTCAATTTCAAAATGTTCATCCTTCTGTTCAAATCCCTCCATGGCCCTCGCCACTCCCTATCTCTGTAATCTCCTCCAGCCCCACAACCCCCGAGATGTCTGGACTCCTCTAATTCTGCCCTCCTGACCATCCCTGATTATAATCGCTCCACCATCGGTGGCCATGCCTGGGTCCCAAGCTCTGGAACTGCCACCGTAGCCATCTCCGCCTCTCTACCTCTCTTTCCTCCTTTAAGATGCACCTTTAAGCCTACCTCTTTGTCCAAGCTTTTGGTCATACAATCATTGAAATTTACGGAATCGAAGGAGGCCATTCGGCCCATCGTGTCCGCGCCGGACGACAAAGAGCTACCCAGCCTAATCCCACTTTCCAGCTCTTGGTCCGTAGCCCTGTAGGTTACGGCACTTCAGGTGCACATCCAAGTACTTTTTAAATGTGGTGAGGGTTTCTGCCTCTACCACCCTTTCAGGCCGTGAGTTCCAGACCCCCACCACCCTCTGGGTGAAGAAATTTCCCCTCAAATCCCCTCTAAACCTCCCCCCAATTACTTTAAATCTATGCCCCCTGGTTGTTGACCCCTCTGCTAAGGGAAATAGATCCTTCCTATCCACTCTATCCAGGCCCCTCATAATTTTATACACCTCAATCAGGTCCCCTTCAGCCTCCTCTGTTCCAAAGAAAACAGACCCAGCCTATCCAATCTTTCCTCATAGCCTAAATTCTCCCATCCAGGCAACATCCTGGTAAATCTCCTCTGTACCCTCTCCAGTGCAATCACATCTTTCCTGTAATGTGGTGACCAGAACTGCACGCAGTACTCCAGCTGTGGCCTAACCAGAGTTTTATACAGTTTAAGCATAACTTCCCTGCTCTTGTATTCTATGCCTCGACTAATAAAGGCAAGTATTCCGTTAACCACCTTATCTACCTGGCCTGCTACCTTCAGGGATCTGTGGACAAGCACTCCAAGGTCCAATTGTTCCTCTACATTTCTCAGTGTCCTACCATTTAATGTGTATTCCCTTGCCTTGTTAGTCCTCCCCAAATGCATTACCTCACACTTCTCTGGATTTAATCCAATTTGCCACTGTTCTGCCCACCTGACCAGTCCATCGATATCTTCTTGCAGTCTACAGCTTTCTTCTTCATTATCAACCACACTGACAATTTTAGTATCATCTACAAACTTCTTAATCATACCCCTTATATTCAAGTCTAGGTCATTGATATATACCACAAAAAGCAAGGGAACCAGTACTGAGCCCTGCGGAACCCCACTGGAAACATCCTTCCAGTCACAAAAACACCCATCAACCATTACCCTTTGCTTCCTGCCTCTGAGCCAATTTTGGATCCAACTTGCCACTTTGCCCTGGATCCCATGGGCTTTTACTTTCGTGACCAGTCTGCCATGTGGGACCCTATCAAAAGCTTTGCTAAAATCCATATACAATGCATCATACACACTGCCCTCATCGACCCTCCTGGTTACTGTTATATGTGTAAACCTGTAAATACCATGTCTAACCACCAGAGGGCTTATCACCTGGAGTCCCAAGGGATCCCACAATCCCTTGGGAGCACCTGTATATAAGGAGGCCTCACAGGCTGGAGAGGCACTCTGAGATCTGTAATAAAGAACTACGGTCACACTTTACTTTGAGCTTGCAGTTTCTCGTCTGGCTCTTTATTCAAAACACAACAACTGGTGACGAGATACAGATGACGAACCCCACCGCAACAATGCAGACAACAATGGGCATCCTGGAGAAATTTTCGGAGGGAGATGATTGGGAAACCTTTGTGGAGCGACTTGACCAATACTCCATGGCCAACGAGCTGGCAGGAGAAGGGAACGCTGCTAAAGGAAGGGTGATCCTCCTCACCGTTTGTGGGGCTCCAACGTATGTCCTCATAAAAAACCTGCTCGCTCCAGCGGAAACCACAGACAAGTCGTATAATGAGTTGTGCACACTGGTCCGGGAGCATCAAAACCCGAAGGAAAGCGTTCTGATGGCGAGGTATTGGTTCTGCATGTACAAGAGGTCTGAAGGCCAGGAAGTGGCGAGCTACGTCGCCGAGCTAAGGCGCCTTGCAGGACATTGCAAATTTGAAGGACACGGAGCACATGCTCAGGGACTTCTTTGTATTTGGCCTTGGCCATGAAGTAATACTTCGCAAAATTTTGACTGTAGAGACCCCAACCTTGAGTAAAGCCATAGCGATAGCCCAGGCGTTTATCGCCACCAGTGACAATACCAAACAAATCTCTCAGCACACTAGTGCTGCTGCAAGTACTGTGAACAAAGTAACGTTGTTTTCGAATTGAAATGTACAGGGCAGGACTCACATGCCTGCAGCTTCATGTCCGCAGATGACTGAGTTCACCATCAAGGGTGGTGAATACAAGGCCATTAACACCTTGTTGACGCTGCGGGGGTGATCATCGTTTCCATTCATGCCGCTTCAAAGGATACGTTTGCAAGGGCTGTGGAACAATGGGACACCTCCAACGTATGTGCAGACGAGCTGCAAACCCTGCTAATCCTACAAACCACCATGTTGTAGAGGAGGACAGATCTACGGTGGATCACGACGAACCAGAGCCTCAGACCGAGGAGGCAGAGGTATATGGGGTGCACACATTTACAACAAAGTGTCCCCCGATAATGCTGAAGGTTGAATTAAATGGACTCCCATTGTCAATGGAGCTGGACACGGGCGCAAGACAGTCCATCATGGGCAAAAAGACTTTTGATAAATTGTGGTGCAGCAAGGCCTCAAGGCCAGACCTGACTCCCATTCGGACTAAACTGCGAACGTACATAAAGGAACTGATTCCCGTAATCGGCAGTGCTACCGTAAAGGTCTCCTACGATGGAGCCATGCACGAGTTACCACTCTGGTACCGGGTGATGGCCCCACGCTGTTCGGCAGGAGCTGGCTGGGAAAGATACGCTGGAACTGGGACAACGTCCGAGCGCTTTCGTCCGTCGACGACACTTCGTGTGCCCAGGTCCTAAGCAAGTTCCCCTCACTGTTCAAACCAGGCATCGGGAAATTTCAAGGACCAAAAGTGCAGATCCATTTGATACCGGGGGCGCGACCCATCCATCACAAGGTGAGAGCTGTACCATACATGATGGGAGAGAGGGTGGAGATCGAGCTGGACAGGCTGCAACGAGAGGCCATCATTTCGCCGATCGAATTCAATGAGTGGGCCAGTCCGATTGTTCCAGTCCTCATGGGAGACGGCACTGTCAGAAACTGTGGTGATTACAAAGTAGCTATCAATCGTTTCTCACTGCAGGCTCAATACCCGCTACCAAAGGCAGACGACCTATTTGCAATGCTGGCGGGAGGGAAAACGTTCATGAAGCTGGACCTGACCTCGGCCTACATGACGCAGGAGCTGGAGGAATCATCGAAAGGCCTCACCTGTATCAACATGCACAAAGGTCTCTTCATTTACAACAGATGCCTGTTTGGGATTCGATCAGCCGCGGCGATATTCCAGAGGAACATGGAAAGCTTGCTGAAGTCTGTCCCGGGCACCGTGGTCTTCCAGGACAACATCTTGGTCACAGGTCGGGACACCGTCGAGCATCTGCAGAACCTGGAGGAGGTTCTTAGTCGGCTTAATCATGTGGGGCTCAGGCTAAAACACTCAAAGTGCATTTTCCTGGTGCCTGAAGTGGAGTTCCTGGGGAGAAGAATCGCGGTGGACGGCATCAGGCCCACCGAGTCGAAGACAGAGGCAATCAAGAATGTACCGAGACCACAGAACATGACGGAGCTGCGGTCGTTTCTAGGACTCCTGAACTATTTTGGTAACTTCTTACTGGGTTTTAACACATTGTTAGAACCCCTGCACTCTTTACTGTGTAAAGGAGATGAATGGGTATGGGGTAAAAGCCAAGAAAATGCCTTTGAGAAAGCTAGGAAGCTATTATGTTGAAACAAATTGCTTGTGTTGTACGATCCATGTAAACGTTTGGTACTAGCTTTTGATGCGTCGTTGTACGGGGTCGGGTGTGTATTGCAACAAGCTAATGAATTTGGGAAATTGCAACCGGTTGCTTATACATCCAGAAGTCTGTCTAAGGCTGAGAGGGCCTACAGTATGATCGAAAAAGAAGCGTTAGCGTGTGGTTACGGGGTAAAGAAAATGCATCAATATCTGTTCGGGCTCAAATTTGAATTGCAAACTGACCATAAACCACTAATAACCCTCTTTTCTGAAAATAAGGAGATAAATACGAATGCATCGGCCCGCATCCAGAGATGGGCGCTCACGTTGTCCGCCTACAACTAAGCCATCCGCCACAGGCCAGGCACAGAAAGCTGTGCCGATGCTCTCAGCAGGCTACCATTGCCCACCACGGGGTAGAGATGGCACAGCCTGCAGATTTAGTTATGGTAATGGAAGCATTCGAGAGTGAGCAATCACCTGTTACCGCCCGACAGATTAGAGCCTGGACGAGCCAGGCCCCCTTACTGTCCTTGGTAAAGAACTGTGTGCTCCACGGGAGTTGGTCTAGTGTCCTGTTAGAGATGCAGGAAGAAATAAAGCCGTACCAATGGCACAAAGATGAAATGTCTAGACAGGCAGACTGCCTCCTATGGGGTAATCGGGTAGTGGTACCCAAAAAACGGCAGGGACACTTTCATCAGTGATCTCCACAGCACCCACCCAGGCATCGTAATGATGAAAGCGATAGCCAGATCCCACGTGTGGTGGCCCGGTATCGATGCAGACTTAGAGTCCTGTGTGCACAAATGTAATACATGTTCACAGTTAAGCAATGCACCCAGGGAGGCACCACTAAGTTTATGGTCCTGGCCCTCCAAACCGTGGTCCAGGGTCCATGTCGACTATGCAGGCCCATTCTTGGGAAAAATGTTTTTAGTGGTTGTAGATGCATGCTCCAAATGGACTGAATGTGTGATAATGTCGGCAAGCAGTCCGCTGCCACCATTGAAAGCCTACAGATCATGTTTGCCACACACGGCCTGCCTGATGTCCTTGAAAGTGACAATGGGCCGTGCTTTACCAGTGCTGAGTTTAAGGAATTCATGACCCGCAATGGGATCAAACATGTCACGTTGGCCCTGTTTAAACCAGCGTCCAACGGTCAGGCAGAACGAGCAGTTCAAACAATCAAGCAGAGCTTGAAAAGGGTAACTGAAGGCTCACTGCAGACTCGCTTATCCCGAATCCTGCTTAGTTACCGCACAAGACCCCACTCGCTCACTGGGGTCCCTCCCGCTGAACTGCTCATGAAAAGGGCACTTAAGACAAGGCTCTCGTAAGTACACCCTGATCTACACGAACAGGTAAAGAGCAGGCGGCTTCAACAGAATACATATCATGATCGCGCAAATGTGTCACGCGAAATTGAGATAAATGATCCTGTATTTGTGTTGAACTATGGACAAGGTCCCAAGTGGCTTGCTGGCACTGTTTTGGCCAAAGAGGGGAGTTGGGTGTTCGTGGTTAAATGCTCAAATGGACTCACCTGCCGGAAACACTTGGACCAAACCAAACTCAGATTTACGGACTATCCAGAACAACCCACAATAGACTCTACCTTTATCGACCCCCCAACACACACACACAAGTGGCAACCGGCCCAGCGGTTGACCACGAAACTGAACCCACCGCCCCCAGCAGCCCAGCAGGACTCACCGCCCCCAGCAGCCCAGCAGGACTCACCGCCCCCAGCAGCCCAGCAGGACTCACCGCCCCCAGCAGCCCAGCAAGGCTCACTGCCCCCAGCAGCCCAGCAGGACTCACCACCCCCAGCAGCCCAGCAAGGCTCACTGCCCCCAGCAGCCCAGCAGGACTCACCGCCCCCAGCAGCCCAGCAAGGCTCATCACCCCCAGCAGCCCAGCAAGGCTCACCGCCCCCAGCAGCCCAGCAAGGCTCATCACCCCCAGCAGCCCAGCAGGACTCACCACCCCCAGCAGCCCAGCAAGGCTCATCACCCCCAGCAGCCCAGCAAGACTCACCGCCCCCAGCAAGGCCAGCTGCACAGCAGCCCACTGAGGACCCAATAAACGACTCACCTAAACCAGCTTTCACACCGAGGCAATCAACCAGGGAAAGGAAGGCCCCAAATCGACTCACATTGGAAATAGTTACACAACTGACTTTGGGGGGGGGGGGGGAGTGTTGTTATGTATGTAAACCTGTAACTACCATGTCTAACCACCAGAGGGCTTATCCCCCGGAGTCCCAAATGATCCCACAATCCTTTGCGAGCACCTGTACATAAGGAGGCCTCACAGGCTGGAGAGGCTCTCTGAGATCTGTAATAAAGGACTACGGTCACACCTTACTTTGAGCTTGCAGTACCTGGCCTGACTCTTTATTCAAGACACATCAGTTACCTCCTCGGAAAATTCAATCAAGTTAGTCAGACACGACCTTCCCTTAACAAATCCATGCTGACTGTCCTTGATTAATCCGTGTCTTTCCACACCATCCTGACTTGGAAATATATCACCGTTCCTTCATCGTCGCTGGGTCACAATCCTGGAACTCCCTCCCTAACAGCACTGTGGGAGCACCTTCACCACACGGACTGCAGCGGTTCAAGAAGGAGGCTCACCACCACCTTCTCAAGGGGCAATTAGGGATGGGCAATAAATGCCGGCCTGGCCAGCGATGCCCACATTCCAGAAATGAATAAATAAAAATAATAACCCCCATGATGACAGGCAAGAGGGTGGGGTTAAAGATTTAAATACGGGGAGCATGTCCCCAACACACACGCACACATCCGTCTCTGTTTTACAGTGAGAGCGGGACACTTGATTAACATGTTCCCACTGTGCCGATGGGAGCCCGATTTAAATAAACTGCTACTGTGTGTGTTTCCCAGGGCTCGGGAAACCTGGCAGTGAATGGGAAACGGGAGCCTCAGGTTCCACAAGGTGAGGGCCCTGTGCAGGAGCACCACACCCCTCCCCCACCGCCAATCGCGGATTACCCCCCTCCCCCCACCACCGATCGCGGATTACCCCCCTCCCCCCACCGCCGATCGCGGATTACCCCCCACCGCAGATCGCGGATTACCCCCCTCCCCCCACCGCCGATCGCGGATTACCCCCCCCCCCTCCCCCCACTGCCGATCGCGGATTACCCCCCTCCCCCCACCGCCGATCGCGGATTACCCCCCTCCCCCCACCGCCGATCGCGGATTACCCCCCCCCTCCCCCCACCGCCGATCGCGGTTTCTTCCCCCCCCCCCACTACGTATTTGCTTCCTGGGTTCTTTGCTTAAGAATCCATAGCAACACGTTGCTATTAAGAACTAGGTGGTTTATGAGCAAAGGTTTAACAATCACACTACACATTACCAGTTCATCCACCAGGCTCACAACCACCTGCCTCATCGTGGATGACCTAGACTCGACTGGCTGGGGTTTTATTGAGTCTTGTGAACATCACATGACTGGCTAAGCCACTCACAGTGCTACAGCTCCACAACCCTGTGAGCATGGTCACCGTTGTGGACATTACACAGAGAAACCAAAGGTTGCTGTCAGGAACAGCAGCACTGTCGCTGGCCAGCTTCAGACTGCCGTTAGTGCCGTGATGTGAAGTGCAGCGGCAGGCGGATGCTGGCTGCTGTGGGTGTGCCTGCAGGTATCAAGGCGACACACTCGGCACTTACAGTGGTGTCCACACCTGGGACAGGTACGGTAATCACCTGCTTACTTCCCATTGGCTCTCTGACCGAGGTCAGCTGCTCATTGGTGCACCTTGGGAGCGGACATCCTGCGGAAATCGAACGTCTGACTTTGAGCACGGCTGCCCCCTCGGGACCAGTATAACACTGCCTTCGATAAGCGGCCAAAAGCCACCTTAGAAAATCATTTTCCAAATCGGCTGTGACCAGGTACGAGATTGTGCGGCTGAAAAATAAAACGCAATGAACGGGGTGAATTTCAATCCTCACCACCTGGGCACTAATCTGGCAGAATGCATCACCCACATCATTGTCTCATAACAACATCAGGAGCAGGAGTCGGCCATTCGGCCCCTCGAGCCTGCTCTGCCATTCAATAAGATCATGGCTGATCTGATCATGGACTCAGCTCCACTTCCCTGCCCACTCCCCATAACCTCTTATTCCCTTATTGTTTAAGAAATTGTATATTTCTGACTTAAATTTATTCAATGTCCCAGCTCCCACAGCTCTCTGAGGCAGTGAATTCCAGATTTACAACCCTCTGAGAGAAGAAATTCCTCCTCATCCCAGTTTTAAATGGGCGGCCCCTTATTCTAAGATCATGCCCTCTAGTTCTAGTCTCCCCCATCAGTGGAAACATCCTCTCTGCATCCACCTTGTCAAGCCCCCTCATAATCTTATACATTTCGATAAGATCACCTCTCATTCTTCTGAATTCCAATTGTAGGGGCCCAACCTACTCAACCTTTCCTCATAAGTCAACCCCCTCATCCCCGGAATCAACCGAGTGAACCTTCTCTGAACTGCCTCCAAAGCCAGTATATCCTTCCTTAAATACGCAAACCAAAACTGCACGCAGTATTCCAGGTGTGGCCTCACCAATATCCTGTATAACTGTAGCAAGAATTCCCTGCTTTTATACTCCATCCCCTTTGCAATAAAGGCCAAGATACCATTGGCCTTCCTGATCACTTGCTTTACCTACATACTAACTGTTATAAATGTGGACTCGTATTTACTCTGTACAGGCACCAGAGGGCTCATCCCCTGGAGTCCCAAGGAATCCCATAATCCCTTGGGAGCACAGGTATTTAAGGAGGCCTCACAGGTTGGAGAGGCACTCTGGAGTCCTGCAATAAAAGACGACGGTCACACTTTATTTTGAGCTCACAGTGGTCAGTTTGACTCTTTCTCCATATACAACAATTGGCGACGAGATACAGATAGCGAACCCAAAGATGCAGAGAACAGTGGGCATCCTGGAGAAATTTTCGGAGGGAGATGATTGGGAAACTTGTGTGGAGCGACTCGACCAATACTTCGTGGCCAATGAGCTAGATGGGGAAGAGAGTGCTGCCAAACGAAGGGCGATCCTCCTCACCGTCTGTGGGGCACCAACGTATGGCCTCATGAAGAATCTGCTCACTCCAGCGAAACCCACGGAGAAATCGTACGACAATTTGTACACACTGATCCGAGAGCATTTGAACCTGAAGGAAAGCGTTCTGATGGCGAGGTATTGGTTCTACACCTACAAAAGGTCAGAAGGCCAGGAAATGGCGAATTATGTCGCCGAGCTAAGACGCCTTGCAGGGCATTGCAAATTTGAAGGGCACTTGGAGCACATGTTCAGAGACTTTTTCGTACTTGGCATTGGCCACGAAACCATACTTCGCAAACTTTTGACTGTAGAGACCCCAACCTTGAGTAAGGCCACAGCGATAGTCCAGGCGTTCATTGCCATCAGTGACAATACGAAGCAAATCTCTCAGCACACAAGTGCTGCTACAAGTACTGTGAACAAAGTGATGTTGTTTTCGAATCGTAACGTACAGGGCAGGTCACACATATCTGCAGCTGCACGTTCACAGATGTCGCAGAGTCCACCATCAAGGGTGATGAACGCAAGGCCATTAACACCTTGTTGGCGCTGCGGGGTGATCATCGTTTACATTCATGCCGATTCAAAGAGTACGTTTGCAAAGGCTGTGGAACAATGGGAAACCTCCAACGAATGTGCAGGTGAGCTGCTAAGCCTGTTAAACCTGCAAACTACCACGTTGCAGAGGAGGACAGATCCACGGAGGATCACGACGAACCAGAGCCTCAGATCGAGGAGGCAGAGGTGCATGGGGTGCACACATCCACCACGAATTGTCCCCCGATAATGCTGAATGTTGAACTAAATGGATTCCCGGTGTCAATGGAGCTGGACACGGGCGCGAGCCAGTCCATCATGGGCAAAAAGAATTTCTAAAGGTTGTGGTGCAACAAGGCCTCAAGGCCAGTCTTAACTCCAGTTCGCACGAAACTAAGAACTTACACTAAAGAACTGATTCCTGTGATCGGCAGTGCTACCGCAAAGGTCTCCTACAATGGAGCGGTGCACTAGCTATCACTCTGGGTGGTACTGGGCGATGGTCCCACGCTGCTCGACAGGAGCTGGCTGGGAAAGATATGCTGGAACTGGGACGACGTCCGCGCGCTATCGCCCGTTGACGACACTTCGTGTGCCCAGGTCTTAAACAAATTTCCTTCGCTGTTCGAACCAGGCATCGGGAAATTCCAAGGAGCAAAAGTGCAGACCCACCTAATTCCGGGGACGCGACCCATCCATCACAAGGCGAGAGCAGTACCGTACATGATGAGAGAAAGGGTGGAGATCGAGCTAGACCGGCTGCAAAGAGAGGGCATCATTTCACCGATCGAGTTCAGCGAGTGGGCCAGTCCTATTGTCCCAGTCCTCAACGGAGATGGCACCGTCAGAATCTGTGGTGATTACAAAGTAACTATCAATTGTTTCTCCCTGCAGTTCCAATACCCACTACCAAAGGCCAACGACCTCTTTGTAATGCTGGTGGGAGGAAAGACATTCACAAAGCTGGATCTAACTTCAGCCTACATGACGCAGGAACTGGAGGAATCATTGAAGGCCCTAACCTGCATCAACACGCACAAAGATCTTTTTATTTATAACAGATGCCCGTTTGGAATCCGATCAGCCGCGGCGATATTCCAGAGAAACATGGAAAGTTTACTGTAGTCGGTCCCGCACATAGTGGTCTTCCAAGACGACATCTTGGTCACAGGTCGGAACACAGTCGAGCACCTGCAAAAGCTGGAGGAGATTCTTAGTCGACTCAACCACGTGGGGCTCAGGTTAAAACACTCGCAGTGCGTTTTCCTGGTGCCTGAAGTGGAGTTCCTGGGATTGCGGCGGACGGCATCAGGCCCACCAACGCGAGGGCGGAGGCAATCGAGAACGCACCGAGGCCACAGAACGTGACGGCGTTGCGGTCATTTCTGGGACTTCAGAACTACTTTGGTAACTTCTTACCAGGTCTCAGCACACTGCTACAACCACTATATGTCTTACTATGAAAAGGGGGCAAATGGGTTTGGGGCAAAAACCAAGAAAATGCCTTTGTAAATACGAGAAAATTGTTATGCTCAAACAAATTGCTTGTGTTGTATGATCCATGAAAGCGTTTGGTACTAGCATGTGATGCATCGTCATATGGCGTCGGGTGTGTATTGCATCAAGCTAATGATTTCGGGAAACTGCAACCGGTTGCTTATGCATCCAGGAGTGTGTCGAAGGCTGAGAGAGCCTACAGCATGGTATCGATGCGGACTTAGAGTCCTGCGTTCACAGATGTAATACATTCTGGCAGTTCAGCAATGTACCCAGGGAGGCGCCGCTAAGTTTATGGTCTTGGCCCTCCAAACCGTGGTCTAGGATACACATCGACTATGCAGGCCTGTTCTTGGGTAAAATGTTCCTTGTGGTAGTAGACGTGTACTCCAAGTGGATTGAATGTGAGATAATGTCGGCTAGCATGTCCGCTGCCACTATTGAAGCCTGCGGGTCATATTTGCCACACACGGCTTACCGATGTCCTGGTGAGTGACAACGGGCCATGTTTTACCAGTGCTGAGTTCAAAGAATTCATGACCCGTAACGGGATCAAACATGTCACATATGCCCCGTTTAAACCAGCGTTCAATGGTCAGGTAGAGAGAGCAGTGCAAACCATCAAGCAAGGCTTGAAGAGAGTAACTGAAGGCTCACTGCAGACTCGCCTATCCTGAGTCCTGCTTAGCTACCGCACGAGACCCCACTCACTCAGTGGGATCCCACCTGCGGAACTGCTCATGAAAAGAGCACTTAAGACAAGGCTCTCGTTAGTTAACCCTGATCTACATGAACAGGTAGAGAGCAGGCGGCTTCAACAAAGTGCATACCATGATAGCGCAAATGTGTCACGCGAGATTGAAATCAATGATCCTGTATTTGTATTAAATTATGGACAAGGTCCCAAGTGGCTTCCCGGCACTGTCGTAGCCAAAGAGGGGAGCAGGGTGTTTCAGGTCAAACTTTCAAATGGACTCATTCACCGGAAACACTTGGAGCAAATCAAACTCAGATTCACGGACTACCCTGAGCAACCCACCTTGGATCCTACCTTTTTTGAACCCCCAACACACACACCAGTGGCAACCGGCACCACGGTTGACCACGAAGCAGAACCCATCATCCACAGCAGCCCAGCAGGGCCCAAAATACCAGGCAGCCCAGCAAGGCCAGCTGCACCGCAGCCCAGCGAGGGCCCAACAAATGATTCAACAATACCAGCTTTCACACCGAGATGATCAACCAGGGCAAGAAGGGCCCCAGATCGACTCACATTGTAAATAGTTACACTATTGACTTTGGGGGGCGGGGGGAGTGTTGTTATATATGTTGACTTGTATTTACTCTGTACAGCCACCAGAGGGCTCATCCCCCGGAGTCCCAAGGGACCCCATAATCCCTTGGGAGCACAGGTATTTAAGGCGGCTTCACAGGTTGGAGAGGCACTCTGGAGACCTGCAGTAAAAGACTAAGGTCACACTTTACTTTGAGCTCACAGTGTTCAGTCTGACTCTTTCTCCATACACAACACTAACATTTTATGTTTCATGCACAAGTACCCCCAGGTCCCGCTGTACTCCACTTTGCAATCTTTCTCCATTTAAATAATAACTTGCTCTTTGATTTTTTTCTGCCAAAGTGCATGACCTCACACTTTTCAACATTATACTCCATCTGCCAAATTTTTGCCCACTCACTTAGCCTGTCTATGTCCTTTTGCAGATTTTTTGTCTCCTCCTGTCCACTCTATCCAAGCCCTTCATTATATTTATCCACCTCAATAAGGTCTCCCCTCAGACTCCTCTGTTCCAAATAAAACAACCCCAGCCTGTTCAATCTTTCCTCATTGCTAAAATTATCCAGACCAGGCAACATCTTCGTAAATCTCCTCTGTGCCCTCTCCAGTGCAATCTCACCTTTCCTGTGCGGTGACCAGAACTGCACGCAGTACTCCAGCTGTGACCTAACCAGTGTTTTATACAGTTCAAGCATAACCTCCCTGCTCCTGTATTCTATGCTTCATAATTGTGCAGCATAACGGAACGAATAAACCTTAGTGATGAAACACTTATTTATTAATAGTGTTACAGCAGGTAACCCTTGGCAGAAAATATAAATAGCTCTACCAGGAACTACGGCCGTGGTAAAATTGGTCACGGATTTCGTTCCCTGGCAGTGAATGGTCACGCACTACTTGATAATTAGAATCAAACTGTACAATGTACTCGAGTGCTGTTGCTGCTTGAGAAGCTGTAAGTGATGTGAGAGCGCGTGGGAACTTGAACTCATGCACGGCTTTTCCAGGCAGGATATTAATTCTGGGTGAGTGAGGTTTAAGAGCAGATTTGAGGAATGCATCACACAATGTGGATTTAGTGGATTCAAAGTTGGGTGAAAGTTTTGTCTGAATGTAGATTTTATAGACTACGAGACTTTTTCTCTGCAAGCATGAATTGGTAGTTTGATAATTGGTCAAAGCCAAGGCCCATCCAAGTATTAGTATAGTATTAGGCAGTCCCTCGAAGCGAGGATGACTTGCTTCCTCACCAAAAAAGGATGAGTTCACAGGCGTTTCACAGGTATCCCAGATCCCGAACTACATCCTGAAGGGTGGAAGATGCCTGTGGATGGATATTTTTAACGTGGGGTGACCGTTGCACACCAGCCACCACACGGGCTTGACAGAGCGAGGTCTTGGTCCAGTGGCAAGGGTTAACCAGGACGACTGGAGACCTGCTCTGCTGCACAGACCTAGTGCGTACACATATTGCAGTGTGGGCTGGGCCGTGCTGCCCCTGGGCCCTCGCCTCTTCTGGGCCCCGAACTCTCGCCGAAAGACCGGGCGCTACTTTGCCAGGAAGATTCCTCTAAAAGATCTGCCAGTACCGCCCGGCGGCAAAATAATGACTTACACTGTGATTCTAGGCGGCAGTGGGCGGGAGCTCACAATCTCGATGGCAAACGCGATCTTTGCCAAAGTGCCGCCGAAGATTGAGTCGGGCCCGATGGGTGGAGGGAACGGTGCACATAGTAATAAACATTTTCACCAAAAAAATCCCCACTGGAAAACCTTCAGGGGACCCCATCCTCAAAATTCGCAGGAAAAAAAATAAATAAAAGGCGTTCACTGACCTTTTTTTGCCGGTTTTCTTACCGTCGGGGTTAGACCTGCCCCCACGCGGCGACCCTTCTCCCTGCTGCCACCGACTCCCGCCCGGAGCAATCTGCCAGCTCGGCGGGCAGGAGGTCACTTACACACCCTGCGCGCCTGCGGACGTAAGTGGGCGGTTCCCAACGGTACGCCCCTCCCCCCGCCGGCGGGAGACCTCCACCAAACTGGCACCGAGGGGAGAGCGCCCAGAAAACTCACCGGCAGTTGGCAGCAGCGGCCGGTGAATGCACCAATTCAGGGCCATAGTGTAAGGTGGGGAACAATAAAAGTAATATTATACACAGTGAACATAAGAACATAAGAAATAGGAGCAGGAGTCGGCCATTCGGCCCCTCGAGCCTGCTCCGCCATTCAATACGATCATGGCTGATCCGATTATGGACTCAGCTCCACTTCCCCGCCCGCTCCCCATAACCCTTCACTCCCTTATCGTTCAAAAATCTGTCTATCTCTACCTTAAATATATTCAATGTCCCAGCCTCCACAGCTCTCTGGGGCAGAGAATTTACAACCCTCTGAGAGAAGAAATTCCTTCTCATCTCAGTTTTAAATGGGCGGCCCCTTATTCTGATACTATGGGCTAGATTTTCCACTTTTTTTGCATATTTAACGCCAACTTAATGCCCATTTTACCACTGAAATGGCGTATAACGCCCATATATCACCCATTTAGCCACAAAATAGAAACTGATGGACATTTTTCAGGAACTTATCACCGAACGTTACTTTCCCAATGTGCTTAACGCCTGGATAAAATATTACTACCCGCCCACTTATTTTGGGCGGAATCAGCAGAATGGGTGAAATCAACGCCCATAATATCACCCAGCGTTACTTTCCGCACGGAATTAACGCCGAGATTCAATATTAACGTCCACCCACTGTTTTTTGTCTTAAAGAGCATTTTTACCCAAACTAGCGGCCGTGAGATCGGCCAGCGTCACTTTCACCACCTCGCACACATATCAGCCACAATATCGCTCGCTCAAAAAACCGCCCAGAAAAAGTGGAACTAACCGGAACTAAAAGGCTGCTGTGCTTCAACCTCGGCGGAGTTCGGATATACTCTGCAGGTCGTTGGAGTTATGTGAACATCTGTAAAAACATCTTGACCACACAGTGACCGATTGGAATTGAAGAGGTCTCTCCGTCGGGGCATTCCTTGTTTGTGAGCAATCGGTGGAAAACAGAGAGCTACTGCAATGGGGCCTGTCCTTTCTCACCCTCTCTTGGTGACCAAATACATGTAGCAGAATCGACATCGCCGAAGGATCGATGCACTGCATTATGTGCCCAATGTAAGACGTGCCAGACTGATGAGGAGGACCAGACGTTACACCCCCCGTAAGTACAGGGAGAAGCAATCTTACCTCGACTTGCCCGACACCACCTGCCTTCGGAGACTGTGCTTCCACAAAGAGGTTATCACTGAGGTATACCAGCTGATAAGGGCAGACATGCAGCCTGCCAGCACCATCAGAACTGCACTGTCCGTCGAGGTCAAAGTCACCGCGGCACTGTCGTTCTATGCCTCGGGTTCATTTCAGGCCACAGCTGGAGACATTTGTGGACTTTCTCAGCATGCCACACATCGCTACATTAGGCAGGTCACTGAAGCCCTGTACGCACGCAGGAGGGACTTGATCAGATTCCCCATGACCAGGGAGGCTCAGAGTGAGAGGGCTCTAGGATTCTCCAGAATTGCAAACTTCCCCAAGGCGCAGGGAGCAATAGACTGTACGCACATCACAATGCAGGCACCTTTTCAGGATGCAGAGGTTTTCAGGAACCGCAAGGGATTCCACTCCAAGTGTCCAACTGGTTGTCCACCACCAGCAAATTATACTGGCAGTGAATGCTCAATTTCCAGGCAGCATCCATGATGCTCACATCCTGCGTGAGAGCACTGTATCTGACTTGTTTAACAATCAGCCACAAGGTCAATGATGGATGCTTGGTGACAAAGGATATGGCCTCACCACCTGGCTGATGACCCCCCTGCATGACACCCACACCGAAGCCGAGAGGCGATAGGAGAGCCACAGAGCCACTCGCAATATCGTGGAGAAAACCATTGGAGTGCTTAAGCCGTGTTTTAGATGCCTGGACCACTCAGGAGGTGAGCTCCAATACTACCCTGAGCAGGTAGCTCAATTCGTAGTGGTGTGCTGCATGCTACACAACTTGGCGATCAGGAGGGGCCAAGAATTGCCTGATGAGTCTGACAGTCCACCTCACCAGAGAGAGGAAGAGGAGGACGAGGAGGAGGACGCTGACATCGGCCCAGACAATCAGGCTGACGCTGAAGCCATGCCCCCGTTCCCCTGTAGACCGCAGGAAAGGGCCCATGGTGGCATGATAGCTGCAAGAGCCTTACGTCAGGAGCTCATCAATGATCGCTTGGCCTGAAAGAACGTTGGTGTTATTTACAAGGCTGACATACTGTTGAGTATGCAGGTCATACATCAATGGTGGGCATCACCTTGGTGACAGTTAAAGTTTAAGTTGATTGAAGCTAAGTGTCATTATATCCTTTGATGTTAAGGTATCACCAGCGTGTAATGGTGCAGTTATCTGAGCCAATGCGCTACAAAGATTTGTTAAATAAAAAGCATTTAAATCGAACATTTGTTTGAAATCATCAGTATTTCTCTAAAAACCAACTCTTTGCCCTCCGCTTGTCCTCCCACCTTTACCCCTTCCCCTCCTGACTCCAAGCCGCCTGGCCAAGGAGCTCCTCAGGTGATGCTTCATTTGCGGGGGTGGGGGGGGAGGGGGGAGGGGTGACGGCCGAACCGCTGCTTAGATGGATACGGGAGAGGATGGTCCCTAGGTGGGAACGTGCTCCGAGCCAGAAGCAAGATGTTGCTGCTGGCTCTCACGTGTGGTTGGCAATGGGGATGCATCACCTTGGGGTGCAGTGCCGCGCTCTGGGACCACTGGGAGCCCTCTGCCACCAGTGTTTCAGGCTACCAGCTCCAGGGCCTCCTCCATCCCTTCCATGTTATATCTTATTTGTTGGACAAAAACTCGGTGCCAACTATGTTCTTGGTGCTTAGTGAGCTTTTTGCTGCTGGTGAATCTCCGTCGTGCCTCCCACAACAGCCAGACAAGCACACACCACAGCCACACAGCTCCCTCTCCCTCTGTCTCCTCTTCTGCGCATGTCATGATGACCCTTGACCTCCTGAATAGCGGGAATCAGGCGTTGCCATGCCGTTGCTAAGGACGGCAACACTTTATGGCAGAAGGTCAGCGAGATTTAATGCCGGAATATCACTCGCAGTAACGCCCATTTAAAAAAATGGAGACTAGGTGCTTTGAGAATGGGTGAGATTCCGGCGATCTGAAAACCCTTTTTTACTGCCCACGCCGGAAATAACGCCCATTTTTGGGCAATAAGCACAAAAGTGGAAAATCTAGTCCTATGTCCCCAAGTTTTAGTTTTCCCTATGAATGGAAAAATCCTCTCTACATCCACCATGTCGAACCCTCTCATTATTTTATACGTTTCAATAAGATCACCTCTCATTCTTCTTAACTCCAATGAGTAGAGGCCCAACCTACTCAACTGTCCTCATAAGTCAACCCCCTCATCTCCGGAATCAACCCAGTGAACCTTCTCTGAACAGCCTCTAATGCAAGTATATCCCTCCTTAAATACAGAGACCAAAACTGTGGCCTCACCAATACTCTGTACAGTTGTAGCAGGACTTCTCTGCTTTTATACTCCATCCCCCTTGCAATAAAGGCCAACATTCCATTGGCCTTCCTGATTACTTGCTGTACCTGCATACTAAACTTTTGTGTTTCATGCACAAGGACCCCTCTGTGCTACAGCATTTTGTAATTGCTCCCCATTTAAATAATAATTAGCATGTTTATTCATAGAAACATACAAACATACAACATAGAAAATAGGTGCAGGAATAGGCCATTCGGCCCTTCAAGCCTGCACCACCATTCAATAAGATCATGGCTGATCATTCACCTCAGTAACCCTTTCCTGCTTTCTCTCCATATCCCTTGATCCCTTTAGTGTAAGGGCCATATCTAACTCCCTCTTGAATATATCCAATGAACTGACATCAACAAATCTCTGCGGTAGAGAATACCACAGGTTAACAACTCTCTGAGTGAAGAAGTTTCTCCTCATCTCAGTCCTAAATGGCTTACCCCTTATCCTTAGACTGTGTTCCCTGGTTCTGGACTTCCCCAGCATCGGGAACATTCTTGCTGCCTCTAACCTGTCCAATCCCGTCAGAATTTTATATGTTTCTATGAGATCCCCTCTCATCCTTCTAAACTCCAGGGAATACAGGCCCAGTCGATCCAGTTTCTCCTCATATGTCAGTCCTGCCATCCCGGGAATCAGTCTGGTGAACCTTCGCTGCACTCCCTCAATAGCAAGAATGTCCTTCCTGAGATTAGGAGACCAAAACTGAACACAATATTCCAGGTGAGGCCTCACCAAGCCCCTGTACAACTGCAGTAAGACCTCCCTGCTCTTATACTCAAATCCCCTAGCTATGAAGGCCAACATAGTATTTGCCTTCTTCACCGCCTGCTGTACCTGCATGCCAACTTTCAATGACTGATGTAACATGATACCCAGGTCTCGTTGCACCTCCCCTTTTCCTAATCTGTCACCATTCAGATAATAGTCTGCCTTCCTGTTTTTGCCCCCAAAGTGGATAACCTCACATTTATCCACATTATACTGCATCTGCCATGCATTTGCCCACTCACCTAAATCTGTCCAAGTCACCCTGCAGCCTCTTAGCATCCTCCTCACAGCTCACACCGCCACCCAGCTTAGTGTCATCTGCAAGCTTGGAGATATTACACTCAATTTCTTCATCTAAATCATTGATGTATATTGTAAATAGCTGGTGTCCCAGCACTGAGCCCTGGGGCATCCCACTAGTCACTGCCTGCCATTCTGAAAAGGGACCTGTTTATCCCGACTCTCTGCTTCCTGTCTGCCAACCAGTTCTCTATCCACATCAGTACATTACCCCCAATACCATGTGCTTTAATTTTGCACACCAATCTCTTGTGTGGGACCTTGTCAAAAGTCTTTTGAAAGTCCAAATACACCACATCTACTGGTTACCCCTTGTCCACTCCACTAGTTACATCCTCAAAAAATTACACATTTGTCAAGCATGATTTCCCTTTCATAAATCCATGCTGACTTGGACTGATCCTGTCACTGCTTTCCAAATGCGCTGCGATTTAATCTTTAATAATTGATTCCAACATTTTCCCCACTACTGATGTCAGGCTAACCGGTCTATAATTACCTGTTTTCTCTCTCCCTCCTTTTTTAAAAAGTGGTGTTACATTCGCTACCCTCCAGTGCATAGGAACCGATCCAGAGTCAATAGACTGTTGGAAAATGATCACCAATGCATCCACTATTTCTCGGGCCACTTCCTTATGTACTCTGGGATGCAGACTATCAGGCCCCGTGGATTTATCGGTCTGCAATCCCATCAATTTCCCTAACATAATTTCCCACCTAATAAGGATTTCCTTCAGTTCCTCCTTCTAACTAGTCCCTCAGTCCCCTAATGCTTCCGGAAGATTATTTGTGTCTTCCTTCGTGAAGACAGAACCAAAGTAATTGTTCAATTGGTCTGCCATTTCTTTGTTCCCCATTATAAATTCACCTGATTCTGACTGCAAGGGACCTACGTTTGTCTTCACTAATCTTTTTCTCTTCACATATCTATAGAAGCTTTTGCAGTCAGTTTTTATGTTCCCAGCAAGCTTCCTCGCATACTCTATTTTCCCCCTCCTAATTAAACCCCTTGTTCTCCTCTGCTGAATTCTAAATTTCTCCCAGTCCTCAGGTTTGCTGCTTTTTCTGGCCAATTTATATGCCTCTTCCTTGGATTTAACACTATCCTTAATTTCCCTTGTTAGCCACGGTTGAGCCACCTTCCCCATTTTATTTTTACTGCCAAAGTGGATAACCTCACATTTTCCACAATGTACTCCATCTGCCAAATTTTTGCCCACTCACTGATCCTATCTATAGATTCTTTGCATCATCCTCACAACTTGCTTTCCCACCTATCTTTGTATTGTAAGGGAATAAAAGGCGGTCACTAAAGTGGAAGTATACAGACAGACAGATGGTCACTTAAGTGGATACTGAAGATAGTGAATGGATTGTAGGGCTTATCAGTATTAGGAGGCTCTGAGGAATCGGGAGATCCTCTACCTTACGGTAGGGATTGTAATATATTGTATATTGATCGATTGTATTAAAACTCGCTTTTGGATGTAAAGCACGCTTATACACTCGCTTACAATGCATTTTAAGAAGGGGAAGCAGCAAAGCTTGATTGTTAATGAATCATCCGTTGTGTTAATCTTAATACAGACTGAGGGAAACTGATTCAGTACTGAATAACACATCCAAGGACAGGAGGGAATCTACAGTCTATTGTAGCAACACCTGAAGGGATGTTTGGGAAGAAGATAGCAACCCTGGGAAACAAGGTCAATTCGCACGGCATGAGGAACTGAGGCAAATTTGAACAACACATTCTGGGAGGGTGACATGTGATGGGAGATGGAAAGGTTGGGAGAACCACACCTCGGAAACTGTATAACTGTAGATGTGAAACCTTTGATATTAGAAGGTTCATCTGCGAACCCTTCCCCTACTTGCTTGAATAAAAACTGGTTTAACCGAGGTTTTGTCTGAGTGATTCCGTGGTCGCTATACGGACGGGGTAGGGCCGGGTGTCGATTGCTTATATCAGGGAGTATACCTTGAAGAAGACAAGTCTTCTTTTTACCTCAACAGTATCATCAGCAAATTTGACTACATTACATTCGGTCCCTTCATCTAAGTCATTAATATTGATTGTAAATAGTTGTGGCCCCAGCACCGATCCCTGTAGCATCCAACTAGTTACTGTTTGGCAACCATAAAATTACCCATTTATCCCGACTCTCTGTTTTCTGTTAGTTAGTCAATCCTCTAACCATGTTAATATATTACCCCCAACCCCGTGAACTTTTATCTTGTGCAATAACCTTTTGTATCCAAATATACAACATCAACTGGTTCCCCCTTATCCACCCTGTTCGTTACATCCTCAAAGAACTCCAGCAGGTTTGTCAAACATGATTTCCCTTTCATAAAACCATGCTGACTCTGCTTAACTGTATTATGATTTTTTAAATGTCCTGCTACTACTTCCTTAATAATGGACTCCAGCATTTTCTCAACGACAGCAGATGTTAGGCTAACTGGTCTATAGTTTCCTGTTCTCTGTCTCCCTCCTTTTTTGAATAGGGGTGTTACATTTGCAGTTTTCCAGTCCACTGGGACCTCTCCAGAATCCAGGGAATTTCGGTAGATTACAACCAATGCATCCACTATCTCTGCAGCCACTTCTTTTAAGACCCTAGGATGTAAGGCATCAGGTCCAGGGGACTTGTCCACCTTTAGTCCCATTATTTTACCGAGTACTACTTCATTAGTGATAGTGATTGTATTAAGTTCCTCCCTGCCCCCCCCTCCTTGATTATCAATTATTGGGATGTTTTAGTGTCCTCTAGAAACATAGAAACATAGAAAATAGGTGCAGGAGTAGGCCATTCAACTCTTCGAGCCTGCACTACCATTCGATAAGATCATGGCTGATCACTCCCTCAGTAACCCTTTCCTGCTTTCTCTCCATACCCCTTGATCCCCTTTAGGTGTAAGGGCCATATTTAACTCCCTCGTGAATATATCCAATGAACTGGCCTCAACAACTCTCTGCGGCAGGGAATTCCACAGGTTAACAACTCTCTGAGTGAAGAAGTTTCTCCTCATCTCAGTCCTAAATGTCTTACCCCTTATCCTAAGACTGTGACCCCTGGTTCTGGACTTCCCCAACATCAGGAACAATCTACCCGCATCTAACCTGTCCCGTCCCGTCAAAATCTTGTACGTTTCTATGAGATCCCCTCTCATCCTTCTAAACTCCAGTGTATAAAGGCCCAGTTGATCCAGTCTCTCTTCATATGTCAGTCCAGTCATGCCAGGAATCAGTCTGGTGAACCTTCGCTGCACTCCCTCAATAGCAAGAACGTCCTTCCTCAGATTAGGAGACCAAAATTGAACACAATATTCCAGGTGAGGCCTCACCAAGCCCTGTACAATTGCAGCAAGACCTCCCTGCACCTATACTCAAATCCTCTCGCTATGAAGGCCAACATACCATTTGCCTTCTTCACCACCTGCTGTACCTGTATGCCAACTTTCAATGACTGATGTACCATGACACCCAGGTCTCATTGCACCTCCCCTTTTCCTAATCTACTGTGAAGACTGACACAAAATATTTGTTCAAAGACTCTGCCATTTCCCTGTTTCCCATTATTAATTCTCCAGTCTCATCCTCTAAGGGAGCAGCCTTAAATATTAGCCGAGCGTGGGCAGCTAAAGCGGAGGCACAGAACAGATTCAGAGGCTGACAAAGAAGTGGAAAGAAGTGGAAGGCGTGATAGGAGAAAATTCTTTGAAAATCCAGCCACGCAATCAGACAAAGCAGGGAATCATGAGAAAATCTATAGAGCCTGACAAGAAAGCATGCTGGGCTGTGTAAAGCAGGAGCGACACCAGCAAGGAACAACGGTGGACCTGTACTCTCAAATAGCAATCAGCAGCTCCGAAGATGTCAGAACATTTCAAGGAACTGCTGGGTCAATCCACTCCAACCGAGCCCCCACATACCTCCTGCAGAAACTCTTTGAAGGCAAATGCAAACAAACCCAGCAGAGAAGAATTCATCGTGCAGAGGATTACACAATGCAAGCCTCACACGGTCATTCTAAGTGATATTGGAGGATGACAGGACTGCTTGTTACCGCCTTGGTTATTTCTCTCAGACTGGATAACATACAGGACAAGGGAAGGGCAGAATCTCAGCGTAGAGTGCACATTATCTCGCCGGCTGGACAACTTGGTCTTCACTGTTGGGGTTGTTCTTCTATCACACCACCAATAATATAATCAGCACAAGACCGATAGACTGGCAACAACAGCAGCAAGAAACATAGAAACATAGAAACACAGAAAATAGGTGCAGGAGTAGGCCTTTCGGCCCTTCGAGCCTGCACCACCATTCAATAAGATCATGGCTGACCATTCACCTCAGTACCCCTTTCCTGCTTTCTCTCCATACCCCAAGAACAAGCCTCAGTATCGATAAAGACTAAAGTAATGTGCAGGAGCAACACAAAGAACAAAAAGATTACAGTCCATGGGGAAGCCTTGAGGGCAGAGGCACATCCACCTATTGTGGAAGCATCGTCAGCAAGGATGGAGGAACCGACAAAGATATCCAACCGAGAATGGGAAGGGCACGAGGCCCATTCACATCCTTAAAGCAAACTTGGGGATGAAAATATTGGGGTTGATTTTAACTCAAGTGGGAAGCTGGTGAGGAGCTCACATCAATCTCGCGTGGGAGTATGGTCGGGAGGCTCGGCGGATTTTAACCCATTGGAATCTCACCGGCCAGCTGCTCAGAAATAAACATCTGGCCAGCGGAGGGCTCGCTGATTGGGCGGCTTGAGGGTCAAAAAAAGGCGGCAGTCATTCCTAGTCTTTGGTCTCAGTTTTGAGCTGTGGGCTCATGGTCACCGAGTCCATGCCCAAACTCAATCCACAGCAAACCCTTCCAGGCACCTTGCAGAGAGGCTTCCATCCCATCTCAGTCTGAGCAAAGGCCTCGGACTGAAAGGCCAGAGTCCAACTCTCCTCGTCCCACATTGACAATTGTAGTATCGTTACATGGGCTGTTGTAGTTACATAGTTAGTCCAACATCAACGATAAATATTCTCTCTGTTCACCAGCTAAAACAAAATGATAATGGCATTGTTTAAACTCAAAACTGGAAAGCAGAGGTACTCCACTGATAAAGTGTTGAGTTAAGTCCTTGAGGTCTTCCAAGTGGGTTAATAACTTTTACAGTGAACAGAACTCTGATCCAGTGCCACATATAAATGTGTGCTGCATGTGTGAGTCTGACACATTTAACAGTAAATTATTGATTTGCCTCGATAGGTGCCATCTTCGGTTTATTCAAAAGCCAACAGCCTTGAAACACAAGGCCCTGATATTTTCTGGGAGGTGGGGAGGGAGTGATGGGGGGGCCGGGGAGAGGGGTAGAGGTGCAGTGGCCAGGAAACTCACAAGTATGGCTTTCCCGGTCGACCTGCCGAATCTAACGACCGGACCTGAACCGATTTTAATTTTTGGACTTTGTTCTCTGGGCAGATTAAGAGTCTGTCAGACAGGAAGTCCTGTTGTACCAGGCCACAGTCAGGGAGTGGGGAGGTGGTGGGTCGGGGGGGGGACATTGGACGGGGGACATGGCTGGATTATGGGGATTTGATCGCGGAGTAGATGGGGCGATTGCGGGTGGATGTTCAATCGCGGGGCTACAGAAGCAGGGGAGGGGGGGAATATCCCTCCTCCTGCCCCACAATCAGAGCTGGAAAACCCCTTACCTGCTGGATCCGGCCGCTCTGCCTCCCCTCTGCTACCGGGTTTCCCGAGCCCTGGGAAACACAGCTATATTATAAGGCTTGCAGACTTATTAGAGTATTTAAATCAGGGACCCTCCTTTGGAGAGCAAGTTAGTCACCTGCCCCCCCCACCCATTCCCCCCGCAACCCGCCTCCCCCAAACCCTCCAACCCACCCCAGCCACTGGTTCCCCCTTATCCACCCTGCTCGTTACATCCTCAAAGAACTCCAGCAAATTTGTCAAACATGATTTCCCTTTCATAAAACCATGCTGACTCTGCTTGATTGAATTATGCTTTTCCAAATGTCCTGCTACTGCTTCCTTAATAATGGACTCCAGCATTTTCCCAACGACAGATGTTACGCTAACTGGTCTATGGTTTCCTGCTTTCTGTCTGTCTCCTTTTTTAAATAGGGGCGTTACATTTGCAGTTCCCCAGAATCCAGGGAATTTCGGTAGATTACAGCCAGTGCATCCACTATCTCTGCAGCCACTTCTTTTAAGACCCTGGGATGTAAGCCATCAGGTCCAGGGGACTTGTCCACCTTTAGTCCCATTATTTTACCGAGTACTACTTCATTAGTGATAGTGATTGTATTAAGTTCCTCCCTCCCTATAGCCCCTTGATTATCCACTATTGGGCTGTTTTTAGTGTCTTCTACCGTGAAGACCAATACAAAATATTTGTTCAATGTCTCTGCCATTTCCCTGTTCTCCGTTATTAATTCCCCAGTCTCATCCTCCAGGGGACCAACATTTACTTTAGCCACTCTTTTCCTTTTTATGTACCTGTAGAAACTCTTACTATCTGTTTTTATATTTCGTGCTAGTTTATTTTCATAATCTATCTTTCCTCTCTTTATCATTTTATCTCATAACACTCCTGTGAAGCACCTTGGGACGTTGCACTGCGTTAAAGGCGCTACATAAATACAAGTTGTTGTTGTACGCGCGGCCCGACCAGGGTTCTGTACAAGTTTATCGTAACATCACTACTTTTGAATCCTATACCCTAGGAATTTGTTAGCATTTTAATTGCTGTGCTGACCTGCGATGCTGCTTAGCATGGTTTGCTCATCTCTATCCCATTCACTATATTTCCGAGGGTGTTGTGATGTTTCTGTTTTTCCCACCAAAGTGTATCACCTCACATTTATCGATGTTAACGATCATGTGCCACTTAACGGCCCAGTCTGCAGGTTTGCTAAAGTCTTCTTGTATTACGTTGCATTCTTCCTCAGTGTTGGCTGCACCTCCTAGATTGGCATCACCGTGAATATTGATATTGAGATACTTGTTCCTGTCCAAATCATTAATGTAAATTATGAATAACTGTGATCCCAGCACTGATGCTTGTGGAACACCATTGTCTACTTTCCTCCAATCTGAATAACTACCCTTTACCCCGACTCCCTGCTTTCTGTGTTTTTAGCAAATTTGCTGTCCATTCAGCTACTTGTCCCCTGACCCCACACGCCCTAACCATTGTCATGTGTCCTCTGACCCCACACGCCCTGACCATTGTCATGTGTCCTCTGACCCCACACGCCCTGACCATTGTCATGTGTCCTCTGACCCCACACGCCCTAACCATTGTCATGTGTCCTCTGACCCCACACGCCCTGACCATTGTCATGTGTCCTCTGACCCCACACGCCCTAACCATTGTCATGTGTCCTCTGACCCCACACGCCCTAACCATTGTCATGTGTCCTCTGACCCCACACGCCCTGACCATTGTCATGTGTCCTCTGACCCCACACGCCCTGACCATTGTCATGTGTCCTCTGACCCCACACACACTGACCATTATCATGTGTCCCTTGACCCCACACGCCCTGACCATTGTCATGTGTCCTCTGACCCCACACGCCCTGACCATTGTCATGTGTCCTCTGACCCCACACGCCCCGACCATTGTCATGTGTCCTCTGACCCCACACGCCCCGACCATTGTCATGTGTCTCCTGACCCCACACGCCCTGACCATTGTCATGTGTCCTCTGACCCCACACGCACTGACCATTGTCATGTGTCTCCTGACCCCACACGCCCTGACCATTGTCATGTGTCCTCTGACCCCACACGCCCTGATCATTGTCATGTGTCCTCTGACCCCACACGCCCTGACCATTGTCATGTGTCCACTGTGTTGCATCTCATCGAAACACCTACTATTTCAGGGAGAGACTAAGAGAAGGGAGTGCTGCCTATCAGCTGTTAAAGCTGCGCGCATAAATTAAAAACATTATCAACATCACAAATCCCGAGGCTGAAAGGATGACTAACGGAGAGTCACGCTTTTATGCAAAAGGTGAGTGTTGCAAAGAAAGATTTTTCATGACTACCGGATGTCCCAAAGTGATTTACAGCCAACGAAGTACTTTTGAAGTGTAGTCACTGTTGTAATGTGGGAAACGTGGCAGCCAATTTGCGCACAGCAAGCTCCCACACACAGCAATGTGATAATGACCAGATAATCTGTTTTAGTGATGTTGATTGTGGAATAAATATTGGCCCCAGGACACTGGGGAGAACTCCCCTGCTCTTCTTCAAAATAGTGCCGTGGGATCTTTTACATTCACCTGAGAGAGCAGACGGGGACTCATTTTAATGTCTTATCCGAAAGACGGGATCTCCGACAGTGTGGCGCTCCCTCAGTACTGCCCCTTCGACAGTGCGGCACTCCCTCAGTACTGCCCCTCCGACAGTGTGGCACTCCCTCAGTACTGCCCCTCCGACAGTGCGGCGCTCCCTCAGTACTGCCCCTTCGACAGTGCGGCACTCCCTCAGTACTGCCCCTTCGACAGTGCGGCACTCCCTCAGTACAACCTCTCCGACAGTGCGGCACTCCCTCAGTACTGTCCGTCCGACAGTGCGGCACTCCCTCAGTACTGCCCCTCTGACAGTGCGGCACTCCCTCAGTACTGCCTCTCCGACAGTGCAGCACTCCCTCAGTACTGTCCCTCTGACAGTGCAGCACTCCCTCAGTACTGCCCCTCCGACAGTGCGGCACTCCCTCAGTACTGCCCCTCCGACAGTGGGCACTCCCTCAGTACTGCCCCTCCAACAGTGCAGCACTCCCTCAGTACTGCACTTCTTTAAAATATTGCAATGAATACTGGCGAGTGCTTGCTATGTTTTTACGGAGGTTATCAATTTCTGAAAATTTGGAGATTTGACAATAAAACTGGATTTCAGAGTGGGGAGTTTCCTAACTCCTTCCTCACATAATCACAGATGTTCTCAGCCAAAGCCTATGGTGCGAGAAATGTAGGTTAATGATCAGTGCTGCACCCTAAATATAGCTCTGCCGGTGAAAGAGGTCAAGCTGCTCCGTGGATGACAAATTGTTTCAGGTACAATAGCTGGGGACTGGGGGAATGCGTGAAGACCGGCTTCTGGAGTAGGACAGTCGGACGGACTTTTCAATCCCAGTGTTGGAGGTAGTGGGACAGATCCTCGCCTTGCCGGGGTTCGGGAGATCCTGCGCTGACAGGGATCTCCCAGTCTGGGGTGGGCTCACTGGTGGGAGCTCAATCTCGGAGGCTGAGGCAGGGCGGTGCGGGCAGAGTGGGGGGCACGGGGGGCACAGTAGGGTGGGCACAGTGGGGGGCACGGGGGGCACAGTGGGGGTGAGGGGAGGCTAGGAATCTATCCAATGACCGAGGGCCTTGAAGGTTGCTGCTGCAATCTGAAGGGTCTGCCTCATTGTTGCAGTGCAGTATAAAAGGGACAAATGATTGGACGAGAATGTTCCCGTTAAGCTGCGAGGCCGCTCAGCGCTCCAGGGGAACCGTGCAGGCGGTGTGTCCCGTTACATTGAAAAACCCGTCCGTGCAGCCCATTATAGGGGCCGCACGAAAAAGATTACCGGCAAGTATTTTCTGATGCTGTTTTGCCGTTGCATCTGCAAGATGTATAGGGAAGAGAGGTGGTGTTTGGGACCCTGGGGCAGAGCTAGACTGAGGGAAACTGCCCCCAACACATTTTCCATCCTCTCCACTGCTCTGGGTCCTAGTTCAGCAACTCTGCACTCTGCAATCACTCACTTACAATGAATTGGGTGATAATACGGTCGTCTACACACTCAAACATAAACCGCTTTAGACACAGTTGATTTCCGTTCGAGCAATTAGTGGCTAATAGGTTTTTGGGTTCCACTTGGTGACTGTGTTTTGAGTTCTCTACATTCTAAGCCCAGGCTCCTCGTCAGTGTTTGACATTGGTGTGATAATTCATGTATCTGTTTTCTAGATTAGTGCAGCCATTAGAGAATATGAGAGCCACGAGGCTGAGGAAAGTCTTCTTCTCCTTCTGAGGCAGTCCCCCGGAGTCGAGGATGACTTGCGTCCACACTAACACCGAGTTCTCAGGCGATTGATGAGACCAATGTGGGACCTACAGTCTCTCACAGGCGGTGTCTGGGGCAGACAGTGGTTGGAGGTCCGGGTGGGTGGGGGGCTTGGGTTGACGTGCTCTCCTTCCGCTGTTTGTACTTGGCCTCCGCGTGTTCCCGGCGACGAGACTCGAGATGTTCGGCGCCTTCCCGACTGCTTCTCCTCCTCTTTGAGTGGTTTTGGGCCAGGGATTGCCAAGAGTCAGTGGGGATATTACATTTTTTAAAGGAGGCTTTGAGGGTGTCCTTGAAGCATTTTCTCTGCCCTCCTGGGAATCGCTTCCCGTGACGGAGCTCGGAGTAGAGCGCTTGTTTCGGGAGTCTAGTATCGGGCATGTGGACGATGTGGCCTGCCCATCGGAGCTGATCGAGAGTGGTCAATGTCTCGATGCTGGGGATGTTGGATGAGAGAAAACGCTGACATTGGTGTGTCTGTCCTGCCAATGGATTTGCAGGATTTTGCAGAGGCAACGTTGGTGGTACTTCTCCAGTGCTTTGAGGTGCCCGCTGTACATAGTCCATGTCTCTGAAGCATATAGGAGGGAGGGTATCACTACTGCTCTGTAGACCATGAGCTCAGTGCCAGGATTGAGATCTTGGTCTTCGAACACTCTTTTCCTCAGGCGACCGAAGGCTGCGCTGGGACACTGAAGACGGTGTTGGACTTCGGCATCGATATCTGTCCTTGTTAACAGTCTGCTCCCAAGGTATGGGAAGTGGTCCACATTGTCCAAGGTCTCTTCATGGATCTTGATAATTGGGGAGCAGTACTGTGAGGAGGGGGCAGGTTTGTAGAGGACCTTTGTCACAGAAACATAGAAACATAGAAAATAGGTGCAGGAGTAGGCCATTTGGCCCTTCGAGCCTGCACCACCATTCAATAAGATCATGGCTGATCATTCACCTCAGTACCCCTTTCCTGCTTTCTCTCCATACCCCTTGATCCCTTTAGCCGTAAGGGCCATATCTAACTCTCTCTTGAATATATCCAACGAACTGGCATCAACAACTCTCTGCGGTAGAGAATTCCACAAGTTCACAACTCTCTGAGTGAAGAAGTTTCTCCTCATCTCGGTCCTAAATGGCTTACCCCTTATCCTTCGACTGTGTCCCCTGGTTCTGGACTTCCCCAACATCGGGAACATTCTTCCTGCATCTAACCTGTCCAGTCCCATCAGAATTTTATATGTTTCTATGAGATCCCCTCTCATCCTTCTAAACTCCAGTGTATAAAGACCCAGTTGATCCAGTCTCTCCTCATATGTCAGTCCGGCCATCCCTGGAATCAGTCTGGTGAACCTTCGCTGCACTCCGTCAATAGCAAGAACGTCCTTCCTCAGATTAGGAGACCAAAACTGAACACAATATTCCAGGTGAGTCCTCACCAAGGCCCTGTACAATTGCAGTAAGACCTCCCTGCTCCTATACTCAAATCCCCTAGCTATGAAGGCCAACATGCCATTTGCCTTCTTCACTGCCTGCTGTACCTGCATGCCAACCTTCAATGACTGATGAACCATGACACCTCCCCTTTTCCTAATCTGCCGCCATTCAGATAATATTCTGCGTTCCTGTTTTTGCCTCCTAAGTGGATAACCTCACATTTATCCACATTAAACTGCATCTGCCATGCATTTGCCCACTCACCTAACCTGTCCAAATCACCCTGCAGCCTCTTAGCATCCTCCTCACAGCTCACACCGCCACTCAGCTCAGTGTCATCTGCAAACTTGGAGATATTACATTTAATTCCTTCATCTAAATCGTTAATGTATATTGTAAAGAGCTGGGATCCCAGCACTGAGCCCTGCGGCACTCCACTAGTCACTGCCTCCCATTCTGAAAGGGACCCGTTTATCCCGACTCTCTGCTTCCTGTCTGTCTTACCGATGTTTAATATGACTCTTGTACGCTTCAGTGAAGGTGTCAACGATGGTTTGGAGTTCGGACTCCAAGTGTGCACAAAAGCAAACGTCATCTGCATTTTGTAGTTCAGTGACAGAGGTTGGAGTAACCTTGGATCTGGACTGGAAGCGATGGAGGTTGAACAATTTCCCGCCTGTCCTGTAGATTAACTCCACTCCAGCGGGGAGGTTGCTGAGGGTGAGATGGAGCATTGCAGCGAGGAAGATTGAGAAGAGCGTTGGTGCGATGACACAGCCTGGCTTGACCCCGGTCTGCACTTGTATTGGGTCTGTGGTGGATCCGTTGGTAAGAATTACAGCAGGCGGAGGATGGTGACACATTTTTGAGGACAGATGAATTTGAAAAGGATGCTAAATAATCCCTCACGGTTGACAGAGGCGAAGGCCTTTGTGAGAAACATAGAAATATAGAAAATAGGAGCAGGAGTGGGCCATTCGGCCCTTCGAGCCTGCACCACCATTCAATATGATCATGGTTGATCATTCCCCTTTCCTGTTTTCTCAACATACTCCTTGATCCCTTTAGCCTTTTGGGCCATATCTAACTCCCTCTTGAATATATCTAACGAACAGGCCTCAACAACTTTCTGTGGTAGAGAATTCCACAGGTTAACAACTCTCTGAGTGAAGAAGTTTCTCCTCATCTCAGTCCTAAATGGCCTACCCCTTATCCTTAGACTGTGTCCCTGACTCTGGACTTCCCCAACATTGGGAACATTCTTCCTGCATCTAACCTGTCCAATCCCGTCAGAATTTTATATGTTTCTATGAGATCCCCTCTCATTCTTCTAAACTCCAGTGAATACAGGCCCAGTTGATCCAGTCCAAGAAGCCATGTACAGAGGTTGATGCTGCTCCCTACATTTTTCTTGGATTTGTCGCGCGGTGAAGATCATGTCCGTTGTGCCCCTTAGTGGGCGGAATCCGCATTGTGACTCTGGGAGGAGCTTTTCAGCCACTGGGAGGAGATGATTTTTGCGATAACTTTCCCTGCGGCAGACAGCAGGGAAACTGCTCTCTAATACTGCAATCGGACTGATACCTTTCTTGAAGATGGTCATGATTACGGCATCTCTGAGATCCCCTGGCATGCTCTTCTCTTTCCAGATAAGAGAGATGAGGTAATGGATTCGCGCCAGTAGTACTTCTCCGCCATGCTTTAGTGCTTTAGCGGGGATTCCATCTGCTCCTGAGGCCTTGTTGTTCTTCAGTTGTCACATGGCCTTTTCAACCTCATGCTGGGCTGGGGTTGTGCTGAGATGGTGGCAGGTAGCATGCTGCGGGATGGAGTCGAGAACACTCACATCAAAGACAGCGTCTTGGTTGAGGAGATCTCTTAAAGTGCTCCTTCCAGTGGGCACTGACTGCCTCTCTGTCCTTGATGAGCACCTCTCTGCCCTTAGGTCTCAGTTGGGTAGGACCTTGAGTGCTTGGGACATAGATGGTCTTTACTGCACTAACAAATCCTCATGCACCGTGATTGTTGGCTAGTTGCTGTATGTCCTGCTTTTTCCACACACCATGTTCTTTAGGTGCCAAGTTTTTTGTGGGACCTCGAGCTTCAGTTGCCTGTAGATCTGCTTTCTTTCTCTCGACTTGTGGTGTTTCCAGTTCAAATAATTTATGTACTGCCTGCATTTAGAGTGAACAGTCCTCCAAATCTCCTTCATAACTCACGTATCCGTTCTCCAGTTAGTGCAGCTATTTAGAGAATATGCCAGGCACGAGGCTGAGGATTGTGGTGCCAGGAACAACATGCATCTTATTTTTGACCAACCTTAAACAGAAACATGTCCGATGGGGTATACCTATCAGCAAAGGATGAACAGGCTGGGTCTCTTTTTGCTTGAAAACAGAATACTGAGGGGTGACCTAATAGAGGTCTGTAAAATGATGAAAGATTTTGATCGAGTGGATACAGAGAGAGTGTTTCCACTTGTGGGGAAGAGCATAACTAGAGGCCATCAATATAAGATAGTTACCGAGAAATCCAATGGGGAATTCAGGAGAAACTTCTTTCCCCAGAGAGCGGTGAGAATGTGGAACTCACTGCCACAGGGAGGGGTTGAGGGGAATAGTATCGATGTATTTAAGGGGAGGTTGGACAAGCCAATGGGGGAGAAGGGAATAGAGGGTTATGCTGATAGATTTAGATGAGGAAAGACGGGAGGAGGCTCGAGTGGAGCATAAACACCGGCACGGACTGGTTGGGCCCAATGGTCTGTTTCTGGGCCGTATATCCCGTGTAATCTGATGTAAATATGCTAATGAGGCTGAAAGCCTCGGCTTTAACCTGCCATGCCAGTCTACCTCTGGTCCACTGGGGTTTCTGGGCCTCAGGATTTCCAGCAGCTGCAGCGAGGTGAGGACAACCTCGAGGAACAATCCTTGTGGGTCAGGAGCAGGAGTGCTCCCCCCGAACCCCTCCACATCCCCCCAACCCCAACCCCTCCACACCCCCCCACCCCCAACCCCTCCACATCCCCTCACCCCCAACCCCTCCACACCCCCCCACCCCCAACCCCTCCACACTCCCCCCCCACCCCAACCGCTCCACACCCCCCCACCCCCAACCCCTCCACACTCCCCCACTCCCAACCCCTCCACACCCCCAACCCCTCCACACACCCCCACCCCCAACCCCAACCCCTCCACACCCCCCCACCCCAAACCCTCCACACCCCCCACCCCCAACCCCTCCACACCCCCCCAACCCCAACCCCTCCACACCCCCCCCAACCCCAACCCCTCCACACCCCCCCACCTCCAACCCCTCCTCACCCCCCCACCCCCCAACCCCTCCACACCGTCCCCACCCCCAACCCCTCCACACTCCCCCCCCACCCCCAACCCCTCCACATCCCCCCACCCTCGAACCCCTCCACACCCCTCCACCCCCAACCCCTCCACACCCCCAACCCCTCCACACCGTCCCCACCCCCAACCCCTCCACACCCCCCCACCCCCAAACCCTCCACACCCCCCCAACCCCAACCCCTCCACACACCCCCACACCCAACCCCTCTACACCCCCCCCAACCCAACCCCTCCTCACCCCGCCCATCCCCAACACCTCCACACCCCCCCACCCCCACCCCCAACCCCTCCACACCCTCCCCACTCCCAACCCCTCCACACCCCCCCACCCCCACCCCCAACCCCTCCACACCCTCCCCACTCCCAACCCCTCCACACCCCCCCACCCCCACCCCCAACCCCTCCACACCCTCCCCACTCCCAACCCCTCCACACCCCCCCCACCCCAACCCCTCCTCACACCGCACCCCCCCCGCACTCGCCTTTGTATTCCAAACATTACTCTGATAAATCAGAGGAAACCAGGTTGCCAAAGTTACCATGCACAGGTACCGATTGCAGGCTTGTATCCGGCTCACAGCCCTGGGTCCAGAACCCACCTCCGACCGTCAATCAACACCAAAGGGAATATCTGGACAGCTGTCCGATCGGGCACCAGATTCCCATGCGTATGCCTGAATCCCGTCTGCAGGAGTGCCCCTGCGCTGACCCTGCCTGGGATAGTGGGGGTTCAGAGGGATGGAACTACATTTACACGGGACATCTGGGCACGGGTCACTTTGGACACAACTCCTGCAATCACATGACTTCCGGGAACCCCATTGCACCCTGCCCCCCGCAACCCCAGGGGTCCCACCTTGGGCCCTGAGCAGCTGAAAACAAAATGTTCCTGTACTCAATGGTTGTGGCCAGCTCTCTGCACTAGGACCCATGTCTGCCCGCAAAGCCTCGCCTCGCCTCGCCATGCCTCGCCTCGCTGTGCCTCGCCTCGCCTCGCCTCGCCTCGCCTCGTCGTGCCTCGCCGTGCCTCGCCTCGCCTCGCCTCGCCTCACCTCGCCTCACCGTGCCTCGCCTCACCTCGCCTCACCTCACCTCGCCTCGCCGCGCCTCACCTCGCCTCACCTCGCCTCGCCTCGCCTCGCCTCGCCGCGCCTCGCCTCGCCTCGCCTCGCCTCACCGTGCCTCGCCTCGCCTCGCCTCACCTCGCCTCGCCTTGCCTCGCCTCACCTCGCCTCGCCTCGCCTCACCTCGCCTCGCCTCACCTCGCCTCGCCGCGCCTCGCCTCGCCTCGCCTCGCCTCGCCTCGCCTCACCGTGCCTCGCCTCGCCTCGCCTCGCCTCACCTCGCCTCACCGTGCCTCGCCTCACCTCGCCTCACCTCACCTCGCCTCGCCGCGCCTCACCTCGCCTCGCCTCGCCTCACCGTGCCTCGCCTCGCCTCGCCTCGCCTCACCTCGCCACGCCTTGCCTCGCCTCACCTCGCCGCGCCTCGCTCAGCCTCCACCAACACTCCCGGTCCCAGCCCCGGCCCAAGATGCAGTAACCCCCGACAAAGGCTCCACCCACTGGCCTTGCAGGGAGAGAAGGTGACGTTCGACCCCCGACACAGCAACCAGGAAACTGCAACAAAACCACTTCCTTTGTGGTTCCACTCGTCTCCCGCGGGAGTCACGGCGGGAAACCTGCAGCACACCGAGGAAACTCAGAGACCGTTATTTATGTAACCCACAATCACTTGGGATTGGTTCATTGCTTTGAACGTTACGGGGGTTACTTTGGGGACAGGGTGAAAGCCAGCGCTGAGTGGGGGGGCAGTGTTAATAACGCACGGCGGTTTGAAAGTCTGGATTTAGCAATTTTGGTCCTAATTGCTGATGACCATAATTGGAACTTGCCGGAGGCCCTGAGTCAGACACCTCAGGTTTAGTACTCAGGCGCTGATTAGACACAATATTCAAGGGGCGGTGTACGTGGGGTCCTCACACCCACTCCCACTGCTCCGGCTGACACACAGCGACACGTTTCAGGTCGGCTCAGGGACTGAGGGAGAGGGGCACAGCTTCTCCCACATGGCACTGGAGGTCCTGGTGGGGGAGGGCCGGAGGAGGAGGGAGGTCCTGGTGGGGGAGGGGGGGCCGGAGGAGGAGGGAGGTCCTGGTTGGGGGGGGGGGGGGGGCGGAGGAGGAGGGAGGTCCTGGTGGGGGGGGGGGGCCGGAGGAGGAGGGAGGTCCTGGTGGGGGAGGGGGGGCCGGAGGAGGAGGGAGGTCCAGTACCCGCATGGGGGGGAGCCCTCCTCGCCCACCTCACCCTCACCCTCCTCGCCCTACTCACCCTCCTCGCCCACCTCGCTCTCCTCACCCTCACCCTCCTCGCTCTCCTCGTCCTCCTCACCCTCACCCTCCTCGCCCACATCACCCTCTTCACCCTCCTCGCCCACCTCACCCACCTCACCCTCACCCTCCACGCCCACATCACCCTCTTCACCCTCCTCACCCACCTCACCCACCTCGCCCTCGTCTCCCTCCTTGCTCTCCTCACCCTCACCCTCCTCGCCCACATCACCCTCCTTGCCCACCTTGCCCACCTTGCCCTCTCTCCTCCAGCAGCCTGTGCTGCTGTGCCTGACCTCATGTCCCACATGGCAGACAAAGTAAAAGCCCATGGGATCCAGGGCAAAGTGGCAAGTTGGATCCACAATTGGCTCAGAGGCAGGAAGCAAAGGGTAATGGTTGATGGATATTTTTGTGACTGGAAGGAGGGTTCCACAGGGCTCAGTGCTGGGTCCCTTGCTTTTGTGGTATAGATCAATGATTTAGACTTGAATGTAGGGGGTATGATTAAGAAGTTTCCAGATGATACAAAAATCGGCTGTGTGGTTGATAATGAAGAAGAAAGCTGTAGACTGCAGGAAGATATCAATGAACTGGTCAGGTGGGCAGAACAGTGGCAAATGGGATTCAATCCGGAGAAGTGTGAGGTAATGTATTTGGGGAGGTCTAACAAGTTAGGCCACAGCTGGAGTACTGCGTGCAGTTCTGGTCACCACATTACAGGAAAGATGTGATTGCACTGGAGAGGGTACAGAGGAGATTTACCAGGATGTTGCACTGGAGAGGGTACAGAGGAGATTTACCAGGATGTTGCACTGGAGAGGGTACAGAGGAGATTTACCAGGATGTTGCCAGGACTGGAGAATTTTATCGATGAGGAAAGATTGGATAGGCTGGGGTTGTTTTCTTTGGAACAGAGGAGGCTGAGGGGAGATTTTGTTGAGGTGTATACAATTATGAGGGGCCTGGATAGAGTGGATAGGAAGGACCTATTTCCCTTAGCAGAGGGGTCAACAACCAGGGGGCATAGATTGAAATTAATGGGTAGAAGATTTAGAGGGGAGTTGAGGGGAACTTTCTTCACCCAGAGGGTGGTGGGGGTCTGGAACTCACTGCCTGAAAGGGCGGTAGAGGCAGAAACCCTCACCACATTTTATTTTGCCGCAATAATCCGCCTTTAAGAGTCAAACATGATCGAGAGACATTATACATTTAGTAGGACTAACCCGTTAGCATCATTCTGAAACGATTCGATTTTGAAATCACACTTCAAAGCATTCATTTTCTTTTAAACTGAGTGTTGCTATTCATTTCCTGAAGTGAGGCACAGCGATAGTGCTCAATGCTTCCGCACCAAGATGACATTTTGTTTGGAGACAAATTTCCACAGGACGTTTCTGTCAACGCAAAAACTGTTTACACCCCTGGATATCCGACACATGTTCTTCCTTGTTCTTTGTCTGGATTTTGAACTGGATTCATAGAAGCACTTGACTTCTCCAATGTCTAACTCAGCTCTTCCTCAGGAAACAGCAGCACTGACTGAGGGATAAGGTGCCCTGTGCATTTGTCACCGCTCACAGCACAGTGCAAGGCAACTTTTGAAATCTGTTGTAGCCATATTGGGAAGTTTCCGAACAAACTTTCACAATTGAACCATTGCCTTGACGTTGGCCTCCCAGAAAAATCCCAGTCACAGCAGCTTCAATATGAATTTGTCATAATGCAGTTTCGACACTGTTTCTGAGCTCGTTAAAGTGAGAAACATGATTATCTCTGACTCAGAAGGTTGTGGGTTCAAGTCCCATTCCAGAGACTTGAGCACTTAAATCTAGACTGACACTCCATTCATTTCGTGTTTAACACCAAGTCACTGAATATTTCAGGAAAAAAAGCACAGCTTATATGATAATGGAATTTTGAGGGAGCTGGGACACAGATGGTATTGGTGTTGTACAGATAATCTCTCAATATTATGTCAGCCGTGGCCCAGTGGGCAGCACATTCGCCTCTGAGTCAGAAGGTTGTGGGTTCAAGTGAGCACAAAAATCTAGGCTGACACTCCAGTGCAGTGCTGAGGGAGTACTGCACTGTCGGAGGAGCAGTACTGAGGGAGCACAGCACTGTCAGAGAGGCGATACTGAGGGAGTGCTGCATTGTCGGAGGGGCAGTACCGAAGGAGTGCCGCACTGTCGGAGGGGTAGTACTGAGGGAAGACTGCACTGTCAGAGGGGCAGTACTGAGGGAGCGCTGCACTGTCGGAGGGGCAGTACTGAGGGAATGCTGCACTGTCGGAGTTGCCTTCTTTCTGATGAGACATTAATCCGAGGCCCTGTCTGCTCTCTCAGGTGGATGCAAAAGATCCCACAGCACTATTACAAAGAAGAGCAGGGGAGTTCTTCCCGGTGTCCTGGGGCCAATATTTATTCCTCAATCAACATCACACAAAACAGATTATCCGGTCATTATCACATTGCTATTTGTGGGAGCTTGCTGTGCGCAAATTGGCTGCTTCATTTCCCACATTACAACAGCGACTACACTCCAAAAGTACTTCATTGGTTGTAAAGTGCTTGGAGACGACCGATGGTGGTGAAAGGCGCTATATAAATGCACGTCTTTCTTTCTCTGATAATGCATTTGCCATCGTGGGTAAGGTCCAGACGTTATTTGAACTGTAGTCCCATAGAAGTCACATTTAAGTTTAGCAACAAAGCAGAGAAAGACTAGAGTGAATGAGTTGAAAATAGCGGAGAGAAAAACTCCAGGAAGACGATACAAATCCCGGAGCAAGCAGAAGCTGAGTTTTAATTGCAGACGCATGTTATTTCAGTTATTGAACCCCGCATTGCTTGCAATGCAAGTGGTCTCAATGAAGTTTAAACTTTAACTTGTTTTGGTTTCTTTATTTTTCCCCATCATTCCAGGAAAACCAGCTGTTTATTTTGAGGATCCAACTGACAAATGACTCCTGCATTTCAACACGATTATATTCAATAAAACACAAATTAACACAGTTTTTCTTCTTTTCTATATCAGTAAGTAACATTTAGCATTGTTGTTGCCAAATTAAGTTTATCTAGGGGTTAAGTCATGGCAGGAGAGCTCGGACACGTGATATGCTCCTCCTGTACCATGTGGGAATTCAGGGACGCTTCCGGTGTCCCTGACGACTACGTGTGCGGGAAGTGTATCCACCTACAGCATTGCGGCACTGGAGCTGAGGGTGGATTCACTCTGGAACATCCACGATGCTGAGAATGACGTGAATAGCACGTTTAGTGAGTTGGTCTTACCGCAGGTAAAGGGTACACAGCCAGATAGTAAATGGGTGACCAACAGGAAGAGCAGTGCAAGGAAGGTAGTGCAGGGGTCCCCTGCGGTCATCCCCCTGCAAAACAGATACACCGCTTTGGGTACTGTTGAGGTGGATGACTCATCAGGGGAGGGCAGCAGCAGCCAAGTTCATGACACCGTGGCTGGCTCTGTTGCACAGGAGGGCAGGAAAAAGAGTGGGAGAGCGACAGTGATAGGGGATTCAATTGTAAGGGGAATAGATAGGCATTTCTGCGGCCACAATCGAGACTCCAGGATGGTATGTTGCCTCCCTGGTGCAAGGATCAAGGATGTCTTGGAGCGGGTGCAGAACATTCTGAAAAGTGAGGGTGAACAGCCAGTTGTCGTGGTGCACATTGGTACCAACGATATAGGTAAAAAAAGGGATGAGGTCCTACGAGATGAATTTAGGGAGCTAGGAGCTAAATTAAAAAGTAGGATCTCAAAGGTAGTAATCTCAGGATTGCTACCAGTGCCACGTGCTAGTCAGAGTAGGAATCGCAGGATAGCTCAGATGAATAAGTGACTTGAGCAGTGGTGCAAGAGGGAGGGATTCAAATTCCTGGGGCATTGGAACCGGTTCTGGGGGAGGTGGGACCAGTACAAACCGGACGGTCTGCACCTGGGCAGGACCGGAACCAATGTCCTAGGGGGAGTGTTTGCTAGTGCTGTTGGGGAGGAGTTAAACTAATGTGGCAGGGGGATGGGAACCTATGCAGGGAGACAGAGGGAAGTAGAATGGGGGCAGAAGCAAAAGATACAAAAGGAGAAAAGTAAAAGTGGAGGGCAGAGAAACCCAAGGCAAAAAACAAAAAGGGCCACATTACAACAAAATTCTAAAGGGGCAAAGTGTAATAAAAAGACAAGCCTGAAGGCTCTGTGCCTCAATGCGAGGAGTATTCGGAATAAGGTGGACGAACTAACTGCTCAGATAGCAGTTAACGGGTATGATGTAATTGGCATCACGGAGACATGGCTCCAGGGTGACCAAGGCTGGGAACTCAACATCAAGGGGTATTCAAAATTTAGGAAGGATAGGCAGAGAGGAAAAGGAGGCAGGGTGGTGTTGCTGGTTAAAGAGGAAATTAATGCAATAGTAAGGAGGGACATTAGCCTGGATGATGTGGAATCGGTATGGGTGGAGTTACGGAATATCAAAGGACAGAAAACACTAGTGGGAGTTGTGTACAGACCACCAAACAGTAGTAGTGAGGTTGGGGACAGCATCAAACAAGAAATAAGGGATGTGTGTAATTAGGTACAGCAGTTATCATGGGCGATTTTAATCGACATATTGATTGGGCTAACCAAACTGGTAGCAATGCGATGGAGGAGGATTTCCTGGAGTGCATTAGGGATGGTTTTCCAGACCAATACGTTGAGAGCTGGCCATCCTAGACTGGGTGATGTGTAATGAGAAGGGACTAATTAGCAATCTTGTTGTGCGAGGCCCCTTGGGGAAGAGTGAACATAATGTGGTAGAATTCTTTATTAAGATGGAGAGTGACACAGTTAATTCAGAGACTAGGGTCCTGAACTTAAGAAAAGGTAACTTCGGATGGTATGAGGTGTGAATTGGCTAGAATAGACTGGCAAAGGATACTTAAAGAGTTGACGGTGGATAGGCAATGGCAAACATTTAAAGATCACATGGATGAACTTCAGCAATTGTACATCCCTGTCTGGAGTAAAAATAAAACGGGGAAGGTGGCTCAACCGTGGCTAACAAGGGAAATTAAGGATAGTGTTAAAGCCAAGGAAGAGACATATAAATTGGCCAGAAAAAGCAACAAACCTGAGGACTGGGAGAAATTTAGAATTTAACAGAGGAGGACTAAGGGTTTAATTAAGAGGGGGAAAATAGAGTAGGAGAGGAAGCTTGCCGGGAACATAAAAACTGACTGCAAAAGCTTCTATAAATATGTGAAGAGAAAAAGATTAGTGAAGAGAAACGTAGGTCCCTTGCAGTCGGATTCAGGTGAATTTATAATGGGGAACAAAGAAATGGCAGACCAAATGAACAAATACTTCGGTTCTGTCTTCACGAAGGAAGACACAAATAACCTTCGGGAAGTACTAGGGGACAGTGGGTCTAGTGAGAAGGAGGAACTGAAGGATATCCTTATTAGGCGGGAAATTGTGTTCGGGAAATTGATGGGATTGAAGGCCAATAAATCCCCGGGGCCTGATAGTCTGCATTCCAGAGTACTTAAGGAAGTGGCCCTAGAAATAGTGGATGCATTGGTGATCATTTTCCAACAGTCTATCGACTCTGGATCAGTTCCTATGGACTGGAGGGTAGCTAATGTAACACCACTTTATAAAAAGGAGGGAGAGAGAAAACGGGTAATTATAGACCGGTTAGCCTGACATCAGTAGTGGGGAAAATGTTGGAATCAATCATTAAGGATGAAATAGCAGCGCATTTGGAAAGCAGTGACAGGATCGGTCCAAGTCAGCATCGATTTATGAAAGTGAAATCATGCTTGGTGAATCTTCTAGAATTTTTTGAGAATGTAACTAGCAGAGTGGACAAGAGAGAACCAGTGGATGTGGTGTATTTGGACTTTCAAAAGGCTTTTGACAAGGTTCCTCACAAGAGATTGGTGTGCAAAATCAAAGCACCATGGTATTGGGGGTAATGTACTCACGTGGATAGAGAACTGATTGGCAGACAGGAAGCAGAGAGTTGGGATAAACGGATCCTTTTCAGAATGGCAGGCAGTGACTAGTGGAGTGCCGCAGGGCTCAGTGCTGGGACCCCAGCTCTTTACAATATACATTAATGATTTAGATGAAGGAATTGAGTGTAATATCTCCATGTTTGCAGATGACACTAAGCTGGGTGGCGGTGTGAGCTGTGAGGAGGATGCTCAGAGGCTGCGGGGTGACTTGGACAGGTTAGGTGAGTGGGCAAATGCATGGCAGATACAGTATAATGTGGATAAATGTGAGGTTATCCACTTTGGGGGCAAAAACACGAAGGCAGAATATTATCTGAATGGCGGCAGATTAGGAAAAGAGGAGGTGCAACGAGACCTGGGTGTCATGGTTCATCAGTCACTGAAAGTGGGCATGCAGGTACAGCAGGCGGTGAAGAAGGCAAATGGCATGTTGGCCTTCATAGCTAGGGGATTTGAGTATAGGAGCAGGGAAGTCTTACTGCAGTTGTACAGGGCCTTGGTGAGGCCTCACCTGGAATAGTGTGTTCAGTTTTGGTCTCCTAATCTGAGGAAGGACGTTCTTGCTATTGAGGGAGTGCAGCGAAGGTTCACCAGACTGATTCCAGGGATGGCTGGACTGTCATATGAGGAGAGACTGGATCGACTGGGCCTGTATTCACTGGAGTTTAGAAGGATGAGAGGGGATCTCATAAAAACATATAAGATTCTGACAGGACTCGACAGGTTAGATGCAGGAAGAATGTTCCCGATGTTGGGGAAGTCCAGAACCAGGGGACATAGGCTTAGGATAAGGGGTAGGCCGTTTAGGACTGAGATGAGGAGAAACTTCTTCACTCAGAGAGTTGTTAACCTGTGGAATTCCCTGCCGCAGAGAGTTGTTGATGCCAGTTCATTGGATATATTCAAGAGAGAGTTAGATATGACCCTTACGGCTAAAGGGATCAAGGAGTATGGAGAGAAAGCAGGAAAGGGATACTGAGGGAATGATCAGCCATGATCTTATTGAATGGTGGTGCAGGCTCGAAGGGCCAAATGGCCTACTCCTGCATCTATTTTCTATGTTTCTATGTTTCTATAAGAACATCAGAAATAGGAGCAGGAGTCGCCCATTTGGCCCCTCGAGCCTGCTCCGCCATTCAATACGATCATGGCTGATCTGATCATGTACTCAGCTCCACTTCCCTGCCCACTCCCCATAACCCCCTATTCCCTTATCGTTGAATAAACTGTCTATCTCTGTCTTAAATATATTCAATGTCCCGGCTTCCACAGCTCTCTGAGACAGCGAATTCCACAGATTTACAACCCTCTGAGAAAAGAAATTCCTCCTCATCTCAGTTTTAAATGGGCGGCCCCTTATTCTAAGATCATGCCCTCTAGTTCTAGTCTCCCCCATCAGTGGAAACATCCTCTCTGCATCCACCTTGTCAAGCCCCTCATAATCTTATACGCTTCGATAAGATCACCTCTCATTCTTCTGAATTCCAATGAGTAGATGCCCAACCTCCTCAACCTTTCCTCATAAGTCAACCCCCTCATCCCCGGAATCAACCGAGTGAACCTTCTCTGAACTGCCTCCAAAGCAAGTATATCCTTTCGTAAATATGGAAACCAAAACTGCACGCAGTATTCCAGGTGTGGCTGCATCAATACTCTGTATAACTGTAGCAAGACTTCCCTGCTTTTATACTCCATCCTCTTTGCAATAAAGGCCAAGATACCATTGGCCTTCCTGATCACTTGCTGTACCTGCATGCTATCCTTTTGTGTTTCACGCACAAGTACCCCCAGGTCCCGCTGTACTGCGGCACTTTGCAATCTTTCTCCATTTAAATAATAACTTGCTCTTTGATTTTTTTCTGCCAAAGTGCATGACCTCACACTTTCCACCATTATACTCCACCTGCCAAATTTTTGCCCACTCACTTAGCCTGTCTATGTCCTTTTGCAGATTTTTTGTGTCCTCCTCACACATTGCTTTTCCTCCCAGCTTTGTATCGGAGGATTCTGTCCAAGCTCTGATTGGCATTACATGAAGCTGTAATATTTCAGCTGGTTAATCATTCACACCTTTACTGATAGTTTTCTGATGTGAATGATGAGATCTTTGAATGAGATCGTGAAATAGTAGATGTGGCTTTACTCACCATTCCCAGAGCAAAGAGTCTGTTCACACATCCCAAAGATCAGTGCACAAAATGGTTCATAAAATGTGGCCACAGAAGCACGTTTCGTGAATCAACATAACCTTGTCCAATCACAGACTCGTCACTCAGCTAACAGCTTTTGTTTTTTGGCTGACACAGGTTGTGTGGCAGGTGTTGTGAATTCCCTGGTTCGTCAATATACCAAGATTTATTGACACATCTTTCAGCAGTAGGTTAGGGCAGTGACTCTTGTGAGTTATCAATCAATCTTGTTAACAAAGGAACCGATATTATTGACTTTCTGTACACGGCTGTATATTGAACAATATTGGGCCGGAACTTGTGGTCCGGATGGTGACCAGGCAGTGTTTGCCGAAATTGAAGCAACTTCAGGATTCAGCGCGTGTGCATCCTGAAGCGAAAATCCTGAAGTTGCATCAGTTAGAAGAACATAAGAATTAGGAGCAGGAGTCGGCCATTCGGCCCCTCGAGCCTGCTCCGCCATTCAATAAGATCACGGCTGATCTTCGACCTCAACTCCACTTTCCCGCCCGATCCCCATATCCCTCGATTCCCCGAGAGTCCAAAAATCTAGCGATCTCAGCCTTGAATATACTCAACGACTCAGCATCCACAGCCCTCTGGGGCAGAGAATTCCAAAGATTCACCACCCTCTGAGTGAAGAAATTCCTCCTCATCTCAGTCCTAAATGGCCGAGCCCTTATCCTGAGACTGTGACCCCCGTGTTCTAGACTCCCCAGCCCGAGGGAAACATCCTCTCAGCATCTACCCTGTCAATCCCCCTTAGAATCTTGTATGTTTCAATGAGATCACCTCTCGTTCTTTTAAACCCTAGAGAGTATCGGCCCAATCTGCTCAATCTCTCCTCACAGGACAGTCCTCCCATCCCAGGAATCTGTCTGGTGAACCCTCTATGGTAAGTATATACTTCCTTAGGTAAGGAGACCAGAACGGTGCACAATACTCCAGGTTTGGTCTCACCAGGGCCCTGTATAATTGCAGTAAGACATCCTTACTCTTATACTCAAATCCTCCTGTAATAAAGGCCAACATACCATTTGCTTTCCTAATCACTTGCTGTATCTGCATGTTAACTTTCAGTGATTGGTGTACAAGGACACCCAGGTCCCTCTGAACACCAACATTTCCCAATCTCTCACCGTTTAAAAATACTCTGCTTTTTCTATTTTCCTACCCATGTTCTTGACCACTCACTCAGCCTGTCTCTATCCCCTTCAAGTCTCTTTGCATCCTCCTCACAACTTACATTCCCACCTAGCTTTGTATCATCAGCAAACTTGGAAATATTACATTTGGTCCCCTCATCCAGATCATTGATATAGATTGTGAATAGCTGGGGCCCAGCACAGATCCTTGCGGTACCCCACTAGTTACAGCCTGACAACCCGAAAATGGCCCATTTATTCCTGCTCTCTGTTTTCTGTTCGTTAACCAATCCTCAATCCAGGCTGGTATATTACCCCCAATCCCATGAGCCCTAATTTTGTTCAATAACCTCTTGTGTGGCACCTTATCAAATGGCTTCTGAAAATCCAAATACACCACATCCACTGGTTCCCCCTTATCTATTCTGCTGGTTACAACCTCAAAAAACTCCAACAGATTTGTTAAACATGATTTCCCTTTCATAAATCCCTGTTGACTCTGCCCAATCCTATTACTCTTTTCTAAGTGTACTGTTACCACGTCCTTAATAATAGATCCTAGCATTTTCCCTGCTCCGACACAGGCTGCACTCTGCCCCCCCCTGACCGCACCCCCCCTCACCCCACACCCCCCCCTCACCCCGCACCCCCCACCCTGCCCCCCACAAAGCCGGAAATCAGTCAGATCACTGACGTGAGGCAAACTTTCCCTTTTCTGAACAAATATCGCTGTTGAATACCCCATAAAAAGTTTAACCCATTCAAAGGAGGTGTAACTGGGGTTTTAACAGCGATCTGAGTAATGACTACTGATAAATTACCGTTCTGGCCCTGAAAAACTCATTTTATATTGGTAGAATGTCAAATTTCTTCATTAAGTTAAAAATTATTAGTTTTTAAAATAAATAAAATCGATTTAAAAAAATGTTTGTTTATGCTATTTCAGCTTCTATCTAAACCCAATGTGTATGTCCCAAACTTTATTTCGCTCTCTGTAAAAATGTTTTTAAAGTGATTGATTATTAACACTTTCTATTTCCTGGTTGAAGCATTGAAGCACTGACCACACTCGATCAGCTCCGCTGGGCAGGCCACATTGTCCACATGCCTGACACGAGACTCCCAAAGCAAGCGCTCTACTCGGAACTCCTTCACGGCAAATGAGCCCCAGGTGGGCAGAGGAAACGTTACAAGGACACCCTCAAAGCCTCCCTGATAAAGTGCAACACCCCCACCGACACCTGGGAGTCCCTGGCCAAAGACCGCCCTAAGTGGAGGAAGTGCATCCGGGAGGTCGCTGAGCACCTCGAGTCTCATCGCCGGGAGCATGCAGAAACCAAGCGCAGGCAGCGGAAGGAGCGTGCGGCAAACCAGTCCCACCCTCCCTTTCCCTCAACCACTGTCTGTCCCACCTGTGACAGAGACTGTGGTTCTCGTATTGGACTGTTCAGCCACCTCAGGACTCATTTTTAAGAGTGAAAGCAAGTCTTCCTCGATTCCGAGGGACTGCCTATGGTGATGATTTCCTGGTTTGCTGTCTGTGAGAATTCTGCAATATGATTGGTTGCTTAGACAGCTTGTTGTTGATGTCACAGCCGCTCACATTAGGGATTCCCCATTCATCATCATCGAAGCACTGACCACACTCGATCAGCTTTGCTGGCCAGGCTACATCTCCCAGGAGATTTGTAGGATCTTGCGGAGACATCGTTGGTGATATATCTCCAGCGACTTGAGGTGTCTTCTATACATTGTCCATGCATCAGATCCATACAGGAGGGCGGGTATGACTACAGCCCTGTAGACCATGAGTTTGGCGGTAGATTTGAGGGCCTGGTCTTCAAACACTCTTTTCCTCAGGCGGTCGAAGGCTCAGTTGGTGCACTGGAGGCGGTGTTGAATCTCTGCATCAATGTCTGCCTTTGTTGATAAGAGGCTCCCGAGGTATGGGAAATGATCCACATTGTCCAGGGCCGTGCCGTGGATCTTGATGATTGGAGGGCATTAACTTGCACTAATTCCAGCTACACGTCGGGAAACCCGAACTTCTCGCCACAGAGGTCGCGGGGTCATCGTTGGGAAACTTACTCCGGGGCCAGCGGTGAACGCCTTTACTTCACCGCTGACCGCAAATTCTGGGCCAGTAAAACACAGCAGTTGTATGTGTTCATATAGTGGCATTCCAAATATACTGCTGTGGTGGGTTAAAGGATCTCAAACGCCAGAATTATAAAAGGCAAGATTCTCACTGAAAAACACTTGCAAACGTTTGCTTTATTTGTTCATAAACCTTAATTCCATCAAAATATATCATCATGTGACACAAATAAAACATTATCCTGACTACAGAATGCTCAGCTCACCTCTTCCCCCAAACAAGAAAGGGTTGGCCTGCCGTGAGGCAGCACACGTTAAAAGCTGGACGTGTCTGTCAGTGTTCCATCACACAGAGCTTCATCAAGGTGCAATATCGGAGACCCTCAGGCCACAGAATATCACAGCAGATTCTTTGCTGCACTCCAAATTGTAAAGCACTGCTCTATACCCGCGGGGCGGAGAGCCAGTTCTGGTGACCAATAAACTACCAGATTGTCAATGTCCTTCAGGGAAGGAAATCTGCCGCCCTTACCCGGTCTGGCCGATATGTGACTCCAGACCCACAGAAATGTGGCTGACTCTTACCTCGGGAATGGCCCAGTGAGACACTCCATTGTACCAAAACTACTACACCTTCACCACATGGACTGCAGCGGTTCAAGAAGGCGGCTCACCACCACCTTCTCAAGGGGCAATCAGGGACGGGCAATAAATGCCAGCCTTGCCAGCGACGCCCACATCCCGGGAACGAATAAAGAGAAAAAAAAGGCCCAAATTCAGTTCTGAAATGCCATCGATTGTCATCACTCAGCTGCTGCCCACAATGATGAGAGGTATTTAGGGCAGATTGTGGGATGCAATACACGAACAATGGGGCACTGGATCACCCCTTGTACACCTGCTGCTCTCCTAATACACACATTGCCAACCCAACTGGCAAAATTGGACTATGGGCAGGTGTTTGCGAATTGACCTAAGATTGCCCGAATTTGGTCATTTTTGAGTTATGAATTAAATCTGAGTCTTCCTCCCAACTGCTACTCCTCTATTCAAACCCAGCACCTCCCCGGAGCTGGCAGTGCCTGCTGTTGTTGTGGTCAACCAGCCAATCAAACAGGTGTAAAGTTTCAGCTATTTTTTTATTGAATCTCCAGGATAGATCACAACAACTCCATATTTTGCTAGACCAGCTGTAAGGGCCATATCCAACTCCTTCTTGAATATATCCAATGAACTGGCATCAACAACTCTCTGCAGTAGGGAATTCCACAGGTTAACAACTCTCTGAGTGAAGACGTTTCTCCTCATCTCGGTCCTAAATGGCTTACCTCTTATCCTTAGACTATGTACCCTGGTTCTGGACTCCCCCAACATCGGGAACATTCTTCCTGCATCTAACCTGTCCAGTCCCGTCAGAATTTCATATGTTTCTATGAGATCCCCTCTCATTCTTCTAAACTCCAGTGAATACAGGCCCAGTCGATCCAGTCTCTCCTCATATGTCAGTCCTGCCATCCCGGGAATCAGTCTGGTGAACCTTCGCTGCACTCCCTCAATAGCAAGAACATTCTTCCTCAGACTAGGAACTGAACACAATATTCCAGGTGAGGCCTCACCAAGGCCCTATGCAACTGCAGTAAGACCTCCCTGCTCCGATACTCAAATCCCCTAGCTATGAAGGCCAACATACCATTTGCCTTCTTCACCACCTGCTGCACCTGCATGTCAACCTTCAATGACTGATGTACCATGACACCCAGGTCTCGTTGCACCTCCCCTTTTCCTAATCTGCTGCCATTCAGATAATATTCTGCCTTCATGTTTTTGCCACCAAAGTGGATAACCTCACATTTATTCACATTATACTGCATCTGCCATGCATTTTCCCACACACCTAACCTGTCCAAGTCACCCTGCAGCCTCTGAGCATCCTCCTCACAGCTCACACCACCACTCAGCTTAGTGTCATCTGCAAACTTGGAGATATTACTCTCAATTCCTTCATCTAAATCATTGATGTATATTGTAAATAGTTGGGGTCCCAGCACTGAGCCCTGCGGCATCCTATTAGTCACTACCTGCCTTTCTGAAAAGGACACGTTTATCCGAACTCTCTGCTTTCTGTCTGCCAACCAGTTCTCTACCCACGTCAGTACATTACCCCCAATACCATGTACTTTGATTTTGCACACTAATCTCTTGTGTAGGACCATGTCAAAAGCCTTTTGAAAGTCCAAATACACCACATCCACTGGTTCTCCCTTGTCCACTCTACTAGTTACATCCTCAACAAATTCTAGAAGATTTGTCAAGCATGATTTCCCTTTCATAAATCCATGCTGACTTGGACCGATCCTGTCACTACTTTCTAAATGTGCTGCTATTTCATCTTTAATAATTGATTCCAACATTTTCCCCACTACTGATATCAAGCTAACCGGTTTAGAATTCTTCATTTTCTCTCTCCCTCCTTTCTTAAAAAGTGGTGTTACATTAGCTACCCTCCAATCCATAGGAATCGATCCAGAGTCGATAGACTGTTGGAAAATGATCACCAATGCATCCACTATTTCTAGGGCCACTTCCTTAAGTATTCTGGGATGCAGACTATCAGGCCCTGGGGATTTATTGGCCTTTAACCCCATCAATTTCCCTAACACAATTACCTGACGAATAAGGATTTCCTTCAGTTCCTCCTTCTCGCTAGACCCTTGGTCCCCTAGTATTTCCCGAAGGTTATTTGTGTCTTCCTTCGTGAAGACAGAACCAAAGTATTTGTTCAATTGGTCTGCCATTTCTTAGTTCCCCATTATAAATTCACCTGATTCTGACTGTAAGGGACCTACATTTGTCTTCACTAATCTTTTTCTCTTCACATATCTATAGAAGCTTTTGCAGTCAGTTTTTATGTTCCTGGCAAGCTTCCTCTCATACTCTATTTTCCCCCTCCTTATAAACCCTTTGTCCTCCTCTGCTGAATTCTAAATTTCTCCCAGTCCTCAGGTTTGCTGCTTTTTCTGGCCAATTTATATGCCTCTTCCTTGGATTTAACACTATCCTTAATTTTCCTTGTTAGCCACGGTTGAGCCACCTTCCCCATTTTATTTTTACTCCAGACAGGGATGTACAATTGTTGAAGTTCATCCATGTGATCTTTAAATGTTTGCATTGCACAAGCTTGGTAAACTATTCCGGGGATCTGGCCGTGGGAAGCTTGCTGCTTACGGGACGGTGCTGTTAGGATTGAAGTGTGATGCCAGAAGGGTAGATTTAAATATGTCTTCACCATGCCTGCTGCAGACACGCTGTGAACATCCGATTAGTAACGATCAGTCATAGACAGACAGGCCAATTCCAAAACATGAATCACATGTCACTGAACCTTGATTTGTGTTTGATCTTACCATTTCTACACTTGCACAATTTGATCTGAATATTTCTGTATCCATGCCTTCTCCAGCACCACAGAATGAAGTGCTGCTGTTGTATCTGTCCTGCTACTACACACAGAGTGCGGCTCCTGTTGCTGCCTCGCTTGTTGTTACTGCTGTCATTACTGAAATATTGCTCTTGCCATTGTTGCTGTGGCACCATTGCAGTTATTCCTAAAGAAAGACTCGCATTTATATAGCGCCTTACACGACTTCACGACGTCCCAAAGCGCTTTTAGCCAATTAAGTTTTCTTTTGGAGTGCAGTCACTGTTGTAATGTAGGAAACATGCAGCCAATTTGCGCACAGCAAGCTCCCACACACAGCAATGTGATAATGACCAGATAATCTGTTTTAGTGATGTTGATTGAGGGATAAATATTGGCCCCAGGACACCGGGGAGAACTCCACTGCTCTTCTTCAAAATAGTGCTGTGGGATCTTTTATATCCACCTGAGAGAGCAGACAGGTTTTAGGTATCATTCGAAAGACAGCACCTCCGACAGTGCAATGCTCCCTCAGTACTGCCCCCATGACAGTGCAGCGCTCCCTCAGTACTGCCCCTCCGACAGTGCGGCACTCCCTCAGTACTGCCCCTCCGACAGTGCGGCGCTCCCTCAGTACTGCCCCTCCGACAGTGCGGTGCTCCCTCAGTACTGCCCCTCCGACAGTGCGGTGCTCCCTCAGTACTGCCCCTTTGACAGTGCGGTGCTCCCTCAGTACTGCCCCTCCGACAGTGCGGTGCTCCCTCAGTACTGCCCCTTCGACAGTGTGGCTCTGCCTTCGTACTGCCCCTCCGACAGTGCGGCGCTCCCTCAGTACTGCCCCTCCGACAGTGCGGCGCTCCCTCAGTACTGCCCCTCCGACAGTGCGGTGCTCCCTCAGTACTGCCCCTTCGACAGTGTGGCTCTGCCTTCGTACTGCCCCTCCGACAGTGCGGCGCTCCCTCAGTACTGCCCCTCCGACAGTGCGGTGCTCCCTCAGTACTGCCCCTCCGACAGTGCGGCGCTCCCTCAGTACTGCCCCTCCGACAGTGCGGTGCTCCCTCAGTACTGCCCCTCCGACAGTGCGGCGCTCCCTCAGTACTGCCCCTCCGACAGTGCGGCACTTCCTCAGTACTGCCCCTCCGACAGTGCGGTGCTCCCTCAGTACTGCCCCTTCGACAGTGTGGCTCTGCCTTCGTACTGCACTGGGGTGTCAGCCGAGACTTTTTGTGCTCAAGTCTCTGAAATGGGACTTGAACCCAAGACCTTCTGACTCCAAGGCGAGGGTGCTGCCCACTGAGCCCCGGCTGACGAAGGAACTGTTGTTGTTACTGGTCCAATGCTGCTGTGTTTGGTGCTATATTGCTGTTGCTGTCACTGCCTCTGATACAAAACAAGTTTGATTTCCTTCAGTCGATAGCTTCTAGAATTTCAGTAAGCTATGTGTTAAGTTGTCCCTGGCAGCGGTCCGTGGTTGGGGATTTGAAGTAAGTATGTATATGCCTCAATGTTAATGTGCTTTAGCAACATAATTCCCAGCAGTATAGACAATAACTGCAATCCCTTGTTTTGTTGACTACTTCAATGTCAAACCCAGACTTAAATTGCACACAGATCTTTCAATCTGTTCGTACAATGCTACACATTATTTACATTCATGGTTTGAGGCCATTAATGTAGAAATTGGTGACTTCTATTCTCATGCTCTCAGCCTTTTTTCTTCCTTTAAAGTATTCCTGATGATTTAATTATTGATTAGTTTCATATCAGTTATTATTAATGTTACACTTAGTGGATGAACTTTACTGCAACTCATTCGTTGGTGAAAGCAAACCTGTTCCACACGGTTAGAATATTAGCATAACAAAACAGTTTGAGAATGTTTAACTTGCAATTTAGAAACCTCAGTAAGAGTTCTCCTGATATGTCAGTGGGAGACCAGAAATATCTCGTGTCTGATCTCTTCTCTGTACTGAGCTCACTTCACATTGGCTTCTGAGTGGTGAGGGAGAGATCAGCAAGGGTTTCATAAGAACATAAGAAATAGGAGCAGGAGTCGGCCATTTGGCCCCTCGAGCCTGCTCCGCCATTCAATACGATCATGACTGTTCCGATCCTGGACTCAGCTCCACTTCCCCGCCCGCTCCCCATCACCCTTCACTCCCTTATCGCTCAAAAATGTGTCTATCTCCACTGTTGTGTTTGGAGAAAAAGTCAGACTGAACACTGTGAGCTCAAAATAAAGTGTGCCCTTAGTCTTTTATTGCAGGTCTCCAGAGTGCCTCTCCAACCTGTGAAGCCTCCTTAAATACCTGTGCTCCCAAGGGATTATGGGATCCCTTGGGACTCCAGGGGATGAGCCCTCTGGTGGCTGTACAGAGTAAATACAAGTCCACATATATAACATCCACCTTAAATATATTCAGTGACCCAGCCTCCACAGCTCTCTTGGGCAGAGAATTTCAAAGATTCACGACCCTCTGAGAGAAGAAATTCCTCCTCATCTCCGTTTTAAATGGACGACTCCTTATTCTGAAACCATGCCCTCTAGTTCTAGATTCCCCCACGAGGGGAAACATCCTCTCTGCTTCTACCCTGTCCAGCCCCCTCAGAATCTTATACGTTTCAATAAGATCACCTAAGCTCCAATGTGTACAGGCCCAACCTGCTCCTGTCCATTGTTCGTTCTGGAAGTTGGGAGTGGAGAGTTGGGCTAACACGACAGGCAAACATTTCTGAAATAAGTCCTGATACAGGTGCATCATAGGGCACTCCTGCAATAGGAATCTATGAGAAGAAGCAAAGAAATGAATGGGCACGATGATATGCACTATATTTTCTGCACCCTAGTGACTTCTGTGTAATGTCCTTTACTGAAACGATCATTTTTATTGATTGATATTGAGGCAGCACACCCATATCTTGTGTGACTCGTGTTCTCGGTGCTGAAGCATTGCCCCTTGGCAGCCCACGGCACTTTGGCTACTGTCCCATTGTATTGTGGGTTTATCCTTCTCCGTCTCATGATGCTGCTGTCAGCTGACCAAGCCGGGTGAGCTAATCAGGATTTGATGGCACTTTTGAAAACATATTGAAAATTAGGAGTTTTGATAGAGCAAGTAGGGAGAAGCTGTTTCCACTGGCAACTGATCCACCAACCAGAGATCACAGACTTAATGTTACACAGGATTACACAGGATTACATGGGATATACGGCCCAGAAACTGGCCATTCGGCCCAACCAGTTCATGCCGGCGTTTATACAAACATAGAAACATAGAAAATAGGTGCAGGAGTAGGCCATTCAGCCCTTCGAGCCTGCACTGCCATTCAATGAGTTCATGGCTGAACATGCAACTTCAGTACCCCATTCCTGCTTTCTCGCCATACTCCTTGATCCCCCTAGTAGTAAGGACTACATCTAACTCCTTTTTGAATATATTTAGTGAATTGGCCTCAACAACTTTCTGTGGTAGAGAATTCCACAGGTTCACCACTCTCTGGGTGAAGAAGTTTCTCCTCATGAGAACATAACATAAGAATTAGGAACAGGAGTAGGCCATGTAGCCCCTCGAGCCTGCTCCGCCATTCAACAAGATCATGGCTGATCTGGCCGTGGACTCAGCTCCACTTACCTGCCCGCTCCCCGTAACCCTTAATTCCTTTATTGGTTAAAAATCTACCTATCTGTGACTTGAATACATTCAATGAGCTAGCCTCAACTGCTTCCTTGGGCAGAGAATTCCACAGATTCACAACCTCTGGGAGAAGAAATTCCTTCTCAACTCGGTTTTAAATTGGCTCCCCCGTATTTTGAGGCTGTGCCCCCTAGTTCTAGTCTCCCCAACCAGTGGAAACAACCTCTCTGCCTCTGTCTTGTCTATCCCTTTCATTATTTTAAATGTTTCTATAAGACCACCCCTCATCCTTCTGAACTCCAACGAGTAAAGACCCAGTTTACTCAATCTATCATCATAAGGTAACCCCCTCATCTCCGGAATCAGTCTCTGTACCCCCTCCAAGGTTAGTATATCCTTCCTTAGGTAAGGTGACCAAAACTGCACGCAGTACTCCAGGTGCGGCCTCACCAATACCCTATACAGTTGCAGCAGGACCTCCCTGCTTTTGTACTCCGTCCGTCTTGCAATGAAGGCCAACATTCCATTCACCTTCCTGATTATCTGCTGCACCTGCAAACTAACTTTTTGGGATTCATGCACAAGGACCCCCAGGTCCCTCTGCACCTCAGCATGTTGTAATTTCTCCCCATTCAAATAATATTCCCTTTTACTGTTTTTTTTTCCAAGGTGGATAACATCACATTTTCCGACATTGTATTCCATCTGCCAAACCTTAGCCCGTTCGCTTAACCTATCTAAATCTCTTTGCAGCCTCTCTGTGTCCTCTACACAACCCGCTTTCCCACTAATCTTTGTGTCATCTGCAAATTTTGTTACACTACACTCTGTCCCCTCTTCCAGGTCATCTATGTATATTGTAAACAGTTGTGGTCCCAGCACCGATCCCTGTGGCACACCACTAACCACCGACTTCCAACCCAAAAAGGACCCATTTATCCCGACTCTCTGCTTTCTGTTAGCCAGCCAATTCTCGATCCATGCTGATACATTTCCTCTGACTCTGCGTACCCTTATCTTCTGCAGTAACCTTATCGAATGCCTTTTGGAAATCTAAATACACCACATCCATCGGTACACCTCTATCCACCATGCTCGTTATATCCTCAAAGAATTCCAGTAAATTAGTTAAACATGATTTCCCCTTCATGAATCCATGTTGCGTCTGCTTGATTGCACTATTCATATCTGGATGTCCCGCTATTTCTTCCTTAATGATAGCTTCAAGCATTTTCCCCACTACAGATGTTAAACTAACCGGCCTATAGTTACCTGCCTTTTGTCTGCCCCCTTTTTTAAACAGAGGCGTTGCATTAGCTGCTTTCCAATCCGCTGGTACCTCCCCAGAGTCCAGAGAATTTTGGTAGATTATAACAAATGCATCTGCTATAACTTCCGCCATCTCTTTTAATACCCTGGGATGCATTTCGTCTGGACCAGGGGACTTGTCTACCTTGAGTCCCATTAGCCTGTCCAGCACTACCTCCCTAGTGATAGTGATTATCTCAAGATCCTCCCTTCCCACATTCCCGTGACCAGCAATTTTTGGCATGGTTTTTGTGTCTTCCACTGTGAAGACCGAAGCAAAATAATTGTTTAAGGTCTCAGCCATCTCGGTCCTAAATGGTTTACCCCTTATCCTTAGACTGTGACCCCTGGTTTTGGACTTCCCCAACATTGGGAACATTCTTCCTGCATCTAACCTGTCTAAACCCGTCAGAATTTTAAACGTTTCTATGAGATCACCTCTCATTCTTCTGAACTCCAGTGAATACAAGCCCAGTTGATCCAGTCTTTCTTGATATGTCAGTCCCACCATCCCGGGAATCAGTCTGGTGAACCTTTGCTGCACTCCCTCAATAGCAAGAATGTCCTTCCTCAAGTTAGGAGACCAAAACTGTACACAATACTCCAAGTGTGGCCTCACCAAGGCTCTGTACAACTGTAGTAACACCTCCCTGCCCCTGTACTCAAATCCCCTCGCTATGAAGGCCAACATGCCATTTGCTTTCTTAACCGCCTGCTGTACCTTCAATGACTGATGTACCATGACACCCAGGTCTCGTTGCACCTCCCCTTTTCCTAATCTGTCACCATTCAGATAATAGTCTGTCTCTCTGTTTTTACCACCAAAGTGGATAACCTCACATTTATCCACATTATATGTCATCTGCCATACATTTGCCCACTCACCTAACCTATCCAAGTCACTCTGCATCATCATAGCATCCTCCTCGCAGCTCACACTGCCACCCAACTTAGTGTCATCCGCAAATTTGGAGATACTACATTTAATCCCCTCGTCTAAATGTACAATGTAAATAGCTGGGGCCCCAGCACAGAACCTTGCGATACCCCACTAGTCACTGCCTGCCATTCTGAAAAGTACCCATTTACTCCTACTCTTTGCTTCCTGTCTGTCAACCAGTTCTCAATCCACGTCAGCACACTACCCCCAATCCCATGTGCTTTAACTTTGCACATTAATCTCTTGTGTGGGACCTTGTCGAAAGCCTTCTGAAAGTCCAAATACACCACATCAACTGGTTCTCCCTTGTCCACTCTACTGGAAACATCCTCAAAAAATTCCAGAAGATTTGTCAAGCATGATTTCCCTTTCACAAATCCATGCTGACTTGGACCTATCATGTCACCTCTTTTCAAATGCGCTGCTATGACATCCTTAATAATTGATCCATCATTTTACCCACTACCGATGTCAGGCTGACCGGTCTATAATTCCCTGTTTTCTCTCTCCCTCCTTTTTTAAAAAGTGGGGTTACATTAGCTACCCTCCATTCCATAGGAACTGATCCAGAGTCTATGGAATGTTGGAAAATGACTGTCAATGCATCCGCTATATCCAAGGCCACCTCCTTAAGTACTCTGGGATGCAGACCATCAGGCCCTGGGGATTTATCGGCCTTCAATCCCATCAATTTCCCCAACACAATTTCCCACTAATAATAAGGATTTCCCTTAGTTCCCTCAGTTCCCTCAGTTCCTCCCCACTCAAGCCTCCTCCCGTCTTTCCTCATCTAACTCTATCCGTATAACCCTCTATTCCCTTCTCCCTCATTGGCTTGTCCAGCCTCCCCTTAAATGTATCGATACTATTCCCCTCAACCCCTCCCTGTGGCAGCGAGTTCCACATTCTTAGCACTCTCTGGGTAAAGAAGTTTCTCCTGAATTCCCCATTGGATTTCTGGGTGACTATCTTATATTGATGGCCTCTAGTTATGAGGAACTGAGGGAAATCTTTATTAGTCGGGAAATTGTGTTGGGGAAATTGATGGGATTGAAGGCAGATAAATCCCCAGGGCCTGATGGCCTGCATCCTAGAGTACTTAAGGAGGTGGCCTTGGAAATAGCGGATGCATTGACAGTCATTTTCCAACATTCCATTGACTCTGGATCAGTTCCTATGGAGTGGAGGGTAGCCAATGTAACCCCACTTTTTAAAAAAGGAGGGAGAGAGAAAACAGGGAATTATAGACCGGTCAGCCTGACCTCAGTAGTGGGTAAAATGATGGAATCAATTATTAAGGATGTCATAGCAGTGCATCTGGAAAATGGTGACATGATAGGTCCAAGTCAGCATGGATTTGTGAAAGGGAAATCATGCTTGACAAATCTTCTGGAATTTTTTGAGGATGTTTCCAGTAAAGTGGACAAAGGAGAACCAGTTGATGTGGTATATTTGGACTTTCAGAAGGCTTTCGACAAGGTCCCACACAAGAGATTAATGTGCAAAGTTAAAGCACATGGGATTGGGGGTAGTGTGCTGACGTGGATTGAGAACTGGTTGTCAGACAGGAAGCAAAGAGTAGGAGTAAACGGGTACTTTTCAGAATGGCAGGCAGTGACTAGTGGAGTGCCGCAAGGTTCTGTGCTGGGGCCCCAGCTGTTTACATTGTACATTAATGATTTAGACGAGGGGATTAAATGCAGTATCTCCAAATTTGCGGATGATACTAAGTTGGGTGGCAGTGTGAGCTGCGAGGAGGATGCTATTAGGCTGCAGAGTGACTTGGATAGGTTAGGTGAGTGGGCAAATGCATGGCAGATGAAGTATAATGTGGATAAATGTGAGGTTATCCACTTTGGTGGTAAAAACAGAGAGACAGACTATTATCTGAATGGTGACAGATTAGGAAAAGGGAAGGTGCAACGAGACCTGGGTGTCATGGTACATCAGTCATTGAAGGTTGGCATGCAGGTACAGCAGGCGGTTAAGAAAGCAAATGGCATGTTGGCCTTCATAGCGAGGGGATTTGAATACAGGGGCAGGGAGGTGTTGCTACAGTTGTACAGGGCCTTGGTGAGGCCACACCTGGAGTATTGTGTACAGTTTTGGTCTCCTAACTTGAGGAAGGACATTCTTGCTATTGAGGGAGTGCAGCGAAGGTTCACCAGACTGATTCCCGGGATGGCGGGACTGACCTATCAAGAAAGATTGGATCAATTGGGCTTGTATTCACTGGAGTTCAGAAGAATGAGAGGGGACCTCATAGAAACGTTTAAAATTCTGACGGGTTTAGACAGGTTAGATGCAGAAAGAATGTTCCCAATGTTGGGGAAGTCCAGAACCAGGGGTCACAGTCTGAGGATAAGGGGTAAGCCATTTAGGACCGAGATGAGGAGAAACTTCTTCACCCAGAGAGTGGTGAACCTGTGGAATTCTCTACCACAGAAAGTAGTTGAGGCCAATTCACTAAATATATTCAAAAGGGAGTTAGATGAAGTCCTTACTACTCGGGGGATCAAGGGTTATGGCGAGAAAGCAGGAAGGGGGTACTGAAGTTTCATGTTCAGCCATGAACTCATTGAATGGCGGTGCAGGCTAGAAGGGCTGAATGGCCTGCTCCTGCACCTATTTTCTATGTTTCTATGTTTCTATGTTTCTTTCCCACAAGTGGTAACATTCTCTCTGTATCCACTCTATCAAAATCTTTCATCATTTTAAAGACCTCTATTAGGTCACCTCTCAGTATTCTGTTTTCTAGAGAAAAGAGACCCAGCCTGTTCATCCTTTCCTGATATGTACACCCTCACATTTCTGGTATCATCCTTGTAAATCTTCTCTGCATCCTCTCCAGTGCCTCTGTATCCTGTTTATAATATGGTGACCAGAACTGTACGCAGTGCTCCAAGTGAGGTCTAACCAAGGTTCGATACAGGTTTAGCATAACTTCCCGACTTTTCAATTCTATCCCTCTAGAAATAAACCGTAGAGCTTGGGATTGTGTCACAACTATTGTTTATTGGTATCCGAGATCCCTTTGTTCCTCTACCCCACCCAGACTCACACCCACCCAGTAATAAGTGACCTCCCTATTCTTCCTACCAAAATGTAATCCCTCACATTTATCTGTGCTACACTTAATTTGCCAATTATATGCCCATTCTGCGTTTATTCATGGTATATAATTGGCAAATGAACCAGAGGGGAAACAAGAGATGTTTGGAATGCATGGGCAGTGGAATCATGGTCCATAGGAACTTTCCAAAAGCAGTTGGATATGTCGTTGAAGAGTCATTTTCTGGGTCATGGGGAGAAAGCTGAGTGGGATTGATTGGATCGCTCTGTCACAGAGCTGGCACAGGCATGCTGGGCCCATGGCCTCCTCCTGTGCTATACCATTCTATGATTCCACCTCTTTTGCAGCATTTCATTCCTTAATATAAAGTATTGATTTTCCTTTTCCTAGTCTCAGCGGCACAACTTCAAACCAGAAAGGCAAGGTTTGCTTTGTGGAGTGTGTTAGCTTTGTGAGCCAGCTTTATATTCAGGGACAAGTGATAAATCCATAACAAAGTGAATGGAACTACAGCTAAGCATTGGTTGAAGGACCGACCCGTGACGCTTGCTCCAGTGACACAGATTGTGACGTTGGTGGCTCCAGTACCGGTCCCTTCGAGCATGAACAGAACGCACTGTTGTAAATAAATTCAATTAGCGCAAAAGCACTTGGCTACTATCTGTTTCGCTAATAGCATTACGTAACTTCGAGCTTACTGCTCAACTTTTCCAAGAATATCTTCACATGTCTTTTGTAGAATATTTGCTACACATTGAAAACATAGTGACCTCAAGAAATATTGTGTATTCAGGCAGGATTCTTCCAATTTTGACAAATTGATATATTTAGTTTAATAAGGCAAGGCTTATGTCACATTGAAACCCTTAATTTTAATGAAAATTTGGTGAAAAGGACCTTGCCCTGTGTGGCCCACAACAGACAGTGCTTACAGTCATCTCTTTCATTCTGGGGTCTGAAATATGTTTCAATCTCGCAACGTCCCAGCCATAAACATCATTTAATTCAAAGTTCTCATTCCCCTTTATTTAATTAAGCAAACGTAAATTATCAGCATGCTTTCTTTAATTTGCCTTTAAATGAGATTATATTCTCCCTCTGGAGAGTGTTTTTATATTTTCCATTTTTAAAAGAAAGAAAGTCTTGCATTTATATAGCGCCTTTCACGACATCAGGACGTCCCAAAGCGCTTCACTTTGAGGTACTTTCTGTTGTAATGTGCGAAACACGGCAGCTCATTTTCACACAGCAAGCTCCCACACACAGCAACATGATAATGACCAGATTGAGGGATATATATTGGCCCAAGAACACCTCCCCCGCTCTTCTTTGAAATAGTGCCATGGGATCTTTTATGTCTCATCTGACAATGTGGCGTTCCCTCAATACTGCGCCTCCGACAGTGCAGCACTCCCTCAGCACTGCCCCTCCGACAGTGCGGCACTCCCTCAGTACTGCACCTCCGACAGTGCAGCACTCCCTCAGTACTGCCCCTCCGACAGTGCAGCACTCCCTCAGTACTGCGCCTCCTACAGTGCAGCACTCCCTCAGTACTGCCCCTCCGACAGTGCAGCACTCCCTCAGTACTGCCCCTCCGACAGTGCGGCGCTCCCTCAGTACTGCCCCTCCGACAGTGCGGCGCTCCCTCAGTACTGCCCCTCCGACAGTGCAGCACTCCCTCAGTACTGCCCCTCCGACAGTGCGGCACTCCCTCAGTACTGCCCCTCCGACAGTGCAGCACTCCCTCAGTACTGCGCCTCCGACAGTGCAGCATTCCCTCAGTACTGCCCCTCCGACAGTGCGGCACTCCCTCAGTACTGCCCCTCTGACAGTGCAGCACTCCCTCAGTACTGCACCTCCGACAGTGCAGCACTCCCTCAGTACTGCCCCTCCGACAGTGCGGCACTCCCTCAGTACTGCCCCTCCGACAGTGCAGCACTCCCTCAGCACTGCCCCTCCAACAGTGCGGCACTCCCTCAGTACTGCCCCTCCGACAGTGCGGCGCTCCCTCAGTACTGTCCCTCCGACAGTGTGGCGTTCCCTCAGTACTGCGCCTCCGACAGTGCAGCACTCCCTCAGTACTGCCCCTCCGACAGTGCGGCACTCCCTCAGTACTGCCCCTCCGACAGTGCAGCACTCCCTCAGTACTGCACTGGGAGGTCAGCCTTGATTTTTGTGCTCAAATCTCTGGAGTGGGACTTGAACCCACAACCTTCTGACTCAGAGGCGAGGGTGTTGCCCAATTTTTAAAAAAAGTACTTATTGAACATTAAGAACATTTACAACATTGTGATCATTGCATTGTATCAGACAAATTCATTCCACCCCTCCAACACATATTAACATCAAAACCTAAAGTTTAATTTGTCTCTCATTATATATATTAATCTATTGTTCCTTAAGAATTGATCATAAAATACTATCTTTAAATTCCTTTCTGAATAAATCCTCCACAGAGCCTTATAATGATCTTTTAGCTTATATTTAAAATACTCCGTTAGGTTTATTCTTCGCTCCTTAAAAAACAGAGCATTCCTTCTTTGCACAATCTCGAATCTCGCCAAACTGAATAGCGGTATTAAATTAATTGCCGCTCTGTTGGACTCGGGCAGACTCTTCTTCAATTCCCATCTGAAATTTGAGTCCCACGGGATTCCCATTCTCACCCTTGGGACTCACACAACTGTTGAACATGGTATTAAAACCAACATAACACCAGCAAATGGGACAGAGTCTCATCCTGCGTCCCACACACCGGGCGAGTTGTCACCTCTACTCGCCCAATCTTACATAAGACTATCACGGTAAAAATCCAGTTATGAGCCAATTTGAAATCCAGTTCAATCCACTCTTAACATTTAAAATTCTTCCACACTCCCTTTCAAATCCTGTTGAAGTCCTGCTTGGGTATAGACTCCTGACCAGCAGGTGTCTTAAATCTCCATTCTCTAATACCCCAGAGAAATCTCCAGTGTTACAGTTGGCAACTTGGACCAACTCCTCCCCTTTCTCCAGCAGAAAGTTTGGAAAAGTGGGAAGCATTATCCCTCCTTCGGAGATTTGGGTATTTATTTCTTCCATCCAATCCTGTGGCATTGCCCTCACAATCTTCTCAGACATGATCTTAATTGCTTTTACCTCCACCTCCTGATCCTCCTCCCAAACCATGTCCCTCACTACCGCTTCCGGCAACCAACCTGGAATTACCTCATATAATACATCTTTCACATATAATACCAGCTTCTATAAAAGCTCCATTAAATAATACCTCTCCTTCAATGTTGATCCACCTGTTCAAAAATAAGGGTTGTTCTAAAAATTCCTCAGCACCTTCGGGCATAAACTGCACACTTTTAAAAATCGGGCCCAAGTCTCTACAAATCCCGTATAAAACCTAGGGAGAGGTTTAATCAAATTCAAACACATATTGTTGTATTCCATATAAAATATCTCCTGTCCCCACTTCCCACTTTATTTTAAAACATGCTGAAAATAACTCTTCCAAAAACTTGTATTTGACCTCTGAAGAAATCTCTTCACCCATTTAATTCTAAAGGAATTTTTCTTCAAATCAGTATCTGGGAAATTAAGTCCTGTCTGAGTCCACTGTCCAATGATGGTATTGTAAGCAACCAAGGCCAGTTCCCCTAACAAAAAAACCTCACACAAGTCTCACGGATGGAGATTTAGTCTCCCTTCTCCCAACATTTGTTCCCTGATTAAATTCATCCTGGGAACATTGCCCTGTCAGGGGCCCGGCACTCTGGTCTGATCAGCAGCCTTCTGAAAAAACAACCCAAAAAGGTCCGCCAACTGTTGACACAATTTTTCAAGCACCCAGCAGCAGCTGTTCACATCGAGAGAGTGCTACCCACTGAGCCACAACTAACACAGGTTACCTGCCCCATCCCCGAACTAAACGCTTGTTTATTTCCATCTAATTGCCTTGGTTAGACAGTTACAGAAGACAGTGAGCCCATTACATGAGTCACAGCCCCATTCGCTGCCGAGGGAACAAAGTGTAGGCTTCAGGTGGGCGGGAACAAATGCTTACCGTCTGCTCAATCTGCCCACAGTCACAATGTCAACCTCATAGAGGTGCCAGGTAGCTGCTCTACTAAACATAAATGCTTATAAAACCAATCTATTTGAAATGCACACCTATTCCATTGCACTCCTGGCTGCCCTCTCACATTCTACCCTATGTAAACTTGAGGACATCCAAACTCGGCAGTCCTTGTCCAAACTCGCTGACCCATCACCCCTGTGCTCACTGCCCCGTGTCCCAACTCACACCACATCCCGCTCACCCATCACCCCCTGTGCTCGCTGCCCCGTGTCCTAACTCACACCACGTCCCGCTCACCCATCACCCCCTGTGCTCGCTGCCCCGTGTCCTAACTTGCACCGGGTACCGTTCACCCATCACCCCCTGTGCCCCCGTGTCCTAACTCACACCGAGTCCCGCTCACCCATCACCCCCTGTGCTCACTGCCCCGTGTCCTAACTCACACCAAGTCCCGCTCACCCATCACCCCCTGTGCTCGCTGCCCCGTGTCCTAACTTGCACCGGGTACCGTTCACCCATCACCCCCTGTGCCCCGTGTCCTAACTCGCACCGAGTCCCGCTCACCCATCACCCCCTGTGCCCCGTGTCCTAATTCGCACAGAGTCCCGCTGACCCATCACCCCTGTGTTCACTGCCCCGTGTCCTAACTTGCACCGGGTCCCGCTCACTCATCACCCCCTGTGCTCGCTGACCCCGTGTCCTAACTCACACCGAGTCCTGCTCACCCATCACCCCCTGTGCCCCGTGTCCTAACTCGCACCGAGTCCCGCTCACCCATCACCCCCTGTGCTCGCTGCTCGTGTCCTAACTTGCACCGGGTCCCGCTCACCCATCACCTCCTGTGCTCGCTGACCCCGTGTCCTAACTCGCACCGAGTCCCGCTCACCCATCACCCCCTGTGCTCACTGCCCGTGTCCTAACTTGCACCGAGTCCCGCTCACCCATCACCCCCTGTGCTCGCTGACCCCGTGTCCTAACTCGCACCGAGTCCCGCTCACCCATCACCCCCTGTGCTCGCTGCTCGTGTCCTAACTCGCACCCAGTCCCGCTCACCCATCACCCCCTGTGCTCACTGCCCGTGTCCTAACTTGCGCCGAGTCCCGCTCACCCATCACCCACTGTGCTCGCTGACCTACATTTGCTTAAGCAGTGCCTTGATTTTAAAATTCTCATCCTTATTTACAAATCCCTCCATGGCCCTCGCCCCTCCCTATCTCTGTAATCTCCTCCAGACCCACAACCCCCCGAGATGTCCGCACTCCTCTAATTCTGCCCTCCTGACCATCCCTGATTATAATCGCTCCACCATCGGTGGCCGTGCCTTCTGTTGCCTGGGCCCCAAGCTCTGGAACTCCCTCCCTAAACCTCTCCGCCTCTCTACCTCTCTCTCCTCTTTACAACGCTCCTTAAAATATAAGCTTTTGGTCACCTGCGCTAATTTCTACTTATGCGGCTCGGTGTCAAATTTTTTGTCTCATAACACTCCTGTGAGGCGCCCTGGGACGTTTCACTACGTTAAAGGCGCTATATAAATACAAGTTGTTGTTGTTGTTATTACAGATTGTTAATTTTCAGTAAAATCAGCTTATTATCAATTATAAGGACATAAGAACATAAGAATTAGGAGCAGGAGTTGGCCATTCGGCCCCTCGAGCCTGCTCCGCCATTCAATAAGATCACGGCTGATCTTCGACCTCAACTCCACTTTCCCGCCCGATCCCCATATCCCTCGATTCCTCAGGGGCCGAGATTGATGGCCTTACCGCCCGCTGCCACTGACATTCCTTGTGGCGATCCGCCCAGTGCCACTTTCGGGGCGGGGCTGGAGCGGGCAGGAGGGGAGTGCCGCCGGGAAGCGCCCGCTGACGTCAACGGACGGCTGAGTGGCGCAACTGAGCTCCCGTCCGCCGAGCTCCCAGATTCCTGCGGGCGGGAGTCAGCGGGAGCTGGCGGCAGAACGGGGGGGGGTCCGCTGGCTGGAGGCTGGTCTGTCCCCGACCGTGAGTAGGAAGAGCTGAGAAAAAGGTCAGTGAACTTCAAGTCATTTATTTCTTTACAGGGACTTACCTGGATGGGGTCCCCTGAAGGTCTTCCGATGGGTGTGTTTTTTGATCCTTTTTCTTTCCAGCTCTTCGACCCTCCGTGGGCCCGACTCCATCTTCGGCGGCACTTGGGCGGCAAGTGCCTCTGGCGCCGAGAATGGGAGCTCCCGCCCGCTGCCACCCAGATTGGTGGCGTACGTCATTCGTTTGCTGCCCGCCGACCTTCATGAATATCCCAACCAAAGTACCGTCCAGTACCTCTCCGGCCATCGGCAGCACTTGGGTGGTACATGGGCGGGTCGAGATCTTCACCAAGCTCGGCCCCTCGAGATCTTCACCAAGCTCGGCCCCTCGAGATCTTCACCAAGCTCAGCCCCTCGAGATCTTCACCAAGCTCGGCCCCTCGAGATCTTCACCAAGCTCGGCCCCTCGAGATCTTCACCAAGCTCGGCCCCTCGAGATCTTCACCAAGCTCGGCCCCTCGAGATCTTCACCAAGCTCGGCCCCTCGAGCCTGAAAATCTACCGATCACAGCCTTGAATATACTCAACGACTCAGCATCCACAGCCCTCTGGGGCAGAGAATTCCAAAGATTCACCACCCTCTGAGTGAAGAAATTCCTCCTCATCTCAGTCCTAAATGGCCGACCCCTTATCCTGAGACTGTGACCCCTGGTTCTAGACTCTCCAGCCCGGGGGAAACATCCTCTCAGCATCTACCCTGTCAATCCCCCTCAGAATCTGGTATGTTTGAATTGTATAATATTTGCTGTACATAGAAAACATGGAGACCTCAAGATATTTTACTTTGTGACGTGTATTCAGACAGGATTCTTCCACCTTTGACAAAGTGATATATTTAGTTTAATAAGGCAAGGCTTATGCCGCATTGAACGCCTTCATTTCACTGAAAATTTGGTGAAAAGGTCCTTACCCTGTGTGGCCCACAGGGCTTACTGTCATCTCTTTCATAGCATTGAATTCATTCTACGATCTCAAATATGTTTCAATCTCGTAACATCCCAGCTATAGACGTTATTTACTTCAAAGATTTCATTCCCCTTTATTGAATTAAGCAAATGTAAATGACTGGCATGCTTTCTTTAATTTGTCTCTAAATGAGATTATATTCTCCCTCTGGAGAGTGTTTTTATATTTTCCATTTTTAAAAGAAAGAAAATCTTGCATTTATATAGCGCCTTTCATGACCACCGAACGTCTCAAAGCACTTTACAGCCAATGAAGTACTTTTGAAGTGTAGTCACTGTTGTAATGTGGCAAACGCGGCAGCCAATTTGCACACAGCAAGCTCCCACACACAGCAATGTGATAATGACCAGATAATCTGTTTTAGTGATGTTGATTGAGGGATAAATATTGGCCCCAGGACACCGGGGATAACTCCCCAGCTCTTCTTCGAAGTAGTGTCATGGGATCTTTTATATCCACCTGAGAGAGCAGATGGGGCCTCGGTTTAACGTCTCATCCAAAAGTCAGCACATCTGACAGTGCAGCACTCCCTCAGTACTGCCCCTCCGACAGTGCGGCACTCCCTCAGTACTGCCCCTTTGACAGGGCGGCGCTCCCTCAGTACTGCCCCTCCGACAGTGCGGCACTCCCTCAGTACTGCCCCTCTGACAGTACGACACTCCCTCGGTACTGCCCCTCCGACAGTGCGGCGCTCCCTCAGTACTGCCCCTCCGACAGTGCAGCGCTCCATCAGTACTGCCCCTCCGACAGTGCAGCGCTCCCTCAGTACTACACTGAAGTGGGACTTGAACCCACAACCTTCTGACTCAGAGGCGAGCATGCTGCCCACTGAGCCACAGCTGACACTGTTTACCTCGCTCGTCTCCTAACTATTGTTGAGTCGCCCTGAACAGAGAAGACAGTGAGCCCATTACATGAGTCACAGCCCCATTCGCTGCCGAGGGAACAAAGTGTAGGCTTCAGGTGGGCGGGAACAAATGCTTACCATCTGCTCAATCTGCCCACAGTCACAATGTCAACCTTATAGAGGTGCCAGGTAGCTGCTCTACTAAACATAAATGTTTATAAAACCAATCTATTTGAAATGTACTGCTTATTACACATTTTAGTTATTCAGTAAAGTCAGCTTATTACCAAGTCTAAGAACATAAGAAATGGAGCAGGAGTCGGCCATTCGGCCCCTCGAGCCTGCTCCGCCATTCAGTAAGATCACGGCTGATCTTCGACCTCAACTCCATCATTATAGGCGGACCCTCGAAATCGAGGAAGACTTGCTTCCACTCTAAAAGTGAGTTCTCAGGTGGCTGAACAGTCCAATACGGGAATTACAGTCTCTGTCACAGGTGGGACAGACAGTGGTTGAGGGAAAGGGAGGGTGGGACTGGTTTGCCGCACACTCCTTCTGCTGCCTGCGCTTGCTTTCTGCACGCTCTCGGTGACGAGACTCGAGGTGCTCAGCGCCCTCCCGGATGCACTTCCTCCACTTAGGGCGGTCTTTGGCCAGGGACTCCCAGGTGTCAGTGGGGATGTTACACTTTATCAGGGAGGCTTTGAGGGTGTCCCTGTAACGTTTCCTCTGCCCAGCTTTGGCTCGCTTGCCGTGAAGGAGTTCCGAGTAGAGCGCTTGCTTTGGGAGTCTTGTGTCGGGCATGCGGACAATGTAGCCTGCCCAGCGGAGCTGGTCGAGTGTGGTCAGTGCTTCGATGCTGGGGATGTTGGCCTGGTCGAGGACGCTAATGTTGGTGCGTCTGTCCTCCCAGGGGATTTGTAGGATCTTGCAGAGACATCGTTGGTGGTATTTCTACAGCGACTTGAGGTGTCTACTGTACATGGTCCATGTTTCAATGAGTTTCCACCATTGATGCACCAGTTAAGGTGTAACAATCAGATCTTCGCCCATTTAGCCTGCGTCGATCCTGAAATCATACTTTGTGAGCATGGAGGCCCCGACCTGTGCGAGAACACCAGCGGCAGAGCGGGGCCATAAAAGGAGCGGTGAGTGGTGTGGAGGCCTCGGGAGCAGCGTGGAGGTGTACTACTCCAGGGAGCAGCGCGAGCTGGTGCAGGAGGGCGACAGCAGCAAAGAGTGATGTCATCAAGGTCCAGGTCGGTGATTGGAGCGTGGGCAGGTACAGCAGGAGCGGCGAGGTCGGGGCGAAGGAGCGGCGAGAGATTGTGGAGGGACATGATCAGGGCCTGGGAGAGGCACAAGTTCGGGGTCAGGGGCCCAGAGACAGCACGGGCCAGCCCACACTGCGATATGTGAGCGCACTGGGTCCGTGCAGCAGAGCAGGTCTCCAGTCGTCCTGGTTAACCCTTGCCACTGGACCAAGACCTCGCTCTGTCAAGCCCGTGTGGTGGCTGGTGTGCAACGGTCACCCCACGTTAAATAAATCCACGCACAGGCATCTTCCACCCTTCAGGATGTAGTTCGGGATCTGGAATATTAGGTCCTTCGTTGAAACATCTGTGAACACATTTCTTTTTGGCGTGGAAGCAAGTCATACTCGTTTCGAGGGAGCGCCTATGATGATTTTGTGACATCATGACCAGACGTTGTAAGAATTTCCACTCTAAAACAAGAATAAAATCCTTGTCGCTGTAAATTTCTGGTCGTGACTTAGGCATGAGAGAAATTAATCATTTCCTTCTCTGTGTGCACCTCATATCATAAATGTCTGCTGTTTCCTGATCTGCATTGAATTATCATAATTGTTTCCAGACTCTGCAGTTATCGATGAGCCGAAGAGCACTTTAATTTCCAGACTACAAAGATGTCAAGCAGTGAACGTGATGCATGGGTTGGAGATTTATTATTGATATTTGCAATGAAAAGTAATGAAATTCACAAAGTCTTGAATAAGTGGTAAAGACAAAAGGATCGCTGGTCTCTGCAAAGTTTGCCCAACTGATATCGGTCGTGTGAATGGCAACGTTGACTTTGACAAATGTTTTATCAACGTTGTTACAGTTAACCTATAACCAATATATCATTGCACCAGTGGACAGCGGTTTGCGGACAATGGAGCAACTCCACTTAGACACTATTGCTTAAGCACCATTCACGCAGCTAAAACAACACTTGACCAATGTCGTTGTCTACAATGTGAAACTTGGCGGACTACAGTGTGAAATGGTTTTGCACCAAAGACGGCAGGCCCATTACAGACCTCGGCTCAGGAGGCACCGGTCACTGGGGAGATGAACCAGGACTATTTCTTCTCCTTAGACAGTCCCTTGGAGTCCAGGTTGACTTGCTTCCACACCAGCAAAGTGGCTGAAGAGTCCAGTGTGGGACCTACAGTCTCTGTCACAGGTGGGGCAGACGGTGGTTGGAGGAACGGGTGGGTGGGGGGCTTGGTTTGTCGTGCACTCCTTCCGCTGTTTGTACTTGCCATACGGCGACGAGACTCGCGGTGTTCGGCGCTGTCCCGGACGCTTCTCCTCCACTTTGAGCGGTCTTGGGCCAGCGATTGCCAAGAGTCAGTGGGGATGTTACATTTTTTCAAGGAGGCTTTGAGGGTATCCTTGAAGCATTTTCTCTTCCCTCCTGGGGTTCGCTTCCCGTGACGGAGCGCGGAGTACAGCGCCTGTTTTGGGAGTCTAGTATCGGGCATGTGGACGATGTGGCCTGTCCATCGGATCTGATCGAGCGTGGTCAATGTCTCGATGCTGAGGATGTTGGGCTGAGAGAAAACGCTGATATCAGTGTGCCTATCCTGCCAATGGATTTACAGGATTTTGCAGAGGCAACATTGGTGGTACTTCTCCAGTGCTTTGAGGTGCCCGCTGTACATAGTCCATGTCTCTGAAGCATATAGGAGGGAGGGTATCACTACTGCTCTGTAGACCATGAGCTCGGTGCCAGGATTGAGATCTTGGTCTTCGAAAACTCTTTTCCTCAGGCGACCGAAGGCTGCGCTGGGACACTGAAGGCGGTGTCTTTGCTGACAGTAAGCTCCCAAGGTATAGGATGTGATCTACGCTGTCCAAGGTCTTGTCGTGGATCTTGATAATCGGGGAGCAGTACTGTGTGGCGGGGCAGGTTGGTAGAGGACCTTTGTCTTACGGATGTTTAATGTAAGGCCCAGACTCTCGTACGTTTCATGAAGGTGTCAACGATGGTTTGGCGTTCGGCCTCTGAGTGTGCACAAACGCAAGCGCCATCTGCATTCTGTAATTCAATGACAGAGGTTGGGACAACCTTGGTACTCAACTGGAGGCAATGGAGGCTGAACAATTAGCTCCACTCCAGCGGGGAGCTTGTTGGAGGTGAGATGAAGCATTGCAGTGAGAAAGATTGAGAAGAGCGTTGGTGTGGTGACACAGCCTTGCTTGACCCCGGTCTGCAATTGTATTGGGTCTGTGGTGGATCCGTTAGTCAGGATCACAGCTTGTATGTCATCGTGAAGCAGACAGAGGATGGTGACAAATATTTGAGCACAGCCGAATTTGAGAAGGACACTCCATAATCCCTCGCGGTAGACAGAGTCGAAGGCCTTTGTGAGGTCAAAGTAGGCCATGTACAGTGGTTGTTACTGCTCCCTACATTTTTCCTGGATTTACAACTACTGGTGCAGTTTGGATGGTGGATATAAAAGGGCTCTTTTCCTGAGAGAGGCTCCTGGAAGATGGCAGCGGCCTAACCACCGGGCATCTCCAATCCAGCGACATAGGGTGGCAAGCGACGAGGAAACCAGTAAAAAACGGTAAAAAGTGCGGCACCGCGGGCGGTGAGAACTGGCAGTATCGCCGGACCATTACTAGCACCAAATTCTATGTAAACGTCCATCCTTCAGGCCTGCGTCTGGAGGAGGTAGAGGAGTGGCAGTACAACAGCCCTCATCGGGTGGGGATCAAGGGGCAGCAACAGCAGAAGGGATAACTCAACACCTTGCAGATCGTGGGCAACAGAGAGGTCGGGACACGAGACACGGGGCCAGGACACGGGACATGGGGCCAGCATCGAGATTGGGACACGGGGCCAGGACACGGGACACGGGGCCAGCATCGAGATCGGGACACGGGGCTAGGACACGGGACATGGGGTCAGCATCGAGGTCGGGACATGGGGCCAGCAGAGGTCGGGACACGAGACACGGGGCCAGCATCGAGATCGGGACATGGGGCCAGGACACGGGACATGGGGCCAGGACACGGGATCACAGGTTGAGTATCTCTGGTGGTTTACGCTCCCTTGTAGAGCGCCTGAGTTGGGGCTCCGGTTGTTGGGCGCTGGCCTGAGTGTCTGCTGTTTGCGGTGCCTCAGGCCTGTCCGGACTGCCCACAGTGACTGGGCTCTCCTCCCTTTGGTTCCGGTGTTCGGTCACCTGTGGTGGAGTGAACTCTACACCGTGTTCTTCCTCTGCTTCTTCTATGGGGTTGCTGAACCTCCTTTTTGTTTGATCCACGTGTTTGCGGCAGATTTGTCCATTGGTAAGTTTAACTACCAGAATCCTATTTCCCTCTTTGGCAACCACAGTGCCTGCGAGCCATTTGAGCCCTGCAGCTTGGTTGAGGACAAAAACAGGATCATTTACATCAATATATCGTGCCCTCGCATTCCTGTCATGGTAGTGATATTGTGACTGGCGCCTGCTCTCGATAATTTATTTCATGGTGGGGTGTATAAGGGATAATCGGGTTTTGAGCGTCCTTTTCATTAGCAGCTCTGCGGGTGGAACCCCTGTGAGCGAGTATGGTCGGGATCTATAGGCCAACAGGAGGCGTGATAAGCGGCTTTGTAGGGAACCCCCTTGGATTCTGAGCATCCCCTGTTTGATTATCTGCACTGCTCGTTCTGCCTGGCCGTTTGAGGCCAGCTTGAACGGTGCCGTTCTGACATGGTTAATTCCATTGCCTGCCATGAAGTCCTGGAATTCAGTGCTTGTGAAGCACGGGCCATTGTCGCTGACCAAGACGTCCGGTAGACCGTGAGCGGCGAACATTGCCCGTAGACTTTCTACCGTGGCAGAGGATGTGCTTGAATTTAAAATGTCACACTCGATCCATTTGGAGTAGGCGTCTACGACAACCAAAAACATTTTCCCCATGAAAGGACCTGCATGGTCCACATGGATGCGTGACCAAGGCTTGGTGGGCCATGGCCAGGGGCTAAGGGGGGCTTCCCTGGGCGCATTGCCCAGCTGGGCACACGTGTTGCACCTGCGAACACAAAGTTCCAGATCTGCGTCAATCCCTGGCCACCAAACGTGTGACCTGGCAATTGCCTTCATCATGACAATGCCCGGGTGCTCATTGTGGAGTTCTCTGATGAACACCTCTCTGCTCATCTGGGGCATGACTACGCGGTTTCCCCACAGTACGCAATCGGCCTGAATCGAGAGTTCATCCTTGCACCTGTGAAATGGTTTAAATTCCTCCGGGCATGCCCTGTACGTGGCTGCCCAGTCCCCATTCAGGACACATTTCTTGACTAGAGACAATAGCGGGTCTCTATTTGTCCAGACTTTAATCTGACGGGCTGTCACGGGTGAGCCTTCGCTTCCGAAAGCTTCAACAGCCATGACCATCTCAGCACCATGCTCGGTTGCCCCCTCAGTGGTGGCTAGTGGGAGCCTGCTGAGTGCATCGGTGCAGTTTTCGGTGCCCGGTCTGTGCCGAATTGTATAGTCATAGGCGGCTAACGTGAGTGCCCACCTCTGTATGCGGGCCGATGCGTTTGCATTTATGGCCTTGTTGTCGGCCAAAAGGGACGTTAGAGGTTTGTGATCTGTCTCCAGCTCAAATTTCCTGCCAAACAGATACTGGTGCATTTTCTTTACCGCATACACACATGCGAGCGCCTCCTTTTCTACCATCCCGTAGCCCCTTTCTGCCTGGGACCGACTCTTAGAGGCATAAGCTACCGGCTGTAACTGACCCTTGACATTGACATGCTGCAACACACACCCGACACCATAGGACAATGTATCGCAAGTTAACGCAAGTTTCTTACATGGGTCATATAGTGTTAACAGAGTGTTGGAACATAACAAATTGCGTGCTCTATTAAAAGCCCTTTCCTGGCTGTCCCCCCAGACCCATTCGCGACCTTTGCATAGGAACATGTGTAGCGGCTCTAGCAGCGTGCTCAATTTGGGAAGAAAGTTACCAAAATAGTTCAGGAACCCCAGGAACGAACGCAGCTCTGTCGTGTTACGGGGTCTGGGTGCTCTCCGGATCGCTTCCGTCTTGGACGCAGTAGGGCTGATCCCGTCTGCTGCTACCCTCATCCCCAGGAATTCTACCTCTGGAGCTAGGAAGACGCACTTCGCCTTTTTCAGTCACAGACCTACCCGGTCCAGTCTGCGTAGCACCTCCTCCAGGTTGTGGAGGTGTTCTTCAGTATCGTAACCCGTGATGAGGATGTCGTCCTGAAAAACCACCGTCCCTGGAATCGACTTGAGGAGGCTTTCCATATTTCGTTGGAAGATCGCGGCGGCCGAGCGAATCCCGAACAGACATCTGTTGTACTCAAACAACCCCTTGTGTGTCGTGATGGTGGTCAGCTTCTTCGACTCACTCGCCAGCTCCTGGGTCATGTAAGCTGAGGTCAGGTCCAATTTTGAAAAAAGTTTGCCACCGGATAGCGTCGCAAAGAGGTCCTCCGTTCTCGGTAGCAGGTACTGGTCTTGGAGTGACACCCGATTGATGGTGGTCTTGTAATCACCACATATCCTGACCGACCCATCCGCCTTGAGCACCAGCACAATCGGGCTCGCCCAGTCACTGAATTCGACTGGCGAGATGATGCCTTCCCTCAGCAGGCGGTCCAATTCTCCTTCTATCTTTTCCCGCATCATGCACGGCACCGCTCTGGACTTGTGGTGTACTGGTCTGGCGTCCAGGTTTATGTGAATCACTACCTTGGCCCCCATGAAAGTGCCGATGCCGGGTTGAAATAATGAGTCAAATTTGTCCATGATCTGTGAGCATGATACTCGCTCCACAGAGGAAATTGCATTGACATCGCCCCATTTCCAGTTCATGACAGCAAGCCAACTCCTCCCCAGTAGTGCGGGACCGTCCCTGGGATAATCCAGAGTGGCAACCTGTTCTCCGAATCTTTGTGGGTCATGACTACCGTGGCGCTGCCGAGCACCGGAATGATCTCCTTTGTGTATGTCCATCGCTGTGCGTCAATCGGCGATAATTTTGGCCTCCTGGCCTTCGACGCCCAGAACTTTTCGAACTGTTTGATACCCATCAGGGACTGGCTGGCCCCTGTGTCGAGCTCCATTGATACTGGGATGCCATTGAGGAGCACTTTCATCATTATCGGTGGCGTCCTGGTATATGAACTGTATACGTGCTCCACATGAACTCGCTGAACTTCAGCTTCCAGCAATTTCCCCCAGCGTTCATTTCTGCAATTTCTGCAGGTATTTTGCTCATCTCTGCAAACTCTGGCTGAATGTGTGCTTCCATGCCTCCAACATGAGCTGTTGTTGGAAACAAAAGGTCCCTTCCCAGTCGATCGTCCCTGACTGCCCCGGTTATTGTCCTCGAGTGCACCATTAACAGGTGTTGATGGCCCCATTACTGGCCGCATTGTCCCTTGCAATGTTGTGAATCGTTGTTCAGCTTGCCATTGTCTCTGTCGAACTCCCCCTCTGGGTTCAACTACATGTTGGGGCATGCCTGACTGCCCTTGTCTGCCTGGAGAACTGTGTGCTGCTTTAACAATATTGAATCTCTGTCCAAACCATTCCTTAACACAGTACCTCTCGTCTGTTCTGCTAGTGGCCATGCTCGCGTGGTTTAAATCCAAGTTTCTTTTCGCCATTGATACGTCCTTACTACACAGTATAAATGCACACGAGGCCCATGCTTGAGAGAAGGTCAGTCTGTGACCTGTCCTTTATTCCTTAGCACTCAAGTGATGAAGGTGGGTGGAGCTTCCCCTTTTATACCTGAAGGTCCAGGTTAGGAGTGTCTCCCACCTAGTGATCAGTGTTCTCACAGTGTACAACGTAGGTCAGTTTATACATGGGTTACATTGCTGGTTGAATACATGACACCGACAGTGTGTACGCCCTGACCCTGGAAGCTACGGATGAGACCAAAGAGGAATTCTACCAAAGAGGGATGTAAATAGAGAGCAGCGAGCTGGAGTCGGGGGCCCAGAGTACAGTGACAGTATCCTATGTACAAACCTACAAGCCCCAGGATTAATGTGCTCATCTACACCACGATCCCTGAAAACCCGAGAGAGAGGACCTGAGGAAGGGAGGGAGAGGGTCAGTGGGATTATGTGTGTGTGTGGGCTAGACCCATGTAGCAGAGCTGGTCTCCCTTGCCATTGCACCAAGACCTCGCTCTGTCAAGCCCATGTGGTGGCTGGTGTGCAACGGTCACCCCACGTTAAAAGAATTCACGCACAGACATCTTCTGCCCTCTAGAATGAAGTTCTGGACCTGGAATGTCAGGACCCTCATGGACAACCCCACCAGCGACAGACCGGAACATCGCACTGCTAGCGTTGCCCAGGAACTCAGACGCTTCAACGTAGACATCGCCGCCCTGAGCGAGACACGGCAGGCAGGGGAAGGCCAGCTCAAGGAATAAGGTGGAGGTTACACCTTCTTCTGGAAAGGCAAAGCAGAAGGCAGGGAAGGAGGCAGGGATGTTTCCAGCGCGGATGGAGAACATTTGGCCCATCATGTCTGTGCCAGCTCTTTGCTTGCGGAGTGTTGTATGTCAGGTCTGACCTCCGATGATACAGCAGTTTAACTGTTGGGTCCCTGTCGCTGGGTGAGATGTCCAACCTGTGGAAGCAGGAGGCCAGACCCACGTGGCACGAACCAGGAATGGGGCGCATATAATTATGTTGCTTTTGGGAAGACAGAATCGTGACCAACTCCATCACTTCCTATTTTTGAACATAGAATTATTATATTGTTGGAGATTTTAAAAATGCTCATGATTTCTGTGAAAATGTAAACCTGTATAAATTTGCTGCGTCACCCACCAGCAGTTAAACAAAATAATTGAAATAAGATCACAGGATGAACGAGAGTTGACAGCTGCGGCCTGTTACTGTATCAGCCGGGGCTCAGTGGGGAGCTAGCGCTGTTGTCTGAGTCACAACGTTGTGGGTTCAAGTCCCACTCCAGGGAATTGAGCAGAAAAATCCAGGCTGACACTCCCAGTGCAGTGCTGAGGGAGTGCCGCACTGTCGGAGGGGCAGTACTGAGGGAGTGCCGCACTGTCGGAGGGGCAGTACTGAGGGAGTGCTGCACTGTCGGAGGGGCAGTACTGAGGGAGCGCCGCATTGTCGGAGGGGCAGTACTGAGGGAGCGCCGCACTGTCGGAGGGGCAGTACTGAGGGAATGATGCACTGTCAGAGGGGCTGTACCGAGGGAGTGCCGCACTGTCGGAGGGGCAGTACTGAGGGAGCGCCGCACTGTCGGAGGGGCAGTACTGAGGGAGAGCCGCACTGTCGGAGGGGCAGTACTGAGGGAGCGCCGCACTGTCGGAGGGGCAGTACTGAGGGAGCGCCGCACTGTCGGAGGGGCAGTACCGAGGGAGAGCCGCACTGTCGGAGGGGCAGTACTGAGGGAGTGCCGCACTGTCGGAGGGGCAGTACTGAGGGAGTGCCGCACTGTCGGAGGGGCAGTACTGAGGGAGTGCCGCACTGTCGGAGGGGCAGTACTGAGGGAGTGCCGCACTGTCGGAGGGGCTGTACTGAGGGAGCGCCGCACTGTCGGAGGGGCAGTGCTGAGGGAGCGCCGCATTGTCGGAGGGGCAGTACTGAGGGAGCGCCGCATTGTCAGACTGACAGTACCGAGGGAATGATGCACTGTCAGAGGGGCTGTACCGAGGGAGTGCTGCACTGTCGGAGGGGCAGTACTGAGGGAGTGCCGCACTGTCGGAGGGGCAGTGCTGAGGGAGCGCCGCACTGTCGGAGGTGCAGTACTGAGGGAGCGCCGCACTGTCGGAGGGGCAGTACTGAGGGAGTGCCGCACTGTCGGAGGGGCAGTACTGAGGGAGCGCCGCATTGTCGGACTGGCAGTAAACTGAGGGAATGATGCACTGTCAGAGGGGCTGTACCGAGGGAGTGCTGCACTGTCGGAGGGGCAGTACTGAGTGAGTGCTGCACTGTCGGAGAGGCAGTACTGAGGGAGTGCTGTACTGTCGGAGGGGCAGTACTGAGGGAGTGCCGCACTGTCGGAGGAGCAGTATTGAGGGAGTGCTGCACTGTCGGAGGGGCAATACTGAGGGAGTGCCGCACTGTCGGAGGGGCAGTACTGAGGGAGCACCGCACTGTCGGAGGGGTACTACTGAGGGAGTGCTGCACTGTCGGAGGGGCAGTACTGAGGGAGTGCCGCACTGTCGGAGGTGCAGTACTGAGGGAGTGCCGCACTGTTGGAGGGGCAGTACTGAGGGAGCGCCGCAGTGACTGAGGGTCAGTACTGAGGGAGTGCTGCACTGTCGGAGCTATGTACTGAGGGAGTGCAGCACTGTTGGAGGACCAGTTCTGAGGGAGTGCTGCACTGTCGGAGGGGCAGTACTGAGGGAGCGCCGCACTGTTGGAGGGGCAGTACTGAGGGAGCGCCGCAGTGACTGAGGGTCAGTACTGAGGGAGCGCCGCACTGTCAGAGGGGCAGTACTGAGGGAGCGCCGCACTGTCGGAGGGTCAGTACTGAGGGAGTGCCGCACTGTAGGAGGGGCAGTGCTGAGGGAGTGCTGCACTGTCGGTGGGGCAGTACTGAGGGAGTGCCGCACTGTCGGAGGGGCAGTACTGAGGGAGCACCGCACTGTCAGAGGGGCAGTACTGAGGGAGTGCCGCACTGTCGGAGGGGCAGTACTGAGGGAGCACCGCACTGTCGGAGGAGTAGTACTGAGGGAGTGCTGCACTGTCGGAGGGGCAGTACTGAGGGAGTGCCGCACTGTCGGAGATGCAGTACTGAGGGAGTGCCGCAATGTTGGAGGGGCAGTACTGAGGGAGCGCCGCAGTGACTGAGGGTCAGTACTGAGGGAGTGCTGCACTGTCGGAGCTATGTACTGCGGGAGTGCAGCACTGTTGGAGGACCAGTTCTGAGGGAGTGCTGCACTGTGGGAGGGGCAGTACTGAGGGAGCGCCGCACTGTTGGAGGGGCAGTACTGAGGGAGCGCCGCAGTGACTGAGGGTCAGTACTGAGGGAGTGCTGCACTGTCGGAGCTATGTACTGAGGGAGTGCAGCACTGTTGGAGGACCAGTTCTGAGGGAGTGCTGCACTGTCGGAGGGGCAGTACTGAGGGAGCGCCGCACTGTTGGAGGGGCAGTACTGAGGGAGCGCCGCAGTGACTGAGGGTCAGTACTGAGGGAGCGCCGCACTGTCAGAGGGGCAGTACTGAGGGAGCGCCGCACTGTCGGAGGGTCAGTACTGAGGGAGTGCCGCACTGTAGGAGGGGCAGTACTGAGGGAGCGCCGCACAGCACTATTTTGATGAAGGAGAGGAATGTTCTCCTCGTGTCTTGGTCAGTATTTATCTCTCAATCAACATAACAGAAACATTATCATCACATTGCTGTTTGTGGGAGCTTGCTGTGCGTAAATTGGCTGCTGCGTTTCCCACATTACAACAGTGACTACACTCCAAAAAGTACCTCATTGGCTGTAAAGCGCTTTGGGACGTCCGGTGGTCGTGAAAGGCGCTATATAAATTCAGCTCGTTCGTTATTGCCATCCCCCACACCTTGCTGGGAGTCTGACAGAAAGATGTACCTCTCGGGAAAGCAGGGAGGGATTCAAATTCCTGGGGCATTGGAACCGGTTCTGGGGGAGGTGGGACCAGTACAATCTGGACGGTCTGCACCTGGGCAGAATCGGAACCAATGTCCTCGGGGGAGTGTTTGCTAGTGCTGTTGGGGAGGAGTTAAACTAATATGGCAGGGGGATGGGAACCAATGCAGGGAGATAGAGGGAAACAAAAAGGAGGCAAAAACAAAAGACAGAAAGGAGATGAGGAAAAGTGGAGGGCAGAGAAACCCAAGGCAAAGAACAAAAAGGGCCATTGTACAGCAAAATTCTAAAAGGACAGAGGGTGTTAAAAAAACAAGCCTAAAGGCTTTGTGTCTTAATGCAAGGAGTATCCGCAATAAGGTGGATGAATTAACTGTGCAAATAGATGTTAACAAATATGATGTGATTGGGATTACGGAGACGTGGCTCCAGGATGAGCAGGGCTGGGAACTCAACATCCAGGGGTATTCAACATTCAGGAAGGATAGAATAAAAGGAAAAGGAGGTGGGGTAGCATTGCTGGTTAAGGAGGAGATTAAGGCAATAGTTAGGAAGGACATTAGCTTGGATGATGTGGAATCTATATGGGTAGAGCTGCAGAACACCAAAGGGCAAAAAACGTTAGTGGGAGTTGTGTACAGACCTCCAAACAGTAGTAGTGATGTTGGGGAGGGCATCAAACAGGAAATTAGGGGTGCGTGCAATAAAGGTGCAGCAGTTATAATGGGTGACTTTAATATGCACATAGATTGGGCTAACCAAACTGGAAGCAATACGGTGGAGGAGGATTTCCTGGAGTGCATAAGGGATGGTTTTTTAGACCAATATGTCGAGGAACCAACTAGGGGGGAGGTCATCTTAGACTGGGTGTTATGTAATGAGAAAGGATTAATTAGCAATCTCGTTGTGCGAGGCCCCTTGGGGAAGAGTGACCATAATATGGTGGAATTCTGCATTAGGATGGAGAATGAAACAGTTAATTCAGAGACCATGGTCCAGAACTTAAAGAAGGCTAACTTTGAAGGTATGAGGCGTGAATTGGCTGAGATGGATTGGCGAATGATACTTAAGGGGTTGACTGTGGATGGGCAATGGCAGACATTTAGAGACCGCATGGATGAACTACAACAATTGTACATTCCTGTCTGGCATAGAAATAAAAAAGGGAAGGTGGCTCAACCGTGGCTATCAAGGGAAATCAGGGATAGTATTAAAGCCAAGGAAGTGGCATACAAATTGGCCAGAAATAGCAGCGAACCTGGGGACTGGGAGAAATTTAGAACTCAGCAGAGGAGGACAAAGGGTTTGATTAGGGCAGGGAAAATGGAGTATGAGAAGAAGCTTGCAGGGAACATTAAGACGGATTGCAAAAGTTTCTATAGATATGTAAAGAGAAAAAGGTTAGTAAAGACAAATGTAGGTCCCCTGCAGTCAGAATCAGGGGAAGTCATAACGGGGAACAAAGAAATGGCGGACCAATTGAACAAGTACTTTGGTTCGGTATTCACGAAGGAGGACACGAACAACCTTCCGGTTATAAAAGGGGTCGGGGGGTCTAGTAAGGAGGAGGAACTGAGGGAAATCCTTATTAGCCGGGAAATTGTGTTGGGGAAATTGATGGGATTGAAGGCCGATAAATCCCCAGGGCCTGATGGACTGCATCCCAGAGTACTTAAGGAGGTGGCCTTGGAAATAGTGGATGCGTTGACAGTCATTTTCCAACATTCCATTGACTCTGGATCAGTTCCTATGGAGTGGAGGGTAGCCAATGTAACCCCACTTTTTAAAAAAGGAGGGAGAGAGAAAACAGGGAATTATAGACCGGTCAGCCTGACATCGGTAGTGGGTAAAATGATGGAATCAATTATTAAGGATGTCATAGCAGTGCATTTGGAAAGAGGTGACATGATAGGTCCAAGTCAGCATGGATTTGTGAAAGGGAAATCATGCTTGACAAATCTTCTGGAATTTTTTGAGGATGTTTCCAGTAGAGTGGATAAGGGAGAACCAGTTGATGTGGTATATTTGGACTTTCAGAAGGCGTTCGACAAGGTCCCACACAAGAGATTGATGTGCAAAGTTAGAGCACATGGGATTGGGGGTAGTGTACTGACATGGATTGAGAACTGGTTGTCAGACAGGCAGCAAAGAGTAGGAGTAAATGGGTACTTTTCAGAATGGCAGGCAGTGACTAGTGGGGTACCGCAAGGTTCTGTGCTGGGGCCCCAGCTGTTTACGCTGTACATTAATGATTTAGATGAGGGGATTAAATGTAGTATCTCCAAATTTGCGGATGACACTAAGTTGGGTGGCAGTGTGAGCTGCGAGGAGGATGCTGTGAGGCTGCAGAGCGACTTGGATAGGTTAGGTGAGTGGGCAAATGCATGGCAGATGAAGTATAATGTGGATAAATGTGAGGTTATCCACTTTGGTGGTAAAAACAGAGAGACAGACTATTATCTGAATGGTGACAGATTAGGAAAAGGGGAGGTGCAAAGAGACCTGGGTGTCATGGTACATCAGTCATTGAAGGTTGGCATGCAGGTGCAGCAGGCGGTTAAGAAAGCAAATGGCATGTTGGCCTTCATAGCAAGGGGATTTGAGTACAGGGGCAGGGAGGTGTTGCTACAGTTGTACAGGGCATTGGTGAGGCCACACCTGGAGTATTGTGTACAGTTTTGGTCTCCTAACCTGAGAAAGGACATTCTTGCTATTGAGGGAGTGCAGCGAAGGTTCACCAGACTGATTCCCGGGATGGCGGGACTGACCTATCAAGAAAGACTGGATCAACTGGGCTTGTATTCACTGGAGTTCAGAAGAATGAGAGGGGACCTCATAGAAACATATAAAATTCTGACGGGGTTAGACAGGTTAGATGCAGGAAGAATGTTCCCAATGTTGGGGAAGTCCAGAACCAGGGGTCACAGTCTAAGGATAAGGGGTAAGCCATTTAGGACCGAGATGCGGAGGAACTTCTTCACCCAGAGAGTGGTGAACCTGTGGAATTCTCTACCACAGAAAGTTGTTGAGGCCAATTCACTAAATATATTCAAAAAGGAGTTAGATGAGGTCCTTACTGCTAGGGGGATCAAGGGGTATGGCGAGAAAGCAGGAATGGGGTACTGAAGTTGAATGTTCAGCCATGAACTCATTGAATGGCGGTGCAGGCTAGAAGGGCCGAATGGCCTACTCCTGCACCTATTTTCTATGTTTCTATGTTTCTATCTCTGCTCCTTGTCTGGACCATTATACGCCATGAATTGGTTCATAAATTCAGGACATGGAATGTGTCTGTGCAGCTGTAAGTAGCTGCCTCGTGTTCCAGTTATTGCCGCAAGATGTAACAGTGAAAGTGAGGAAGTTGCCATTGCGGGACTGAGACTGTAAGTAGCTGCCGATGGGACACTGTGATGAACCTCAATAACATTGATGCTAAGTTTACCTGCCGTCCCTGATTTACTGAGACCCCAGAACCATTGGGCGTGTGTCTGATGCCACTGACTGTGAGCAGAGGCACTCACAAGCTGGACGGAAGGTCACAATGCCAAGAGTTCATCATGTCCAAGTCTTATGAAGTAAGTTGCTCCAGTGACAAGTGAATGAGCAGCTGATTTAAAGATGAAATGCCGGAGCCCGAGATGAGGGAGAGGCAGAGACGGAATGTCAACATATGGAGTATACTTTCCCCGGGAGAGGTGAGAGTGAAGTTTATTCACAAGCTTCTAGTTGCGAAGATGACTCACTAGATTACATTGATTCACTCTCGGCAATCGCAGAAACGATTGGAGCTCAGCCAGATTGACTTTGAACCACACTTTGAGTTTTTCATAAGTGCTTTATGTAACACTGCTGCAATCGCGTTTGAATATTTATGCTTTCCTTAGACTCACTCCATTGATTAATATATGGTTCTTCTATCGTTCTGATCTATATCTCTCAATCAATTCCCCCGTCAATATTTGAGTTTGTTACTCTCCTTCCAGGTCCTCAGCATTCCTCTTCATCTTCCTGATATTCTCCCTGCTCTTCATTCTTCCCTCCGTCAATTCATTCCCTTCCAAGTACTATGTGTTTTTTCCAGGCTTCTACTTGTCAGCTACTTCAGCACATAAATAAAAACATAGACATTTACAGTGCAGAAGGAGGCCATTTCGGCTCATCGTGTTCGCGCCGGCCGACAAAGTTCCACACGGCCCTCGGTCAGCAGCCCTGAAGGTTACATATAAACCTATGAACAATGACGGAAAGGCAAAGAGCACCCAGCCCAACCAGTCCACCTCACACAACTGCAACACCCCTCACACTGAAACATTCTACATGCCACCCCAACCGGAGCCATGGGATCTCCTGGGAGAGGCAAAAACCGGATAAAAACCCAGGCCAATTTAGGGAGAAAAAATCTGGGAAATTTCCTCTCCGACTCATCCAGGTGATCGACACTAGTCCAGGAGATCACCCTGGCCGTATTCGATTCCCTGCAGTACTTACCATTATATCTGCACCGTCCAACAAAAGGTCATCCAGTCTAATCCCAATTACCAGCTCTGGGTCCGTAACCCTGCAGGTTACTGCGCTTTAAGTCCCCATCCAACCATCTTTTAAAAGTGGTGAGGGTTTCTGTATCCAGCACTCTTCCAGGCAGCGAGTTCCAGATCCCCACAACCCTCTGCGTAAAGAAGCCCCCCCCCCGCCTCAAATCCCCTCTAAACCTTCCACCAACCACCTTAAAACTATGCCCCCTCGTAATAGACCCAATCCACCAATGGAAATAGACCCTTACTATCCACTATTTCCAGGCCCCACAATATTTTATACACCTCAATGAGGTCTCCTCTCAACCTCCTCTGTTCCACTGAGAACAAACCCAGCCTATCCAATCTGTCCTCATAACTAAGATTCTCCATTCCAGGCAGCATCCTAGTAAATCTCCTCTGCACCCTCTCTAGTGCAATCACGTCCTTCCTATAATACGGCGACCAGAACTGCACGCAGTACTCCAGCTGTGGCCTAACCAATGTATTATACAATTTAAGCATAACCTCCTTGCTCTTATATTCTATGTCTCAGCCAATAAAGGCAAGCATTCCGTATGCCTTCTTAACCACCTTATCCACCTGGCCTGCTCCTTTCAGGGGATCTGTGGACCAATGGTGGAGCTTTGGAGGCATGGCCTATTCAGTTGGAGCTGTGCTGCTGTGAGAGAAGGAACTCCCTGCTTTGCTCCTGGCTGGAAGGCCTAGAGTGAACCCTGAGACCAGCCCAGGAAGAGGAGGAAGGGGCTTACTACATTCCAATTCATCCAGAGGGAGAGGAGGAGAGCAGAAAAAATTATCAACTTTATTACTGCTGCAGAGAGTTGGAGAGAGGGGGAAAAGAACAACAACCTGAGAAAACACCATCCAGTGTGGAAGGAGGGAGAGCCATTTCTACAATCTTCGACAGGTGGGTGTGTTTTGGTGCATTCCCCGAAAGACTTTGTTGTATCGGTGGGGGGAGGAAAGAAGACCATTCGAGGGCTGGAACATCGCGGGGGGTATGTGTGTGTGGAAGTGTGTGTGGGGGTCTTGCTTACAGCTAGGCCCCACACACCACTGAAGCACCCCTCCCCCATTGCCTAGACTGGGATAGCTGGAGCTACCTGGCTGAAGTATTACTAATCGCCCTATTAAACATCGTTGGGAGTGTGTGCCTGGGTGGCTCCAGCTACCCCAAGTGAAGACATCTTCTCCCCCCACCCGAAGACCATCTACAAAGACTGTGTTTTTTGCCATCTGGGGAGTGCACCCCAAGAAACACCCACCCATCGCTGTGAGGGGAGACCTGCCCTCGCAGCTTCCCTCTTTCCCACCCCCCCCCCCTCTCTTTCTCTCTCTCCCATTCTCTCCCCTCTCTCTCTGAGAGCCCTTTCCTCCTAATTTGGAAATAAGACAATTAAGACAACTGAGCAGAGGGAGCAAGGCCCCTCCCCATTCGTTAACTAGGGGAGAGGTGTGTCTCTTTTAGAGCTCCCTCTGTTCAAACACCAACGAGGCTATTTAAGACCATTAAGGCCTGTGACTTTGGGGTGGGTGTGGCCGTTAAAGGGACCCCGTGATGGCGACCCCATCCACGCCGGTGGCAGGGCCAGCTAGGACATATGCGCAGGCGGCGTCCACATCCACGGCCCCTCCTGCGCCTCCTGCTGCCCTGTCACCGTTCAGACTAATAACAAAGAAACACGGGGTCAAGAGCTACACTCACCCCACAATGAGCATCGAGGAGTGCGTGCGGGCGATGGCTGGGGTAGTCGGCCCCTCGGCCATTGTCGCAGCCTCCAAGATGTCTGGGAAGGCTGTATTCTTCCTGGGGTCGGAGCGGGCGGTGTCCCTGGCCCTTGAAAGGGGGCTCACGGTGGGCGGGATGTTCCTGCCGGTGGACCCTCTCGAGGCCACCGCGCAGAGGGTCATCGTGTCAAACGTCCCGCCCTTTGTTCCCGCTGAGCTCCTCCTCCCTCACCTACACCAACTGGGGGAGGTAAGGTCGGGGATCAACCCCATACCGCTCGGCCTCAGGGAGAGCAGCCTGCGCCACGTGTTCTCCTTCTGCCGCCAGCTCTTTGTCCGGCTGGCGCGGGAGGAGACGACGGAGGGGAACTTTAATGTGGTGCACGAGGGGACTGCCTACCGCGTCTTCTGGACGTCGGACGGCGTGCGGTGCCATGCCTGCAGGGAGGTGGGGCACGTTCGCAAGAACTGCCCCGCCTCCAAGGCCGCCAAACCACCGAAGGCGGCCAAGGCTGGCGTCGCCGCCACCCCTCCCCCTAGTAGCGTCCGCGTGCCGGGAGCCGTAGGTGTGCGGGCATCGTCGGAGGCCTTTGTTTTCACGGCCTCCGGCGGGGGGGAGGGAGAGCGTCCGGCCGGAAAGAAGGCGCGGAAGAAGGCAAAACATCAAGAGGCGGGTCCCCTCAGTGCGCCAGACAGTTTGATCACCGCGCTCAGCCCAACCCAGTCACCGGCGAGCACGGGGTGCCCTGAGCCAGTGCCCGAGCCCTTGACTAATATCACAGAGGGGTTCGGGCGCGGGCAAGATAAGAAAAAGGGGGGTGTGGAGCGGGAGGCCTCGGCAGACATGGAGGTCTCCCTGCCTCCGTGCACCCCCAGGAACAAAAGGAGGCGCCGCTCCAATGAGGCGGAGGGGGAACAACATCCCTCCGCGGAGGAGTCAGTGCGCACCGCGTGTCCCGCGTCCCCCACCAGCGCCCCCAAACTGCGCTGTAGGCGAGAGGAATCTGTCCCCGGGGAGGGAGGGGCAGTCGAGGCTGCCCAGCCTCTGCCTCCTGGGGATGGCGTGGAAGATCTGCCTGTCGTGGGGGGCGTGGGGCCGGCGGAGGAATGCATTGCCGCCGGGCCGGGCGTCCCGGGGACTGAGGCGGGCGGGGCCGAAAAGGCCGAACCTGAGCCCGCCCAGCCAATATCCAACTTCCCCCGGGAGTCGCTCGACTCGGCAGAAATACACAGTATTAACAATTTTAATGAATCTGTGCACGCTTGGCCGAGGGGTGGCGGCGGGGAGGGAGAAGAACACCCACCCTCGCCCCCTACTGTGGAGCTGAGGTACTTGGAGGACCTGGAGAATTTCCTAAACCAGGTCTCTCCTTGTTCCCCGGTTCCTGGGGCGGAGGAGGAACCCCTTCCGCTGTCACTTCCTGACCCAGCACCGCTTTTAAAAGAGCCCAGTGGGGACTCCTCTGCCGATGATCCTGGGGGTGGGATCGGGGCAGAGCCAGGGCCAGATGGAGCGGCCGGGCCGTTTGCCGTACCTCGTGCGGTCGACGGGCCGGCTGCTGGTGGCGACCTCCCGGAGGGGGACGGGGACTCGGTGGGGGACGAGGGAGAAGATCTCGAGTCCATCGCCAGTGAGGCGGTGGATCTCCTCGTGCCCGCCGCTGAGACCCCCTCGTTCCCGTAGAGGAACTCCGGGACTTTTTGGTCCAGAGCCAGGGTCGCCGCAACCGAGTCCATCTGGCCCTGGAAAGATGGTCCGAGCCGGGGCTGCTCGTCGCGTCCGTCCGCGCCGCCGCTAAAACCATGGCCGCGGGCGGGCCCTTATCAAAGACGCAAGGCCTTGAGCTGCGCCGGCTCAAAAGGTTCCTCGCTGGGCTGCTGAGGGAGTGGAGGTCAACAAACGACCCCACTCCTCCCCCACACAATAGGTTAGGTAGAGGTTGCACTATGCTTTTGCCATGAAGATAACCATAGCCAGCCTCAACATCAATGGCGTAGATTTAACAATTTTTCGCTCCTGCGGGAGGGGAAATATGCGGTGTGCTTCCTGCAAGAAACCCACACCGTTCCGGGAGACGAAGCCACGTGGCTCCTGGAATGGCAAGGAGAGGTCCGCATGAGCCACCTCACTATCACTTCAAGTGGGGTGGCCATCTTGCTGGGCCCGCATTTTCAGCCGGAGATCTTGGGGGTCGAGGAGCCCATGCCAGGCCGCTTGCTGCACGTCACGGTTCGCCTGGGGGACGTGCCGCTCCATCTCGTGAACGTGTACGCCCCTCAGCCCGGCCCGCAGCAAACGCGCTTCTTTGAAGAAGTGTCCGCTCTTCTTGGCTCCGTCGATGTCGGTGACTGCATTGTCCTCGGGGGGGATTTTAACTGCACCCTCGAGGCGAGGGACCGCTCCGGTGCCCCGCAGTGCATGACGGCGATGGAGAAGTTGAGGGACCTGGTCGGGTCCTTCGACTTGGTGGACGTCTGGCGAAATCTCCACCCCGACTCCAGCGCCTTTACTTGGGTGAGGCCTGGAGTAGGATGGTCCAGAGTCGACCGCCTTTACGTGTCTCAGGCGTACGTTTCCTGCGTCCCGGCGGCCTCCATGCGGCCGGTGCCGTGTTCGGACCACCACCTGGTGTGGGCGGAGCTCGCTTCGCTCCGCGCGAGGACGGGGTCCGCGTACTGGCATTTTAACAACCGGCTGCTGGAGGACGTGCGGTTCCAGGACTCGTTCCGTCGATTCTGGTCCGACTGGAGAAGGAAGCAGGGGGGCTTCCCCTCCTTGAGGCTATGGTGGGACGTGGGCAAGGCTCACGTCCGCGTCTTCTGTCAAGAGTACGCGAGGGGGTCGACCAAGAGGCGGGTGGCCAGGGTCGGGCGCCTAGAAAAAGAGGTGCTCGACCTGGAAGCCCGTCTCGGTCAAGTCGTCCAGGACCCGGCCCTGCGGACGGTGTACGAAGCGAAGAAGGCCGCGCTGAAGGACCTGCAGCTCGTCGGGTCCCGAGGCGCGTTCGTGAGGTCGCGGATCCGGTTCCTGCGGGATCTGGACCGCGGCTCCCCCTTCTTCTACTCGCTGGAAAAAAGGCAGAGTGTCCGTAAGCAGCTCTTGTCGCTGCTGGCCGACGACGGCTCTCTCGTCTCGGATCCGGAGGGCGTCAACAACAGGGCCCGTGAATATTACGGGGCTCTGTTCTCTCCGGATCCGTCCAGCGAGGAAGCGCGTAGAGTTTTGTGGGAGGACCTGCCGAAGGTCAGCCCGGAGGGCGCCGGAAATCTGGAAGCTCCGCTAAGCCTGGCGGAGCTGACCGGTGCCCTCGACCGGCTCTCGAGGGGAAAATCCCCGGGGCTGGACGGGCTGACCGTGGAGTTCCACAGGGCGTTCTGGGACGTCCTGGGGAGCGACTACGCGTGGGTCCTGGGGGAAAGTCTGGCGACCGGGGAGATGCCCCTCTCTTGGCGCAGGGCAGTCATCGTCCTGCTGCCTAAGAAGGACGATCTCCGCCTCCTTAAGAACTGGCGCCCGGTCTCCCTCCTCAGCACGGACTACAAAATCTTCGCCAGGGCGATGTCTGCTTGCCTTGGCGCCGTGCTGGACCACATGATCCACCCCGACCAGTCCTACACGGTCCCGGGCCGGACAATCCACGATAACATCCATCTGGTCCGGGACCTCATCCATCATTCCCAGGAGGCTGGTCTGTCGGTCGCCTTCCTATCTCTTGACCAAGAGAAGGCATTCGACAAGGTGGATCACGACTATCTGCTCGGAACTCTGCGCGCTTTCGGGTTCGGGACGCATTTCGTCGCCCGGATCCGACTTTTGTACGCTGCCGCGGAGTGTCTGATTAAGGTTAACGGGTCCTTAACGGCGCCCCTTCGCTTTGGGAGAGGGGTGCGCCAGGGATGCCCCATGTCCGGCCAGTTATACGCCGTTTGCGTGGAGCCTTTCCTGCGCCTCTTGCGGACGAGGTTGACGGGACTGGCTCTGCAAGGGCCGGGCGTGGAGGTCGTCCTCTCGGCTTACGCCGATGACGTGCTCCTCGCGGTAGAGGATCCCGCTGACCTGCGGAGGATGCGAGTGTGCCAGGAGATTTACTCGGCCGCGTCCTCCGCCAGGATCAACTGGGAGAAATGTTCCGGACTCCTGGTGGGTCAGTGGCGGGTGGACTCCCTGCCGGAGGAGCTCAGGCCTTTTGCCTGGAGCATGACCCATCTCCTCTATCTGGGAGTCTACCTTAGCCCCGACGAGGAAGCCTGGCCGGCGAACTGGCAAGAGCTGGAGGCCAAGGTCGCCGCTCGCCTAGAGCGCTGGACAGGACTGCTCCGAGTGCTGTCCTACAGAGGTCGAGCGCTAGTCATAAACCAGCTGGTGGCCGCCATGTTGTGGTACCGGCTGGTCACTTTGACCCCTCCCCCTGCGTTGGTCGCCAAGATACAGAAGAAGCTGGTGGACTTCTTCTGGAACAACAGGAAGCACTGGGTCTCTGCTGCGGTCTTGAGTCTCCCGCTTGAGGAGGGCGGTCAGTCGTTGGTGTGCGTCAGCGCCCAGCTCGCGACTTTCCGTCTTCAGACCCTGCAGAGATACCTTTACGTCGAGCCCCCTCCTAGGTGGTGTGCTCTGGCGAGGTATTTCTTCCGCCAGCAGCGCGACCTCAACTACGACACGCAGCTCCTGTTTGTGAGCTTGGGGGGCGTCAGGACCGCCCTCCAGGAGCTGCCTGTCTTTTACAGGGAACTCATCAGGGTCTGGAACAAAGTCTCCACCAAGCGCAGCTCTCCACCGGCTGGAGTGGCGGCTGTCCTGCAGGAGCCGCTGCTCGGGAATCCGTACCTCCACGACCGAGGTTTTATGTGGCGGTCGGAAGAGAGGGCTGTGGCTGGTGAGGTGACCAGGGTCAGGGACCTGCTCGATGGCGGAGGAGCGGGCTGGATGGCACCAGACACGCTGGCGCGGCGCCTAAATTCTGCCAACGTCCGCCGCGCGGCCGAAGCCATCGAGTCGCTAAAAACAGCTCTGGGCCCTGACTCCGTTAGGTGCATCGAGGAGGCTCAAGCACGTGGGGAGATCCCGTCCGAACTGACCCCCGTCCGGACGGAATTCCTCATCGGCGCCAAACCCCGGAACCTCCCTCGGGGGCCGGCGCCTCACAACTTGAGCCGCCTCGGGGAAATCCCCTCCGTGCCTTTCAGTTCCGCGCGGAGGAGTTTCCTGTACGGGCTGCTCCTGCACACTCTCAACTTTGCCATCCTCGCCTGCCGTCCGGACACGCCATGGCGTACCATCCTGCCGTCCGGAGGAGGTGGGGGTCCCCGATGGAGGGCACTCTACGCGGGAGTCCTCCCACTATTCATCGGGGACTTGGCCTGGAGGGTGGTGCACGGAGCAGTGCCGTGCAATAAATTTTTAAGCCGGTTCACAGGCTCCCAGGCCGCCTGCAATTTCTGCGGCCTGGAAGAGTCCGTGTTCCATGTTTTTATGGAATGTGTGAGGTTGCAGCCCCTGTTTTATTATTTAAAGGGGCTGCTCCTGAAATTCTGGCTGCACTTCAGTCCCACTCTCCTGATCTTTGGGCACCCTGTGCGGAGGGGAGCGGGTAGGTCTGAGGGCCTCCTCGTTGGACTGCTCCTGGGCACGGCCAAGGGTGCCATCAGCCGGTCCAGGCAGCGGGCGGTCGAGGGGGTCGTTCAACCTGACTGCCTGCCTCTCTTCCGCTCTTACATCCGGTCCAGGGTGTCCTTGGAGATGGAGCACGCGGTGTCCACCGGTACGCTCGCGGCCTTCCGCGAGAGGTGGGCACCGGAGGGACTGGAGTGCATCATCACGCCCGGCAACCAAATTTTAATTTGATTTTATGTTTTAAAGTTTAATTTGTTTTAATTGCCGGTGTTTTTAGTGTCCCCCTCCCCTTTTATAGGGGGCACTTGGAGGAAAAATATATGATTTTAGTGCCCAAAAAAAACACAAAGAAAAGGGCCTTGGAAATGTTTTGTGCGCCCCCCAGATCGGGGGGACACGATTTAATGATTTAATGTTGTAATTTTTTTCACAAAAAGAGTTCTGAGCTCTGAGGAAGGGTTATTGACCTGAAACATTAACTCTGTTTCTCTCTCCACAGATGCTGCCCGACCCGCTGAGTGTTTCCAGCATGTTCTGTTTTTATCTCCGGATTTGACTATTGTCTGTTGTCCATGACATTTGCTATCATTGACAAAAACCATTGCATTTCACCACATGCTGTGTGCCCATGCCCGGGCCATTTCTCTCAGCCACCTCCCAGGGCCCGGTGCAAAGTTTGGGGCAGAGTGTCGCTGGCCAGTAAGGGGTTAAATTATTTCTCCTCCCGCTATTGGCTGATGCAGGAGCTTCCACCCCCCACAACCATCCAACCAGAAACGAGTGTGCTGCCGCCGGGACCAATAGCAAGACGGGGGACCTTCCCAGGCTGACCAATGGCGTCAGCAGGCAAAGCGCTTTGGCGCAGATGATTGGCTGAGTGGCGGGGGCGCAGGTGTTTGATTGACAGCTGGGTGTCTGGTCCCGGGAACATCTGGAAGGTGCAGAGCTGGCAGCGGCGCCCCTGGGAGACAGAGAGAGTCTATAGCCCAGCACAGCCCAGCACAGCCCAGCCTGTCCCTGCCTCCCCCAGCAGGGACATCCACCCCTCCATCCCAGGCAGCAAACTGCACTGGCCGACAAACTCCCTCTGCAAGCTCCGGGAAGGTAGGTCTGAGGCTATTTAATAAGCTGCAGCAGGGAGTGTGCTGTGTGGGGGGAGTGGGTGATGTGTGGGGGGCTAGGGGTGTGGGGATCTGGGGGGGGGGGGGAGTGGGTGTTATGTGGGGAATCTGGGGTGGGGGGTTTGGGGTTGGGGCGGGGGGCTGTGAGATTACTGAGACACACAGACTGCCTGCAGCAGGGTGTGTGGGGGCTGGGGGCAGGGGTGTGGGGGGATCTGGGGGTTGGGGGTTTGGGGTTGGGGCGGGGGGTTGTGAGATTACTGAGACACAGCCTGCAGCAGGGGGCTGGGGGTGTGGGGCGGGTTTACTGAGACGCACTGCCTGCCACCTGTACATGTTCAGTTTGCAGACAGTCGCTTCCCACCTGCTCCGATGCTTTTCCTGGTTTGAATTATGATTTCCAGATATTATATTCGACCTTTTTAAACGGGTTTTTGTTGTGGTCCTAAATTGTCTTTTGCAAGATTTAAAAGCTCCGTCTGGTCTGGTGCCTCCACCAACTTGCTGCAAAGGTCGGGAGGGAACCTTCCTCGCCCCGACAGGGTTCCCGTGTCTGGGTCAAGCCTGCGTTTCACGGCGTCTGAGGCTGGGGAGATGCTGAGAGCTCTCGGTGTGACTGGCCCAGGGACATGGTCCGGAATAGGCCACAGCCCACCTCTGAACTCACCCCAATCTGCCCCAAGGGTCACTGCTAGCTCTGACCCCACCCACAGAGCCCTCCTCCTCCTCCTCCAGACCCTCTTCTCCCAGACCTTCTCCTCCCCCCTCCTCCTCCCCTCCAGACCCTATCCCCCCCCTCCTCCCTCCAGACCCTATTCCCCCCTCCTCCTCCCTCCAGACCCTATTCCCCCCCTCCTCCTCCCTCCAGACCCTATTCCCCCCCCCCCCTCCTCTAGACCCTCTTTCTCCCACACCTCCTCTAATTCTCCCACCCTTCCTGACAGCCTGTGACCTTGTCCGCAGCTCCCTGGCTGAAGGGGAGCTTTGCTGGCAATTGCTGGAATCTGACTGTAGCCAGGTCCCTGTCATTGTAACTGCGCCTGGCCGCAAAGCCCGCTCCGGCCCTGTGTCCATGGTCCACACGATGACCGGACATTGCATCGCCAGTTGTGTGTGTAAGGATGACCATGGAGAAACAGGTGAGTATTGGCCGCCCCCGCCAGCTCCCACAGTTATATTTCTCTTTACCATGGCTCCAGTTCCTGAGACATATTGTGAATATAAAGTAGCTATGTTTCCCAATCGCTTCCCTCACCGCAACAATCCTTGCGATGGCTGCAATGGATGAGAGTCCGGGTATTTTGTGCATTCCCAGGATACTTTATTTGATAGAAAGGGAGGGGTAAGGGGTTAAACTTGCAGCATCTCTTGTCCATTCATTAAAGTGAATCACCGTATCCACCAGCATTGTGATGATCTAGCAGCGATAGTATTAACCGAATATTGCATACATGGCACTATCTATCCTCTGTCAGTGCAGCCGCCTTCAGTAAGGATGTAGTGAATTATCAGTAACAGGCTAAACTTGTGCTGTACCACAACAACTCATTCTCATTCACATCACTTTACAACCAGTACAAGTATCGATTGCCAAGCAAATGAACTGAAGAGAAAACCCCAATGTTTGTTTTATAATTATAGCAGTGTTAACACCCTTCCTCGGAATGGTATCTGACTACATTTGTGTAAGGGATCTGTGACAAAGTAATCAGTTCATTGATGGGCGAGTGGATGTTGGAGGGGGTTACTCGCTGGGTTCCCACTCCTGGGACCCAGGGTTCAAAGTCCAGGCTGATGGCTGGGTGTAAGGCAGAATCCATTCTGCTCCTCCAACATAAAACAACAGGCACTTCTGGTGATCTGACCGGCCAACATTGCACACCAGTGGATGTTCCACTGTGCTTGGAGTTGATGCAGGGATTGAGTTTTCAGAGAACGGTTACAGCACAGAAGGAGGCCATTCGGCCCGTCGAGCCCGTGCCGGCTCTCTGCAAGAGCCCCTCAGTCAGTCCCCCTCCCCCGTCCTTTCCCCGGAGCCCTGCAATGTTTATCCTTCAGGTACTTATCCAACTCCCTTTTGAAAGCCACGATTGAGTCTGTCTCCACCACCCTCTCAGGCAGCGCATTCCAGATCCTAACCACTCGCTGCGTAAAAACGTTTTCCCTCGTGTCGCCTTTGGTTCTTCTGCCTATCGCCTTAAATCTGTGTCCTCTGGTTCCCGACCCTTCCACCAATGGGAACAGTTTCTCTCTCTCTACTCTGTCCAGACCCCTTATGATTTTGAACACCTCGATCAAATCTCCTCTCAACCTTCTCTGCTCCAAGGAGAACAACCCCAGCTTCTCCAGTCTATCCACGTCACTGAAGTCCCTCATCCCTGGAACCATTCTCGTAAATCTTTTCTGTGCCCTCTCTAAGGCCTTCACATCCTTCCTAAAGTACAGTGCCCAGAATTGGACACAATACTCCAGTTGTGGTCGGACCAGTGTTTTATAGAGATTGGTTTAGTCTACTTAACCTGGGCTCGATACTGACATTGTCGGAAATAGAATGTGATACCCACCCTCATTAGCAAAACAAAACCCTTCCTGTTAAGTTAAGTTGACTGGTTAATCATTTTAATTTCTACTTAACACACATTTTAAAGTATTTTCCTATAGCCTGTTGGTATAAATGGACAAATGCTTCCTGAGTTTTTATGACATTCCTCCCTGCTCTTTAACGAGGTGTTAACCTCGGTGAAAGGGGTTAAATTAGTGGCATTAGTTACTGAAATCACTAACTGTAGTTTCTAAGGGGGAGAAATTGGCCTGGTTTGCACCTCCCATTAGCACCTGTGGGGGGCGGTAACGGGCCGGTAAGGAGTTACTGACCGGACGCGCCGATTTCACCGATGGCGCGAACTTCCCTGGCGGTTTTGTGCTGGCACTAACACCGCCTCGCTCTCCTGCAACCCATAGATCGTGACGTCATCCAGCGCGCAGTGCCCCGTTACCGCTCCGGATGTAATATTCGCTTCCGCCCCCCTTCAGCATCACCAGGCGTCAACAACGGCAGCTGCAGGAGGCGGGGTCACCTCGGCCGGTCGTGAGGGGGGGGCGATATTTAAAGGCAGTGCTGGTCAGGTAGGGCAAAATGTATTAATATCCCCAGTGTGGAGTATGTTGCTTTTATTAGACCCCACGATTGCTCAGTCTTGCACGATCTATGCTTGGGACTGCTACGCGTCTAGCGCCGGTCCTGTGGCCCAACACGGATAGCAGGATAACTCGGTCACCCCAGCATTGGTCTTTCCCTTTAAGGGAGGGAAGGAGCCTGTATAGACGGCAGTGCCGCACAGAACTTTGCCCAGTGCCTTGCCGCTACTGCCCTCTCACATGCTTTACGCTCTAAGGGAAGTGACAGCGCTTGAGTTAGCTCCACTTCCCTCTTGGAGCGCTAAAGCACAAATTCCCATTGGCTGCAAATCTTCTTTGCCCGGCGATACTTCTACGCCCCTCGTGGGGCGCCATGCAATTTCTAGCCCGAAGATTTTCACTCTGACTTGCTGCAAGGGAAGTGTCATTTGGCTCTTCTGTAGCGACGGTCTAAAATAATGAATTATTTTACACAAACAAACATGGATTAAAGCTACAATGTCATGACCCTCCTCCCCACAGTCCATTAAATGTACGTCTAATTATTATAATAAATAAAAAACACGGGTCTTGGGACTAAAATGTTAATTTGATACATCAGGAATAAATTGATAAATCACGAATGACCTTTGTCTTTTATGAGATGAAATTAAATGTAAACAAATTTTGCTCATCCAAAACTCGTGTCCTAACTCACAAGTCCCGCTCACCCATCACCTCCTGTGCCCCATGTCCTAACTCTCACCAAGTCCCGCTCACCCATCACCCCCTGTGCCCCATGTCCTAACTCTCACCAAGTCCCGCTCACCCATCACCCCCTGTGCCCCATGTCCTAACTCTCACCAAGTCCCGCTCACCCATCACCTCCTGTGCTCACTGACCCATGTCCTAACTCACACCGAGTCCCGCTCACCCATCACCCCCTGTGCTCGCTGCCCTGTGTCCTAACTCTCACCGAGTCCCGCTCACCCATCACCCCCTGTGCTCGCTGCCCGTGTCCTAACTCACACCAAGTCCCGCTCACCCATCACCTCCTGTGCCCCATGTCCTAACTCTCACTAGGTCCTGCTCACCCATCACATAGAAACATAGAAAATAGGTGCAGGAGTAGGCCATTCGACCCTTCGAGCCTGCACCACCATTCAATAAGATCAAGGCTGATCATTCACCTCACCCCCTGTGCTCACTGCCCCGTGTCCTAACTCGCACCAAGTCCCACTCGCCCATCACCCCCTGTGCTCGCTGACCTACATTGGCTCTCGGTTAAGCAACGCCTTGATTTCAAAATTCTCATCCTTGTTTACAAATCCCTCCATGGCCCTCGCTCCTTCCTATCTCTATAATCTCCTCCAGCCCCACAACCCCCCGAGATGTCTGCGCTCCTCTAATTCTGCCCTCCTGAGTATCCCGGATTATAATCGCCCCACCATCGGTGGCCGTGCCCTCTGTTGCCTGGGCCCCAAGCTCTGGAACTCCCTCCCTAAACCTCTCCACCTCTCCACCTCTCTACCTCTCTTTCCTCCATCAAGACGCTCCTGAAAACCTCTCTCTTTGACCCAGCCTGTCCCTAATATCCTATGTGGCTTGCTGTCAAACTTAGTTTGATAATCGCTCTTGTTGTGCCTTGGGATATTTTACTGCGTTAAAGCTGTTGTTGATGGAAGCTTAGACTTCAAAATTCTTTATTTGCTCCCACTTTCCTCCTGAAGGCTGTACCATAGATGTGTCCAGAATCTTGCCCAAGTGACCGTTCTTCGAATGAGAGACTGCGGATTGAGTCTCAGACAGTTAATAGCTGTGTCAGCCGTGGCTCAGTGGGCAGCACCCTTACCTCTGAGTCAAGTCCCACTCCAGAAACTTGAGCACAAGAATCTAGGCTGACATTCTCAGTGCAGTGCTGAGGGAGCGCCGCACTGTCGGAGGGGCGGTACTGAGAGAGCGCCGCACTGTCGGAGGGGCGGTGCTGAGGGAGTGCTGCACTGTCGGAGGGGCCGTGCTGAGGGAGCGCCGCACTGTCGGAGGGGCAGTGCTGAGGGAGCGCCGCACTGTCGGAGAGGCAGTGCTGAGGGAGCGCCGCACTGTCGGAGGGGCAGTGCTGAGGGAGCGCCGCACTGTCGGAGGGGCAGTGCTGAGGGAGCGCCGCACTGTCGGAGGGGCAGTGCTGAGGGAGCGCCGCACTGTCGGAGGGGCAGTGCTGAGGGAGCGCCGCACTGTCGGAGGGGCAGTGCTGAGGGAGCGCCGCACTGTCGGAGGGGCATTACATGGAAAACGTAGAAAATAGGTGCAGGAGTAGGCCATTCGGCCCTTCGAGCCTGCACCACCATTCAATATGATCATGGCTGATCATTCCCTCAGTACTCCTTTCCTGCTTTCTCTCCATACCCCTTGATCCCCTTAGCCGTAAGGGCCATATCTAACTTACTGAGGGAATGCTGCACTGTCAGAAGGGCAGTACTGAAGGAGTCCCTCCCACCCACCCACCCTTTCCCTCAACGACTATCTGTCCTACCTGTGACAGAGACTGTAATTCCCGTATTGGACTGTTCAGCCACCTAAGGACTCATTTTTAGAGTGGAAGCAAGTCTTCCTTGATTCCGAGGGACTGCCCATGATGATGATGACTGAGGGAGTGCTGCATTGTCATAGAATCACATAAATTTACAGCACAGAAGGAGGCCATTCGGCCCATCATGTCCACGCTGGCCGACAAAGAGCTACCCAGCCTAATCCCACTTTCCAGCTCTCAGTCCGTAGCCCTGTAGGTTACGGCACTTCAGGTGCTCATCCAAGTATCTTTTAAATGTGGTGAGGGTTTCTGCCTCTACCACCCTTTCAGGCCGTGAGTTCCAGACCCCCACCACCCTCTGGGTGAAGAAATGTCCCCATATATCCCCTCTAAACCTTTCCCCAATTACTTTAAATCTATACCCCCTGGTTGTTGATTCCTCTGACAAGAGAAACAGGTCCTTCCTATCCACTCTATCCAGGCCCCTCATAATTTTATACACCTCAATCAGGTCTCCCCTCAGCCTCCTCTGTTCCAAAGAAAACAGACCCAGCCTATCCAATCTTTCCTCATCGCTAAAATTCTCCAGTCCAGGCAACATCCTGGTAAATCTCCTCTGTCCCCTCTCCAATGCAATCACATCTTTCCTGTAATGTGGTGACCAGAACTGCACGCAGTACTCCAGTGTCTACCTGGCCTGCTACCTTCAGGGATCTGTGGGCCTGCACTCCAAGGTCCCTTTGTTCCTCTACACTTCTCAGTGTCCTACCATTTAATGTGTATTCCCTTGTCTTGTTAGCCCTCCCCAAATGCATTACCTCACACTTCTCCGGATTGAATCCCATTTGCCACTGTTCTGCCCACCTGACCAGTCCATTGATATCTTCCTGCAGTCTACAGCTTTCTTCTTCATTATCAACTACACAGCCAATTTTAGTATCATCTGCTAACTTCTTAATCATACCCCCGACATTTAAATCCAAGTGATTGATATATACCACAAAAAGCAAGGGACCCAGCACTGGGCCCTGCGGAACCCCACTGGAAACGTCCTTCCAGTCACAAAAACATGCATCAACCATTACCTTTTGCTTCCTGCCTCTGAGCTAATTTTGGATCCAACTTGCCACTTTGTCCTGGATCCCATGGGCTTTTACTTTCGTGACCAGCTGCCATGTGGGACCTTTAGCTTTGCTAAAATCCATATACACTACATCATACACACTGCCCTCATCGACCCTCCTGGTTGAATTTTGAGAGGCGATAATCAAGTTAGTCAGACGCGACCTTCCCTTTACAAATCCATGCTGACTGTCCTTGATTAATCCATGTCTTTCTAAATGAAGATTTATCCTGGCTCTCAGGATTTTTTCCAATAATTTTTCCACCACCGAGGTTAGGCTGACTGACCTGTAATTACTCGGTCTATCCCTTTCTCCCTTTTTAAACAAAGGTACAACATTGGAAGTCCTCCAGTCCTCTGGCACCACACCTGTAACCAGAGAGGACTGGAAAATGATGGTCAGAGCCTCTGCTATTTCCTCTTTTGCTTCTCTTAACAGCCTGGGATACATTTTATCCAGGCGTGGGGATTTATCCACTTTCAAAGCTGCTAAGCCCCTTAATACTTCCTCTCTGTCTATGTTTATCTCGTCTAATATTCCACACTCCACCTCCCTCATTGCAAAGTCTGCATCACCCCTCTCTTTTGTGAAAACAGATGCAAATTATTAATTAAGAATCCTACCCACATCTCCCGCCTCCACACACAGATTTCCTTTATGGTCTCTATTGGCCCCACTCTTTCTCTAGTTATCCTCTTGTTCTTAATGTATTTATGAAACATCTTTGGGTTTTCCCTGATTTTACTTGCCAACATTCTCTCATGCTCTCTCTTTGCTTTCCTGATAGCTTTTTTAATTGCACCCTGCACTTCTTATACTCCTCTAGTTTCTGCAGTATTGGGTTCTCCGTATCTGTCATAAGCTTCCCTTTATTACTTTATCTTACTCTGTATGTCCCTTGACCTCCAGGGGGCTCTAGATTTGTTAGTCCCACCCTTTCTTTAAGGGAACATACTTGCTCTGTACCCTCAGGATCTCCTCCTTGAATGTCCCCCACTGCTCTGACACTGATTTACCATCAAGTACCTGTTTCCAGACCACTTTGGCCAAATCCCATCTCAGCTCAGCAAAATTGGCTTTACCCCAATTGAGAACTTTTATTCCTGGTCCCTCTTTGTCCTTTTCCATTACGACCCTAAATCTGACTGAATTATGATCACTAGCACCAAAATACTCTCCCACTGATGCCCCTTCCATCTTCCCCTCTTCATTCCCCAACACCCAGTCCAGAACCGCCCCTCCCTTGTTGGGCGTGTTATATACTGGCTAAAGAAGGTCTCATAAATGTATCTTAGGAATTCCGCATCCTCTGTACCATTCACACTACCTTTTTCCCAGTTAATATTCAGGTAATTGAAATCCCCCACTATTACAGCTCTATAGTTTTTGCACTTTGCAGCAATTTGCCCAAATATTTGTTCTTCTATCTCCCTCTGACTGTTTGGGGGTCTATAGTACACTCCCAGCAGTGTGATCACCCCTTTTTTATTCTTTACTTCAACCCATATGGTCTCGTGTGATGACCCCTCCAACATACCATCCCTTCTCACAGCTGCAATTGTTTCTTTAATCAATACTGCAACCCCCGCCTCCTTTTTTACCCCCTCTCTATCCCGTCTGAAAACCCTGTAACCAGGAATGTTGAGCTGCCACACCTGCCCCTCTTTCAGACACGTCTCAGTAATAGCTATAATATCGTACTCCCAAGTGTCTATCTGTACTCTCAGCTCATCTGCCTTATTCCCTATACTCCTTACATTGAAGTATTTAATATTACCAAACTCCCCTGTTGTCTGTTTTCCAGCTCTTGTTTCCTCCGTCTTCCAAATTCACTTTCTACTTCTCTGCTGCCCATTTCCAGCTTTGCTTCTTTCCCCACTGAATCCACTCTCGGGTTCCCATCCCTCTGCCAAGCTGGTTTAAACCCTCCTCAACAGCACGAGCAAACCCTCCCGCGTGGATACTGGTCCCGGCGCTGTTGAGGTGGAACCTGTCCAGCTTGTACAGGTCCCACCTCCCTCAGGAACTTAAAGCACACCCACCTGCACCAACTCTCCAGCCATGCATTCACCTTCTCTATCCTCCTATTTCTGTACTAACTAGCTCGTGGCATCGACAGTAATCTGGAGGTTACTACCTTTTTGAGGTCCTGCTTTTTAATCTTGTCCCTAGCTCCCTAAACTCTGCCTGCAGAATCTCGGCCCTCTTTCTACCTATGCTGACACCTCCGGCACATGTGGTCATCCAGGCTGTGTGAAGCGTCCAGACATCCCACATGGCACAGGACTGAGCTGCCTTGCCATCCCTCTAGTTAATAGACTTTCTTCCCTGACTTTCCACTCTTTCCAAATTCCCAAATAAACCGCTGTTTAATTGCACTCCGTTTAAGCTCTGTGCAGACCACTCTGAAAAACTGTTGACTTTTATACTCTTAAAATCTACATCCAATTTACAACTGTTGATCCAGCTCCCCTATTCTCTGCAATTAACACCTATTCAAGACAAACCCTTGCAGCTGACTGACTGTCGGAGGGGCAGTACTGAGGGAGTGCTGCGCTGTCGGAGGGGCAGTACTGAGGGAGTGCTGCGCTGTCGGAGGGGCAGTACTGAGGGAGTGCCGCGCTGTCGGAGGGGCAGTACTGAGGGAGCGCCGCGCTGTCGGAGGGGCAGTACTGAGGGAGTGCTGCGCTGTCGGAGGGGCAGTACTGAGGGAGTGCTGCGCTGTCGGAGGGGCAGTACTGAAGGAGTGCTGCGCTGTCGAAGGGGCAGTACTGAGGGAGTGCTGCGCTGTCGGAGGGGCAGTACTGAGGGAGCGCCGCGCTGTCGGAGGGGCAGTACTGAGGGAGCGCTGCGCTGTCGGAGGGGCAGTACTGAGGGAGCGCTGCACTGTCGAGGGGCAGTACTGAGGGAGTGCTGCACTGTCGGAGGGGCAGTACTGAGGGAGCGCCGCACTGTCGGAGGGGCAGTACTGAGGGAGCGCTGCGCTGTCGGAGGGGCAGTACTGAGGGAGCGCTGCACTGTCGAGGGGCAGTACTGAGGGAGCGCTGCGCTGTCGGAGGGGCAGTACTGAGGGAGCGCTGCACTGTCGAGGGGCAGTATTGAGGGAGTGCCGTGTTGTCGGAGGGGCAGTACTGAGGGAGCGCTGCACTGTCGAGGGGCAGTACTGAGGGAGTGCCGTGTTGTCGGATGGGCAGTACTGAGGGAGCGCTGCACTGTCGAGGGGCAGTACTGAGGGAGTGCCGTGTTGTCGGAGGGGCAGTACTGAGGGAGCGCTGCACTGTCGAGGGGCAGTACTGAGGGAGCGCCGCGCTGTCGGAGGGGCAGTACTGAGGGAGTGCCGTGTTGTCGGAGGGGCAGTACTGAGGGAGTGCTGCACTGTCGGAGGGGCAGTACTGAGGGAGTGCTGCACTGACGGAGGGGCAGTACTGAGGGAGCGCCGCGCTGTCGGAGGGGCAGTACTGAGGGAGCGCTGCGCTGTCGGAGGGGCAGTACTGAGGGAGTGCCGCACTGTCGAGGGGCAGTACTGAGGGAGTGCCGTGTTGTCGGAGGGGCAGTACTGAGGGAGTGCCGTGTTGTCGGAGGGGCAGTATTGAGGGAGTGCTGCGCTGTTGAGGGGCAGTATTGAGGGAGTGCCGTGATGTTGGAGGGGCAGTACTGAGGGAGTGCTGCGCTGTCGGAGGGCAGTATTGAGGGAGTGCTGCGCTGTCGAGGGGCAGTACTGAGGGAGTGTTGCACTGTCGAGGGGCAGTATTGAGGGAGTGCCGTGCTGTCGAGGGGCAGTACTGAGGGAGTGTTGCACTGTCGAGGGGCAGTATTGAGGGAGTGCCGTGCTGTCGAGGGGCAGTACTGAGGGAGTGTTGCACTGTCGGAGGGGCAGTACTGAGGGAGTGTTGCACTGTCGGAGGGGCAGTACTGAGGGAGTGCCGCACTGTCGGAGGGGCAGTACTGAGGGAGCACCGCGCTGTCGGAGGGGCAGTACTGAGGGAGTGCCGTGTTGTCGGAGGGGCAGTACTGAGGGAGTGCCGCACTGTCGGAGGGGCAGTACTGAGGGAGTGCCGTGTTGTCGGAGGGGCAGTACTGAGGGAGTGCCGCACTGTCGAGGGGCAGTACTGAGGGAGTGCCGCACTGTCGGAGGTGCAGTACTGAGGGAGTGCCGTGTTGTCGGAGGTGCTGTCTTTCAGATGAACGGTTAAAACTGAGGCCAAGTGTGCTCTCCCAAGTGGACATAAAGAATTCTATGACACTATTTTGAAGAAGAGCAGGGAATTATCCCCGGTGTCCTGGGGCCAATATTTAGCCCTCAATCAACATCACTAAAATAGATTATCTGGTCGTTGTTTTTGGGAGCTTGCTGTGCGCAAATTGACTGCCACGTTTCCCACATTACAACAGTGACCACACTGCAAAAAGTGCTTCATTGGCTGTAAAGTGCTTTGGGACATTCTGAGGTCAGGAAAGGTGCTATAGAAATGCAAGTCTTTCTATCTTTACCTTTAGTTAGGCACTCTGATTCTGCTCAGTACCGTGCCCAATGGGAAACAGTGTGATTAAAGCCCAAATGTGCGCACCAATTTAGGCTGATGCTGAAGTCCATCTGGCCTCCCAATCCACACAGCAGTGAATAAGGATGCTGTGGTCCACCAGACCTGGGGAAACTGGTCCAGCAGAACTCGTACAGTTTTGGAAAGGCTAATATTTATTGCTCAATCAACATCACTAAAAGTAGATTATCTGGTCATTATCTCATTGCTGTTTGTGGGAGCTTGCTGTGCACAAATTGGCTGCTGCGCTTCCCACATTAAAACAGTGACTTCATTGGCTGTAAAATGTTTTGGGTTTCCTGAGGTTGTGAAAGATGCTATACAAATGCGTTATTTTCTTTAGACCAGGTAGGGCATCACTACAGAAGTTGAGTCCCGTCCCTGTGATAAGTACTTACATTGTTGAGTAGAGATGCCTGGATAGTAATCTGAACTGGGAACCTGGCTGATTTCTGCCCACCTTCCAGTCACAGGGCAGTGAGGGATTGTTGAGCTTCTGCCAGCACCCTGGGTCAGGCCAAGGGTTGAAATTCCCCACCACCATGGCTCTTTAGCACACAGTACGTTTACACATCGAGCGATCGGGGAGCCAGAGTCCAAACTCTGCCACTATTTGTGTGCAAAGGGATGGGGCTCAGTAAACAGTCAAGTTAAATAATACGTGAATAAAATGTAGTAGGTGTGAAATAACCGATTATGTTCAAATACAGGCAACGCCTTATTTTACATATAATCCATTTAAATATTTACATACAATAAAGACTTGCATTTATATTGCGCCTTTCATGACCACTGGGCGTCCCCAAAGCGCTTTACAGCCAATGACGTACAATGTGAAAAATGAATAAAACTAGTACAAAAGGTGGTGGAGGGAGTGAATGTTGAAGGTGGTGGATGGGGAATGTCCAGGGAAATCCAGGCCCAGATAGTTTAGGGGTGTCTGCTTGATGCAGCTTTGTTATTTCTTGGTGTGATAATCCAAGCTGTTTTGCTGGGGCGATGTTTAGTTATTCAGCACTGATGCTGCAACAAGAATGTTTCGATATTTCTGGCACCAAAGTCAGTTGAGACGCGATCAGAATGGGAAGTGAATCTGTATTGAACTGGAGTGCATGGATACTATCGAAGGCCTTTTGAGCCTGCTCTGCCATTCAGTAAGACCATGGCTGATCTTCGATCTCAACTCAACCTTGAGACCCCATCCCCATAATCCCTTGATTTAAAAAAATATATATATATTTTATGGGTTGTAGGCGTCGCTGGCAAGGCCGGCATTTATTGCCCATCCCTAATTGCCCCTTGAGAAGGAGGTGGTGAGCCGCCTTCTTGAACCGCTGCAGTCCGTGTGGTGAAGGTGCTCCCACAGTGCTGTTAGGGAGGGAGTTCCAGGATTATGACCCAGCGACGATGAAGGAACGGGCGATATATTTCCAAGTCGGGATGGTGTGTGACTGGGAGGGGAACGTGGAGGTGGTGGTGTTCCCATGGACCTGCTGCCCTTGGTCTTCTCGGTGGTAGGGGTCGCGGGTTTGGGAGGTGCTGTCGAAGAAGCCTTGGCGAGTTGCTGCAGTGCATCTTGTAGATGGTGCACACTGCAGCCACGGTGCGCCGGTGGTGGAGGGAGTGAGTGTTGAAGGTGGTGGGTAGCGTGTCGATCCAGCGGGCTGCTTTGTCCTGGATGGTGTCGAGACTCTTGTGTTGTTGGAGTGCGACAGCTGCAGGAAAAATGCAGGGAGCAGTGCCAGCCCTTATACATGGCCGCCTTCGATCTTGCAAAGGTCTTTGACACTGTCAACCGCGAGGGTCTATGGAGCGTCCTCCTCCGTTTCGGATGCCCCCAACAGTTTGTCAACATCCTCCACCTGCTCCACGATGACATGCAGGCCGTGATCCTCACCAATGGATCCATTACAGACCCAATCCACGTCCGGACCGGGGTCAAACAGGGCTGCGTCATCACCCCAACCCTCTTCTCAATCTTCCTCACCGCCATGCTCCACCTCACAGTCAACAAGCTCCCCGCTGGAGTGGAACTAAACTACAGAACCAGAGGGAACCTGTTCAACCTTCGCTGTCTCCAGGCCAGGTCCAAGACCACCCCAACCTCTGTCGTTGAGCTGCTGTATGCGGACTACACCTGTGTCTGCGCACATTCAGAGGCTGAACTCCAGGATATAGTCAATGTATTCACTGAGGCATATCAAAGCATGGGCCTTATGCTTAACATCCGTAAGACAAAGGTCCTTCACCAGCCTGTCACCGCCGCACAGCACTGCCCCCCAATCATCAAGATCCACGGCACTGGACAACGTGGACCATTTCCCATATCTCGAGAGCCTCTGCAGACATTGATGCGGAGATTCAACATCGCCTCCAGTGCGCCAGTGCAGCCTTCGGCCATGTGAGGAAAAGAGTGTTTGAAGACCAGGCCCTCAAACCTACCACCAAGCTCATGGTCTACAGGGCTGTAGTAATACCCGCCCTCCTGTATGGATCAGAGACATGGACAATATATGGCAGGCACCTCAAGTCGCTGGAGAAATATCACCAACGATGTCTCCGCAAGATCCAGCAAATCCCTTGGAGGACAGGCACACCAACATCAGTGTCCTCAACCAGGCTAACATCCCCAGTATTGAAGCACTGACCACACTCGATCAGCTTCACTGGGCAGGCCAGATACGAGACTCCCTAAGCAAATGCTTTATTTGGAGCTCCTTCATGGTAAACGAGCCAAAGGTGGGCAGCGGAAATGTTATAAGGTCACCCTCAAAGCCTCCCTGGTAAAGTGTGACATCACCACTGACACCTGGGAGTCCCTGGCCGCAGACCGCCCGAGGTGGAGAAAGTGCATCCGGGAGGGTGTTGAGCTCTTAGAATCTCAACGCAAGGAACATGAAGAAGCCAAGCGCAGGCAGCGGAAGGAGCGTGCGACAAACCAGCCCCACTGACCCCTTCCCTCGACAAATGTCTGTCCCACCTGTGACAGGGTCTGTGGTTCTTGTATCGGACTGTTCAGCCATCAAAGAACTCACTTAGGGAGTGGAAGTAAGTCTTCCTCGATTCCGAGGGTCTGTCTATGATGATGATGTTGGAGCTGCACCCATCCAGGCAAGTGGAGAGTGTTCCATCACACTCCTTGTGCCTTGTAGATGGTGGAAAGGCTTTGGGGAGTCAGGAGATGAGACACTTGCCACAGAATACCCAGCCTCTGACCTGCTCTTGCTGCCACGGTATTTATGTGGCTGGTCCAGTGAAGTTTCTGGTCAGTGGAGACCCCCAGGATGTTGATGGTGGGGGATTTGGCGATGGGAATGCTGTTGAATGTCACGGTGTGGTGGTTAGACTCCCGCTTGTTGGAGAGTCATTGCCTGGCACTTGGTTACGTATATACTAGTCACTGCTGTTTGTGTAACGCACTTTGAGATTTTTCTGAGAGGAATGAGAGAGTATGCTATGATTACAAGCCTGCCATTCTTCAGGAGATAGTGTGATGAGTCTTTTCAATTCAGTAAGGAATATTGTGTGAAAATGGATATTTGAAGTAAGCAAAAAAAAGGTAGCAATGACTGTCGCATTATTAACTAAATAGAGACCATAAAGGTGTGATGGAGAAAGATCAGAGGTTAAGGTGAGTGAGGATCGCCTATCCGGCAATGAAATCATTGCCCATCCAGTCTTTCCCAAACCATGGAGCTCCGCTGGACCAGTTCCCAGCTCTGGTGGCCCACAGCATTTTTCTTCGCTGCGGCGTGGATTGCGAGACACATTTGGGCTTTAATCACACTGATTCCCATTGGGTACAGGACTGAGCAGAATCGGACTGCCTAACTAAAGGTAAAGGTGGAAAGACTTGCGTTTCGATAGCGCCTTTCAAGACCATCAGAGCTCCCAAAGCACTTTACTGTCAATGAAGTACTTTCTGAAGGATAGTCACTGTTATTATGTAGGAAACACGGCAGCCAATTTTCACACAGCAAGCTCCCGCAAACAACGAGATAACGACCAGATAATATGCATTTGTGATGTTGATTGAGGGATAAATATTGTCCAGGACACCGGGGTAAATTCCCCTGCTCTTTTTAAAACAAAGATATTTTATGTCCGCCAGAGAGAGCAGATGGGGCCTCGGTTTAACGTCTCATCTGAAAGCCGACCCCTCCGACAGTGCGGCGCTCCCTCAGTACTGCCCCTCCGACAGTGCGGCGCTCCCTCAGTACTGCCCTTCTGACAGTGCGGCGCTCCCTCAGTACTGCCCCTCCGACAGTGCGGCGCTCCCTCAGTACTGCCCCTCAGACAGTGCGGCGCTCCCTCAGTACTGCCCCTCCGACAGTGCGGCGCTCCCTCAGTACTGCCCCTCCGACAGTGCAGCACTCCCTCAGCTCCCTCAGGATGCTAAGAGGCTGCAGGGTGACTTGAACAAGTTAGGTGACTGGGCAAATGCATGGCAATTGCAGTATAATGTGGGTAAATGTGAGGTTATCCACTTTGGTGGCAAAAACACGAAGGCAGAATATTATCTGAATGGCGGCAGATTAGGAAAAGGGGAGATGCAACGAGACCTGGGTGTCATGGTACATCAATCATTGAAAGTTGGCATGCAGGTACAGCAGGCGGTGAAGAAGGCAAATGGCATGTTGGCCTTCATAGCTATAGAATTTGAGTATAGGAGCAAGGAGGTCTTACTGCAGTTGTACAGGGCCTTGGTGAGGCCTCACCTGGAATATTGTGTTCAGTTTTGGTCTCCTAATCTGAGGAAGGACATTCTTGCTATTGAGGGAGTGCAGCGAAGGTTCACCAGACTGATTCCTGGGATGGCAGGACTGACATATGAGGAGAGACTGGATCGACTGGGCCTGTATTCACTGGAGTTTAGAAAGATGAGAGGGGATCTCATAGAAACATATAACATTCTGACGGGACTGGACAGGTTAGATGCAGGAAGAATTTTCCCGATGTTGGGGACACAGGGGACACAGTTTAAGGATAAGGGGTAGGCCATTTAGGACTGAGATGAGGAGAGACTTCTTCACTCAGAGAGTTGTTAATCTGTGGAATTCCCTACCGCGAGAGTTGTTGATGCCAGTTCATTGGATATACTCAAGAGGGAGTTAGATACGGCCCTTACGGCTAAAGGGATCAAGGTGTATGGAGAAAAAGCAGGAAAGGGGTACTGAGGTGAATGGTCAGCCATGATCTTATTGAATGGTGGTGCAGGCTCGAAGGGCCGAATGGCCTACTCCTGCACCTATTTTCTATGTTTCTGTGCCCCTCTGACAGTGCGGCGCTCCCTCAGCACTGTCCCTGCGACAGTGCGGCGCTCCCTCAGTACTGCATTGGTGTGTCAGTCTCGAGTTTTGTGCTCAAAATCTCGTGAGGGTCTTGAACCCACAACCTCCTCACTCACAGGCGAGAGTGCTGCGCACTGAGCCACATATATAATCACAAATTTTAAAATAAAATACAATACAGAGACATTCAAAATGGGTTACTGTATCTTTAGTTTTTCACACAATTAAACTTTTCTTAAATAAAATTCCCAAGTTGTCACCTCCATTTAAAAATAACGCCTGCAAAACAGTAGTACGGTTCGGCTAAAGTTCACCGATCAAAATTTCTACCCTGGAGAGTCTTCAGAATCTAAGAATAAACCTTTCAGAGGCAAAAGAATTATGTCAGAAGTCCAGTCTGCTGCTGGACGGTATGGACTCTGGGGTATGTGTACAGACCACCAGCAAAGGGGTCGTGCTTGTTGACATATCAACAATCCAAGGACCCTGAATCCTGGATTTTAATTTGTTGGAGGTCCTTGCCTCTGATTTCTCCATGTCTTTCACTTGCACCTTTCTATAGCTGTGCTCAGAAGCTGTGCTCCAAGATCTCGCTTGCTGGAAGTAACCTCGGGTTGTATCCTTAAAAAAAAAAAGCCAACTTGATATTCTGTTCAGAATAACTCCACAAGACTGTATCGCAAGCTCAAACTGTTGTGACCTTGGTCTCTTTATTCAGCCTCCAGAGTGCGGAGGCAGCGTGGTAGACTGCCTTTTATACCTGCTTGCCCAGGGTGTGCAGGTGACCCTTGGGTCTCCCACAGGTGTGCCCCCTGGTGGCAAGTCTTATATATTGGTGAGGTTTACATACATACATAACACTTGAGTTTGCAAAAATTGTCGCTGACTGACCTGCAAACACGTTATTTGCATTTTGTGTTGAATTTTGTGCTCATCGAGGTCAGTGCCAGGAAATGGAACACTTTTGTTGGAAGCATCCAGTGTATTCAATATTCACAGGCCACAGCTTTGGAATTCTCTGCCCCAGAGGGCTGTGGATACTGAGTCTCTGCGAATATTCAAGGCTGAGATCGATAGATTTTTGGACTCTCGGGGAATCGAGGGATATGGGAATCGGGCGGGAAAGTGGAGTTGAGGTCGAAGATCAGCCGTGATCTTATTGAATGGTGGAGCAGGCTCGAGGGGCCGAATGGCCGACTCCTGCTCCTAATTCTCATGTTCTTGTATGGAACGGTTAGATGCAGAGTAAGGCTCCCAATCCTTTGCCCGAGGAATATGCCGAACTCCAACCTTAGCACAGACATTTCTTTTTCCCTGGGCCTTGAAGTGAGATGACTGATTTCGCCCCTGAGGCTGGCCAGTCCCATTTCACACGGGACCCTCACAGCCAGTACACACACACACACACGAGACCTTTAATGCCAACCCTCTCCGCTGGATTTGCAACCAGCTTCTGCCAATGAAAGGTCAGCGTTTGATCTAATCAGTCTTTGTATTCATCCGCTGTCTGCGTATTGCTTCCTTAGTGCCTCATATTAAATCAGAATTGAACATCAATCATTTATCACTGGAACCACACATTCATAAAGCAAACTATGTCTACGCATCATCCGATCTTTCGAAATATTGAATAATTGATAAATGTCACGATTTGATGAGGTGAAATGTAAACCGTCAATTTGTTTTACTGATGGGAAAGATGTGCGGGGCTGTGGGGAAAGAGCAGGCAGAGTGGGAATAATTGGATGGCTCTGTCACAGAGCCAGCATGGGGGCCATGGGCCCAATGGCATCTTTCTGTGCGCTATCATTGACCGCACAGGCTGCAGGTTAAATGGTTGTGCACCATCTTCCCTATATTCTCTTTCAGGAAGACAGAACATTGCTTGCCGTTTCAGAAAGCTTGGGAGCAATAGGATACACGCAAAACCCAAGTGGCCAATTGGGAAGCACCTGTAAGAATTCCGTGCAACTCGTGAAACAGTCACTTAACGGCCCGCGGATAGTGCAAACGTGATCCCGATCGGCACTGTGCAATCTCTGAGCAACATGGAGGGAGAACACACCTGTATACTGTAAATCCAGATTTATAGATCGTGGTCTGAAGATCTCAACAGATAGCCGGAGAGCCGAGTAAGGTGCTCAATGTGGAACAGTAGAACAAGCAGCTGACACTCAGAGTAAAGTAAGCGACGCACTCGCAGATTAAAGACTGGATAGGCTGGGGTTGTTTTCTTTGGAACAGAGGAGGCTGAGGGGAGATCTAATTGAGGTGTATAAAATTATGAGGGGCCTGGATAGGAAGGACCTATTTCCCTTAGCGGAGGGGTCAATAACCAGATGGCATAGATTTAAAGTAATTGATATAGTTAAGGAAAACTTTCTTCACCCAGAGGGTGGTGGGGGTCTGGAACTCACGGCCTGAAAGGGTGGTAGAGGCAGAAACCCTCACCACATTTAAAAAGTACCTGGATGTGCACCTGAAGTGCCGTAACCTACAGGGCTACGGACCGAGAGCTGGAAAGTGGGATTAGGCTGGGTAGCTCTTTGTCGGCCGGCGCAGACACGATGGGCTGAATGGCCTCCTTCTGTGCTGTAAACTTCTGTGATTCTATAAGGTTAGCACGGTGACTCCATACCAGGCACTAATGGAAGGATGTAGAGAAACAATGATTGCGTACGTCATGTGGTGAGGGCAGTCTGGAGCTGGTGATTGGTGGCTGCGCCAGAAGCCAGTGACACTGAGATCACACCAAGGGATAAATATTGGCCCCAGGACCCCGGGGAGAACTCCCCTGCTCTTCGAAATAGTGCCCCGGGATCTTTTACATCCACCTGAGAGAGCAGACGGGGCCTCGGTTTAACAACTCATTCGAAAGATGGTACTTCCGACAGTACTGCCCCTCCGACAGTGCAGCACTCCCTCAGCACTGCCCCTCCGACAGTGCAGCGCTCCCTCAGTACTGCCCCTCCGACAGTGCGGCTCTCCCTCAGTACTGCCCCTCCGACAGTGCGGCGATCCCTCAGTACTGCCCCTCCGACAGTGCGGCTCTCCCTCAGTACTGCCCCTCCGACAGTGCGGCGCTCCCTCAGTACTGCCCCTCCGACAGTGCGGCGCTCCCTCAGTACTGCCCCTCCGACAGTGCGGCGCTCCCTCAGTACTGCCCCTCCGACAGTGCAGCTCTCCCTCAGTACTGCCCCTCCGACAGTGCGGCGCTCCCTCAGTACTGCCCCTCCGACAGTGCGGCGCTCCCTCAGTACTGCCCCTCCGACAGTGCGGCGCTCCCTCAGTACTGCCCCTCCGACAGTGCGGCGCTCCCTCAGTACTGCCCCAGACAGTGCGGCGCTCCCTCAGTACTGCCCCTCCGACAGTGCGGGGCTCCCTCAGTACTGCCCCTCCGACAGTGCGGCGCTCCCTCAGTACTGCCCCTCCGACAGTGCGGCGCTCCCTCAGTACTGCCCCTCCGACAGTGCGGCGCTCCCTCAGCACTGCACTAGAGTGTCAACTTAGAATTTTCTGCTCAAGTTCCTAGAGTGGGACTTGAACCCACAACTTTCTGACTCCGAGGCGAGGGTGCTTCCCACTGAGGCTGATGCACTGTGGAATGGCACATCAGAGACATAGCTTCACATCAGCTAAAATACATTTGCACAGAGAAGGTATATCTGTTGTATATTACATTTAATACATCTGTTGCAGTGATAACTCTGTAATTACTGGAGTAGAGGCCACTGCTGAAGGGGATGCTGCGATGGCTATTTTCAATGTTGAAAGTGAACCTTGCTTCTCACACACACACACACTTTCCCTCTCCTCCTCCGCCCCGGGGCCCTTCCCTTTCCCCGGGGCCCCCACACCCCCCACACAAACCCACCTGTGTCTAAGTAGCCTGAAGTGGCCTGTTTAAGGACCACTGGTTCGACCGTGAGCTCTCTCCAGTTGGTGAGTGATTTCCATCATACTGGAACAAAGCTTTTGCCTGAAACACTCGGGCACCTGGGCTGCCCATGTGGAAGCTCCCAGGAAAATGGCAGCGAGTGGGAACATGGAGCAGGCCCGAATGGCCAACTCCTGCTCCTATTTCGTGTGTTGTAACACGGCAGCAAGTAAAGCGCCAAGATTTCCAGGCCCACCTGCCCCGCTCCCACCTGCTGTCGTGAATTTAAATAGGCCCCTTTGTGTTTTTCTTAAAAATTATATTTTAAATATTAAAAGACTTGAGGTGATTGGCAAAAGAATCAAAGGCGACATGAGGGAAAACGTTTTTACGCAGCGAGTGGTTAGGATCTGGAATGCGCTGCCTGAGAGGGTGGTGGAGGCAGACTCAATCGTGGCTTTCAAAAGGGAGTTGGATAAGTACCTGAAGGAGAAACATTGCAGGGCTCCGGGGAAAGGGCGAGGGAGGGGGAAAGGGACGGGGAGGAGGAAAGGGAGGGGGAGGGGGAAAGGGAGGGGGAGGGGGAAAGGGCGGGGGAGGGGGAAAGGGAAGGGGAGGGGGACTGGCGGGATCGCTCTTCGAAAGAGCGGGTGCGGACTCGATGGGCCGAATGGTCTCCTGTGCTGTACGATTCTAGGATTTGATGTTAATGTTACCTTTTTTTAAAACCCAGCAGCTGAATTTTGACACCACTAATTATCTCCACAATTAGAAACGGTTGATGCTAATTGCTAACTGATGGGACAGAATGATCATTTCGAACATCTGAGACGGAGGAAGACCGAGAGAAAGAGACACACAGAAGGGGAGAGAGAGAGAGAGAGAGAGAGAGAGTTTCTCACGCTAACTTTTTTTTCCAAAGATTAATTGTGAAAACAGCCCTCTGTAAGGGAGCCCGCTGGGGTGGGCCGGAGGGAACTGCTGCTGGGTAGGGGGTCTCTGGCCTCTCGGGAGGGGGGGGGGAGAAAGTCGAGTGTTGAACCGGCCGCAATCTGAGGCTGAAGGGGGAGGGCCAGGGAGGAGAGGGGGGGATTTTTGAGGAGATTGCTGTCCTGGTGACTAGGGCAGTGCCGATAGATGTTGTCTATATGGCCATCCAGAAGCCACTTGATCAGGTTGCACTTTATTAGCAACAAGGGAAATGCATGGAATTGGAGAGCACGCTGTGACACGAGATGGACATTGGTTCAGAGGTCAGAGATCGAGAATGGCGATTTAAAGCTGCATTCTTTGATTGGAGGGATGTGACAAATGGTCTTCCCCAAGGGTCTATATTGAGGCCTCAGCATTTCACCGTTTTTATCACCACAGCACAGGCGTTATGTCCAACACCAGCTTTCCTTAGCACCTTCCTGAAGAGGCTTTTCCTTTTGATATTTCTGTAGTTCAATCACAGGGCAGCAACACCGACACACAAACTCCCAATGTTTACATCAGCAGAGCTGGCTCTCTTAAACTGAAGCGTGGCCCCACGGAACAGCCCGTCACTGAAGTCCTTGAATTGTCAGCTCTGGCTCAGTGGGCAGCACTCTCGCCTGAGTCAGGAGGTTGTGGGTTCAAGTCCCACTCCAGGGACTTCAGCACAAAAATCTAGGCTGACACTCCCAGTACAGTGCTGAGGGAGTGCCGCACTGTTGGAGGGGCAGTACTGAGGGAGCACCACACTGTCGGAGGGGGCAGTGCTGAGGGAGCGCCGCACTGTCGGAGGGGCAGTGCTGAGGGAGCGCCGCACTGTCGGAGGGGCAGTACTGAGGGAGCGCCGCACTGTCGGAGGGGCAGTACTGAGGGAATGCCGCACTGTCGGAGGGACAGTACTGAGGGAGTGCCGCACTGTCGGAGGGGCAGTACTGAGGGAGTACTGCACTGTCGGAGGTGCTGTCTTTCAGATGAGACGTTAAACCGAGGCCCCGTCTGCTCTCTCTCAGGTGGATGTAAAAGATCCCATGACACTATTTTGAAGAAGAGCAGGGGAGTTATCCCCGGTGTCCTGGGGCCAATATTTATCCCTCAACCAACATCATTAAAACAGATTATCTGGTCATTATCATTCAAAAATTAAGAAAAACTTCCATTTATATAGTGCTTTTCACAACCTCAGGATGTCACGAAGCACCTTGCTGCCAATGAAGTACTTTTTGAAGAGCAGTCACTGTTGTAATGTCGGCAATACGGCAACCAATTTGTGTGCACACAGCAATGTGATAACGTCCATCTGAGAGAGCAGACGGGGCCTTGGTTTAACATCTCATCTGAAAGACAGCACCTCCGACAGTGCAGCATTCCCTCAGTACTGCCCCTCCGACAGTGCTGCACTCCCTCAGTACTGCCCCTCCGACAGTGCGGCACTCCCTCAGTACTGCCCCTCCGACAGTACAGCACTCCCTCAGTACTGCCCCTCCAACAGTGCAGCACTCCCTCAGTACTGCCCCTCCGACAGTGCAGCGCTCCCTCAGTACTGCCCCTCCAACAGTGCAGCACTCCCTCAGTACTGCCCCTCTGACAGTGCGGCACTCCCTCAGTACTGCCCCTCCGACAGTACAGCACTCCCTCAGTACTGCCCCTCCGACAGTGCGGCACTCCCTCAGTACTGCCCCTCCGACAGTGCGGCACTCCCTCAGTACTGCCCCTCCGACAGTGCGGCACTCCCTCAGTACTGCCCCTCCGACAGTGCGGCACTCCCTCAGTACTGCACTGGGAGTGTCAGCCTAGGGTTTTGTGCTGAAGTCTCTGGAGTGGGACTTGAACCCACAACCTCCTGACTCGGGCGAGGGTGCTGCTTACTGAGCCACGATGTATATTCTATGTTTTTATATCCAAATTACAATAAAAATGATGATGCAGCTTTACAGATTGCGGCGGTAGTTCAGTTATTTCAGCAGCCTAATTGAAACTCGACAAAATGTAAGGATTTTAATCTGTTATCACCGTAATGGGTGCAGGTGAGAAATCAGCTTCATATAGTAATACTGAAAAAAAAGTCGAGGTGACTGATGAACTTGAGTTTAGAATGTGAGACGGCTCCCAATGAATGAAACCATTGCTTCAGGACCATCAGGAGGATGATTGCGTGGGACCGAGAACTCATTCTCTGGCAGAAGGACGTTGATTGGACTGGAAGCAGCAAGGCGGTGGGGCAGATTGATTGAAGACTGTTTAAGGACCATAAAATAGCAGCTTCCTGGGCCAGAGTTTCAAAACCGGGATCCGATTGATTCACGGACTTGCTCTTGAAATGTGTGTGCGGGCGATAACTGGAGCGTAGCGAGCGGTTAGCGCCGGTTGGAAATGCGCCGTTCCGTTGCTGCAGCACGCAAACTTCGAGCAAGCTTTGGGCTGGCAAAGGAGCCCGAGAGGTTCTGCCCTTAACGTGATGTCTTGGAGAATGAAGTGCCGTGTAAGGAAAACATGCCCAGAACCTGCGGCCCTGCCCGCGATGAACATCGCCGATATCCTGCCTTTGAGACTGTCGCAACTTCGGGATTTGTCGCAGGCGCAGACTAACGCGGAAATCCTGAAGTTGCGGTCAGTCATTTGCTGCTCCGATACTGGCTGCACTGTGTCCCCCGCGCCCCTCCCTGGCCAACACACAGCCGGCAATCGGTCAAACTGCCACAAATTTCGGCTCCTCCGCGGTGATACCGCTGTTAAATTCCCCACTAAGTTAGACCCAAAGGGTTTTGGTGTAACTGGAGTTTTGAGTCAATGGACTGCTGAACAAGGGCTATGGTCCCAAAAAACTAATTTTAATTTTGTGCCGTGTCAAATTTATCTATTTTAGCAAATTAATTTTTTTAAGAAACTTTTCAAAAAATGTTTTTTTTTTTTAATTATTCATCCCCGTGCGAGAGCCGCAATCTGTGCTTTGTTCTCTAACGTTTTTGAAAAGTTAGAATTAACGGAGCTTCCTCTCTTCCTGGTTTGCTGTCTGTGAGAATCCTGCAATGTGATTGGCTGCTTAGACAGCTTGTTGGTGTCACAGCAGCTCGCGTTAGGGACTCCCCATTAACTTGCACTGATTCCAGCTGCACCTTGGGGAAACCCGAACTTCGCGCCACAGAGGTCACGGGGCCATTGCGGGAAACTTACTCCAGGACCAGCGGTGAACGCCTTTGTTGCCCCACTGACCGCAAATTCCGGGCCAGTGGTGGTGCAGCTTCACGGCAAAGTGGTTTCCAACTGATGCGGATTGTGATGTGACTCCCGTAATGTCCGAGCTCCCGGGGTGGGTCCTTCCCCCAACCCCCACAGCGATTGGCTTTTTGTGAGTTGTGTTGAACCTCTTTAGCGCTTCATAAACTGACGCCAAATTTCTTTCAATGTTTTGAGTCTGGATCCTCACACATAGGCTGCCGGAACATTCAAATCTTACTGGTTGGAAGAGCAAAGACAAACGAAGAGAAATACTTGCATTTATATAGCGCCTTTCATGACATCAGGACGTCCCAAAGCGCCTTAGAGCCAATGAAGTACTTTCGCAGTGTGGTGACTGTGTAACGTAGGGTAACGCGGTGGCCAAATTGCACATAGCAAGGTAGGGGGAGTGTGGTGAGGGGGGGGGTGGTTAGTGAGGCTGGGTGTGGAGAGGAGGCGGGGGGGGGGGGTTAGTGAGGCTGGGTGTGGAGAGGAGGCGGGGGGGGGGGGTTAGTGAGGGGGAGGGTTAGTGAGGCTGGGTGTGGAGAGGGCAGGGGAGGTTAGTGAGGGGGAGGGTTAGTGAGGCTGGGTGTGGAGAGGGCAGGGGGGGTTAGTGAGGGGTGGGGGGTTTAGTGAGGAGGGGTTAGTGAGGCTGGGTGTGGAGAGGGGGCAGGGGGGGTCAGTGAGGAGGGGGTCAGTGAGGTGGGGTTAGTGAGGCTGGGTATGGAGAGGGGGCGGGGGGGTTAGTGAGGAGGGGGTTAGTGAGGGGGGTTCAGTGAGGGGGGGGTTAGTGAGGCTGGGTATGGAGAGGGGGCAGGGGGGGTTAGTGAGGGGGGGGTTAATGAGGGGGAGGGTTAGTGAGGCTGGGTGTGGAGAGGGGGCAGGGGGGGTTAGTGAGGAGGGGGTTAGTGAGGGGGGGTCAGTGAGGGGGGGGGTTAGTGAGGCTGGGTATGGAGAGGGGGCAGGGGGGGTTAGTGAGGGGGGGGTTAGTGTGGCTGGGTGTGGAGAGGGGGCGGGGGGTGCGGTTAGTGAGGTTGAAGAGAAAGTGCAGAAGCAGTGAGACCGAATGACCACCAGGGACAGCAGAGGCCGTGAGGCCGAGCGTTGCGGGGAGCAGAGAGCAGCAAAGAAATGTTTTAGGGTTTGGTACTTTATAAATAATCAGGAAACAAGTGCTAAGCCGTGGTGCAAACATACAAGTCTGACTTAGGATACTGGAAAGAGAGAAAGACTTGCATTTCAATAGCGCCTTTCACGCCCACTGGACGTCCCAAAGCCCTGTGTAGTCACTGTTGTAATGTGGGAAACGCAGCAGCCAATTTGCGCACAGCAAGCTCCCACAAAAGTCATTGTGATAATGACCAGATAATCTGTTTTTTGAAGTGATGTTGGTTGTTAGATTGGCCAGGACACCGAGGAGAACTCCCCTGCTCTTCTTCAAATGGTGCCGTGGGATCTTTTACATCCACCTGAAAGCACATTGGGCCTTGGTTTATCATCTCATCCATAAGACAACACCTCCAGCAGTGTGGCACTCCCTCAGTACTGCCCCTCCGACAGTGCGGCGCTCCCTCAGCACTGCCCCTCCGACAGTGCGGTGCTCCCTCGGCACTGCCCCTCCGACAGTGCGGCGCTCCCTCAGCACTGCCCCTCCGACAGTGCGGCGCTCCCTCAGCACTGCCCCTCTGACAGTGCGGCGCTCCCTCAGCACTGCCCCTCCGACAGTGCGGTGCTCCCTCGGCACTGCCCCTCCGACAGTGCGGCGCTCCCTCAGCACTGCCCCTCCGACAGTGCGGCGCTCCCTCAGCACTGCACTGGAGTGTCAAGCTCGATTTTGGAAAGATCATAGTCAATTAGAGTGGCCTTGTATATTACCGTAGATTTTGTATGTTTTGAAGAATTCATTTCCTGGTCTGTTGCTGGAGCCGTCACTGTCGCTGATCGAACGGCATTCCTCCTATTTTCTGATTCAACTTCAAATTTAATAAATCACTGTGCAGTGAAATAATTTTGTACAAACATTAGTAATAGCCGATGATTTTAACAATGTCAGGATCCAGGAAAGCCTAAAGATTTGCTACATGTCAGTGTGAAACGATGTTCCGTGTCCTGCCCAGAATTGTCACATCCCTTGTTTTTCCTGCTTGGTTCAGCAGGCGCTTTCCGTGGTCTGTCTCCGAAAGATCTGCTTTCTCTGGCAGTTGACCGGAGGTGTATTCTGGCGCAGACTCGATGGGCCGAATGGCCTCCTCTGGTGCTGTCTTATTCTCTCATTCTCTGATATTTCCTCGGGCCTATGCACTCAGTGGTGTGGGTAATGGTTTCTGTACATGGACCCTTTTCTGCAGACACCCCCCACACCTCCAGCTGCAGTTCTGATTCCGTCTGTCCTCCTCCCGGGGTGGCTTTCCAAAACCTACCCCCATCAAGTTGACAAAACGAGTTTGCAAAGTCTAACACATTATCTTCCAAAAGCCCCTTCACAATACAGAGCCTGTTCCACCATGTAATAAACTTGCAGGAGAAGTTAGTCATTAGCTGCGTAAGCAGTACCTGGCAGGAGCTACTGGTCATTTTAATAAGTTAAAAAGACCTGCCTGAGATATTGTACCACCCTGGTTATAGGCAGCACCTCCCAAACCCGTGAGCCCTGCCCCCGACAGCCCCTCCCAAACCCACGACCTCTACCACCTAGAAGGACAAGGGCAGCAGGTCCATGGGAACACCACCACCTCCACGTTCCCCTCCCAGTCACACACCATCCTGACTTGGAAATATATCGGCCGTTCCTTCATCGTCGCTGGGTCACAATCCTGGAACTCCCTCCCTAACAGCACTGTGGGAGCACCTTCACCACACGGACTGCAGCGGTTCAAGAAGGCGGCTCACCACCACCTTCTCAAGGGGCAATTAGGGATGGGCAATAAATGCCGGGCCTTGCCAGCGACGCCCACATCCCAGGAACTAATTAACAAAACCCAGGAAGTGCGTTATTGGGTAGAAATGATGGTGGCATGTGATCCAGTTCCATGTTTCCAGGTGGGAGCTCTTCACACAAGAAACTATTCTCTACCCACCATCCCAGAAATGTTGGTAGCCTTTGAAACAGGTGCTGAGCACGGGACTTAATCCTACTCCCATTTTATGACCAAGAGTGCCCATTGCTTGGACAAGGCAGTGAGGAGCTCAAACATAGAGAGAGAACACGCTGGAAACACTCAGTGGGCCGGGCAGCATCTGTGGAGAGAGAAATGGAGTTAATGTTTCAGGTCGAGACGCTGTCTGACCCACTGAGTATTTCCATCATTTTCTCCCGCTCTCTTCCAGATTTCCAGCATCCGCAGTATTTTGCTTTCGTATTAATGAAGGGATCAATAAAAAATATTTAAAGAGGTAAAGGTGTCTCCATCATAAAATGTTCTTCTCGGGGCTGAGCCTGAACGAGTGCAGTGTTTTCATACATTTCCCCGTCATTTCATTTAGAAAGGTGGGACTTTTCACCGTCACCGTTGGGTGATAAACTGGCAGTGGGTGGTCCGTCTGTTAGGGACATGTTCTGTAACCTGTGGGCGACTCGCCAAGCAGTGAAGGTTTAAAATTATCCTCAAAGTTTCTGCCTGTCTCCTTTACAAGTTAAGAGAAAGAAAAGGGAAACGGATGACCATTTGGAAGATGTTTGTGGTATAGAAAGAAAGACTTGCGTTTCTAAAGCCCCTTTCACGGCATCCCAAAGCGCTTTACAGCCAATGTTGTAATGTGGGAAACGCAGCAGCCAATTTGCGCACAGCAAGCTTCCATAAACAGCAATGTGATAATGACCAGATAATCTGTTTTAGTGATGTTGATTGAGGGATAAATATTGGCCCCAGGACACCGGGGAGAACTCCCCTGCTCTTGTTCGAAATAGTGCCATGGGATCTTTTACATCCACCTGAGAGAGCAGACAGACTTCAGTTTAACGTCACATCCAAAAGACGGCAGTTCCGACAGTGTAGCACTCCCTCAGCAACACCCCTCCTACACTCCCTCAGTACTGCCCCTCCGACAGTGCGGCGCTCCCTCAGTACTGCCCCTCCGACAGTGCGGAGCTCCCTCAGTACTGCCCCTCCGACAGCACGGCACTCCCTCAGTACTGCCCCTCTGACAGTGCGGCGCTCCCTCAGTACTGCCCCTCTGACAGTGCGGCGCTCCCTCAGTACTGCCCCTCTGACAGTGCGACGCTCCCTCAGTACTGTCCCTCCGACAGTGCGGCACTCCCTCAGTACTGTCCCTCCGACAGTGCAGCACTCCCTCAGCGCTCATTTATTAAAACAAAAATAAGTGCAATATGATGCACTTATCTCTGCCTACAAAGTGTAGCATTCAAGTAACATTTGCATTTTTATAAAATATTCTTTTTTGTTCTGGTACTGTGATTTTGCAGTAATTCACAGGAAATTTACGAGGATGTTACCAGCATGGAGAATTTTAGCGATGAGGAAAGATTGGATGGGCTGGGGTTGTTTTCTGTGGAACAGAGGAGGCTGAGGGGAGATTTAATTGAGGTGTATAAAATGATGAGGGGCTGAGAGAGATTGAATAGGAAGGACCGAGTTCCCTTAGCAGAGGGGTCAACAACCAAGGGCATAGATTTAAAGTATTTGGTAGAAGGTTTAGAGGGGAGTTGAGGAGAACCTTTTTCACCCAGAGGGTGGTGGGGGTCTGGAACTCACGGCCTGAAAGGGTGGTAGAGGCAGAAACCCTCACCACATTTAAAAAGTACCTGGATGCGCACCTGAAGTGCCGTAACCTACAGGGCTACGGACCGAGAGCGGGAAAGTGGGATTAGGTGGGTAGCTCTTTGTCGGCCAGCACGGATATCCAGAAGGCATTTGACAAGGTGCCGCATAAAAGGTTACTGCACAAGATGAAAGTTCACGGGGTTGGGGGTAATATATTAACATGGATAGAGGATTGGCTAACTAACAGAAAACAGAGAGTCGGGATAAATGGTTAATTCTCGGGTTGGCAAACAGTAACTGGTGGGATGCCGCAGGGATCAGGGACCCAACTATTTACAATCTATATTAACGACTTGGATGAAGGGACTGAGTGTAACGTAGCCAAGTTTGACGATGATACAAAGATGGGAGGAAAAGCAATGTGTAAGGAGGTCACAAAACTGCAAAATGACATAGACAGGCTAAGTGAGTGGGCAAAAATTTGGCAGATGGCGTATAATGTTGGAAAGTATGAGGTCATGCACTTTAGCAGAAAAAAATCGAAGAGCAAGTTATTATTTAAATACAGAAAAATTGCAAAGTGCTGCAGTACAGCGGGACCTGGGGGTCCTGGTGCATGAAACACAAAAGGTTAGTATGCAGGTACAGCAAGTGATCAGGAAGGCCAATGGAATCTTGGCCTTTATTGCAAAGGGGATGGAGTATAAAAGCAGGGAAGTCTTGCTCCAGTTATACAGGATATTGGTGTGGCCACACCTGGAGTATTGCGTATAGTTTTGGTTTCCATATTTGCGAAAGGATATACTTGCTTTGGAGGCAGTTCAGAGAAGGTTCACTAAGTTGATTCCGGGGATGAGGGGGTTGACTTATGAGGATAGGTTGAGGAGGTTGGGTCTCTACTCATTGGAATTCAGAAGAATGAGAGGTGATCTTATCGAAACGTATAAGATTATGAGGGGGCTTGACAAGGTGGATGCAGAGAGGATGTTTCCACTGATGGGGGAGACTAGAACTAGAGGGCATGGTCTTAGAATAAGGGGCCGCCAATTTAAAACTGAGATGAGGAGAAATTTCTTCTCGGAGGGATGTAAATCTGTGGAATTCGCTGCCTCAGGGAGCTGTGGAAGCCGGGACATTGAATAAATTTGAGACAGAAATAGACAGTTTCTTAACCGATAAGGGAATAAGGGGTTATGGGGAGCGGGCAGGGAAGTGGAGCTGAGTCCATGATCGGATCAGCCATGATCTTATTGAATGGCGGAGCAGGCTCGAGGGGCCGAATGGAGTACTCCTGCTCCTATTTCTTAAGTTCTTACGATGGGCCAAATGGCCTCCTTGTGTGTCATCACAATCTATGATTGTCATAAGAGAACAACCGATTTTTATAATCATCCGTTTTATATCGAGGTGAGGTGACGTGACACAGATTCTGGAACATCCCTGGTATTGCAGGTGGTTGTCATGACAATGAACTCCTGTTGAATAGATACGAAGATTTGACTTCCTTTCCTTCCATTTGAGCAGTGTAATGGTGAGGGTAAGTTTGTGTGTGGGTGTACACACGCATGCTCGCACTGTCAGAGTGGCAAGAGATGTGCTACTGTTTGAAATGTTACTGAATTTTATTCTCTTCAAAACCTGCTCGGAATATAAGTTAATTTACGTTCGAGGAGGCATGTCTGTAAACTTTGGGATAATCGATAAATATATTTAAGGAGCTATTTTATTATCACTTCGACCTGGGTTGGCCCAGGCCAGAACTGCCTTCCGCTTGTCTGAGGAAGAAGATTTAAAAAAAAATGCTCTTTAATTTTTAAATACATTCAGTTCTTTGAGCCAAGTACAAGAAATCAATGTATAAACAGTGCACTTTTATGATTTCTACAGTTTGAAAACTGCATTATTTATTTTCACCTCTTGATCCATAATCCTCAAATCACTTCACTGGGCCCCAAGAAATAGTCCTGGTTTTATTCAAAGACAACAGGAAAAATGATCAGCATTATTTGTTCATTGAATTATGTAATGACTTGCAAGTGGATACTGTAACACTGCACCACCGAGTGGGCTACTGTGGTAATGTAAATACAATAAAAGCATCATGTGACATGGTCACCTGACCAGTTCCTATAGAGCCATCTTGTATGGGTGTTTGTGATGTCATAAAGAATATATCACATTGGCGACGAGGATGGGATGATTCGATTATTTCTGATGAGTCAGATAATCGTCATACAAGTGCAGTAGCAGTAGAAAATCCTACATCAGATGTACTCGAAACAAGTCTGAGAAATTCAGAATTTAAGTCTGATTCCGAGTCAGGCAGACAAACAGTCTGAAATTGTAGAGAGTTCAAATGTGGATCAAGGATTGCCCTTGGAGAAAAACTCTCCTCAGGCTCAGCCGAGAATGAGTCCAAGTTTGACACCAAGTTTTGAAAGTTCTATTCGAGAGCGAAGATATCTTCTTCAAAACAATAAACCAGTGGTTTAGTTTGATTTGTAAATATAGCAAAATAAGTCCATATCTTTTGATGTATGTAACCATGCAAGTTATGTATAATGATTATTTCATTATGATTACTTCTTCATTAAGGAGGGAGAAGTGTAATATAGAGCACCATATAGTGGACTACTGTGGTAATGTAACTGCTGCTTCAAATACAATATAAGCATCATGTGACAAGGTCACCTGACCAGTTCCTATAGAGCCATCTTGTATGTGTGTTTGTGATGTCATAAAGAATATATCAGGGATACCGTGCTTGGGAATTGAGTGCAGATTGGAAAACTATAGGACAAGATCTCCGATAAGGTCTTTAAATCAATCCACACATCATCAGATCTGAACCAGAGTGTAAAGAAAGAAAGACGTGCATTTCTATAGCACCTTTCACGACCTCAGGATGTCCCAAAGCGCTTTACAGCCAATGAAGTACTTTTGAAGTGTATCCAGACACAGCAAGCTCCCACACAGAGCAATGTGATAATGACCAGATAATCTGTTTGTGATGTTTTGATTGAGGGATAAATATTGGCCCCAGGACACCGGGGAGAACTCCCCTGCTCTTCTTTGAAATAATGCCGTGGGATATTTTGCACCCACCTGAGCGAGCAGACGGGGCCTCGATTTAACGTCTCATCTAAAAGATGACACCTCCGACAATGCAGCACTCCCACAGTACGGCACTCCCTCAGTACTGCCCCGGAGTGTCAGCCTAGATATTTATGCTCCTGACTCTGGGGTGGGACTTGAACCCACAAACTTCTGACTCAGAGGCGAGGGTGTGGCCCACTCAGCCACAGCTGACATGAGAGCATGTGTAAGAATTATTTGGCCATGAAGAAATGAACTGATTTGCATTCAGTATTTTAACGAGTGCTGGTTTCACTTGTAGCTCAATCATTCTGTAATGCAAGGTACATTGCTGGCCCGTCTTGCATGGTTTCTTGGTGTGGTGGGAGGGTGGCCAGGGGTCAGAATGTGGAACAGTGCAGCTGAGCAGCCCCCAGCCTGCGAGCACCATGGGAGTAGGCCGGGGAGCGGAAGGAGCAGTGTGGCGGGGTACCACTCCAGGGAGCAGCACGTGCTGGAGCAGGAGAGCAACGGCAGTGAAAAGGGACATCACCAAGGTCCAGGTCGGTGATTGGAGCGTGGGCAGGTACAGCAGGAGCGGTGAGAGATTGTAGAGGGACGTGATCGGGGCCTGGGGGAGGTGAGAGTTCGGGGCCAGGGGCCCAGGGACAGCACGAGCCAGCTGCGATATTGCGATATGTGCGCGCACTAAGTCCGTGCAGCAGAGCTGGTCTCCAGTCGTCCTAGTTAACCCTTGCCACTGGACCAAGACCTCGCTCTGTCAAGCCCGTGTGGTGGCTGGTGTGCAACGGTCACCCCACGTTAAAAAAATCCACGCACAGGCATCTTCCACCCTTCAGGATGTAGTTCGGGATCCGGAATATTAGGTCCATCATTGAAACACCTGTGAACACTTGACGTGGAAGCAAGTCATCCTCGACTCGAGGGACTGCCTATGATGATGATATTAACTGTCTAATTTGCAAACACACTGTCGTTGCTGAGTGGGTTTGATTGTGTAATTGGATAGAGGAACAAAATCACGAATAGAATACAATGGTCAGAAGCCAAGCCTTGACCAGGTCTGGTTCCGCTAACGTGCAGCACAATCCCGCGACCCCCAGCGCCCCCTACGGGCAGCATTGGGACAAAACTTCACCTCTCGTCTTTCCGACATAGAATGAGAACGTCTACATGTGCTGAACTTTGCATTTAACTCGCGTTAATTTATCTTTTCTATTCAAATTTACATCCCTCTTTTACGCTGCTTTATTTGAGCCTACTCGCACATATTCTACTCTATTAAAAATAGAATTTTACTTTCAATTTTATTTTTGTCTTGATCTTTTCCACCAACGCAGCGCTATAATTCAGTTTCTGTTCTTGCCTTGGGTTAATTGGATTTAATTTAGAGACCGAGAGAGAGGGAGAAGAGTATGTTGGACATTTGGGATAGATTTAATGCTGTTAACAAACCCTACTGTAGGAACATTTAGCAATAGTGACAGAATTTGTTGTGGTAAAAAATGGAATGGATTTAGTGTTGCCAAAACCTGCATGTAAGGGGTTAAAAGCCAAGGTCACACAGCTCAGAGATGGGCAGGTTGGCTGATTGGTCGGGTGAGCACACTGAGACGCTTCGATTGAATGGCCAGCGACATCACATTCAGGCTGCCTTGCAGCAGGTTGTAGACGGAGCAACCGTGTCTTACAAACTGGTCAGGACAAAGTGCTGAGTGTTGTTGGAGCTGCACTCATCCAGGCAAGTGCAGAGTGTTCCATCACACTCCTGACTTGTCCTTGTAGACGGTGGAGAGGCTTTGGGGAGTCAGGAGGTGAGACACTGGCCGCAGAATACCCAGCCTCTGACCCGCTCTTGTAGCCACAGTATGTCAACAACAGTGCTTAGTGTGTACGCCTTAAACCACCTCGAGCACCTTTATTTGTCGACTGCCCTTTTCTGGCTTCAGAAGCCAGTCTGGATGTGTTTGACCTTCGTAAACCGTGGTTCGAGATTGGACAGAGGCTCCATAGTCTCATTGGATTTAAGAGCGTGACAGCCCTTGGTCTGATTTCGATTTGAACCCAGGCCCCAGAAGTGAAAGCATGTTGCCCCGGGCACATGTATCACTGAAGTCACAACAACTATACCCGTCCTCGCTTATCGTTCCTCCCCTCCCGAGGGCATGCATTTTCTGTTGGATTTGGTTCTGCAGATACTCATTGCCTTCCAGTGCTTCAACCGAGTGGCCATTATTCATGCAAAAGCAAAATACCGCGGATACTGGAAATCTCAGCGGGTCAGGCAGCGTCTGGGGAGAGGAAGCAGAGATAACGTTCAGGTCGATGGCCCTTCCTCAGAACTGACGAGTGTTCGGAAAGAACAGATTCTTAACCAGCACTGAGAGGTGGGGGAGGAAGAACAAAAGGGAAGGTCTGTGATCGGGTGGAAGGCAGGAGAGATTAGAGAAACAAACGTGATGATGGGCCAAATTCACTCTGCGACAGTGCAGTACTCCCTCGGTACGGCCCCTCCGACAGTGCAGTACTCCCTAGGTACTGCCTCTCCGACAGTGCAGTACTCCCTAGGTACGGCCCCTCCGACGGTGCGGCGCTCCCTCGGTACGGCCCCTCCGACAGTGCGGGGCTCCCTCAGTACGGCCCCTCCGACAGTGCGGGGCTCCCTCAGTACGGCCCCTCTGACAGTGCAGCGCTCCCTCAGTACTGCCCCTCCGACAGTGCGGCACTCCCTCAGTACGGCCCCTCCGACAGTGCGGCGCTCCCTCGGTACTGCCCCTCCGACAGTGCGGCGCTCCCTCAGTACGGCCCCTCCGACGCTGCGGCGCTCCCTCGGTACGGCCCCTCCGACAGTGCGGCACTCCCTCAGTACTGCCCCTCCGACGCTGCGGCGCTCCCTTGGTACGGCCCCTCCGACAGTGCGGCGCTCCCTCGGTACTGCCCCTCCGACAGTGCGGCGCTCCCTCGGTACGGCCCCTCCGACAGTGCGGCGCTCCCTCAGTACTGCCCCTCCTACAGTGCAGTACTCCCTCAGTACTGCCCCTCCGACAGCGCGGCGCTCCCTCGGTACGGCCCCTCCGACAGTGCAGTACTCCCTCAGTACTGCCCCTCCGACAGTGCGGCACTCCCTCAGTACTGCCCCTCCGACAGTGCGGCGCTCCCTCAGTACTGCCCCTCCGACAGTGCAGTACTCTCTCAGTACTGCCCCTCCGACAGTGCGGCGCTCCCTCAGTACTGCCCCTCCGACAGTGCGGCGCTCCCTCGGTACGGCCCCTCCGACGGTGTGGCACTCCCTCTGATCTATACCCATCCCTCAGCCCCCCGTTTGACGATCTATCTCGCTGGGGGCAGTGAAATTGTTGCGAGCAATGAAGGGCAGACCCACCTGCCTCTGACTTTGACTCTGGTCTCCCGACTATTGTCTCCAACTTATTCCCTGCTCCAACCCGCAAACATAGGTCCCATTGACTGCAGCATCGCCAGGCCTCTGTACCCTAGCTTCTCCCGGTGTCCATGTGCACTCTCTGGCTGCACTCTGCACTCGGGCCTTCCATTTTTTTGTACCCCTTTTTCTTTTTTCCCTCCCTCCCTGACTGCCCTTTCCTGTCGTCCCGCCTCATTTAATTTCTCCTCTCTCGGATACTCTGCCCTCCCCAATCCTTCATTGCTCATCAATGTTTCTACTCCCCTGCTGCCACCCCAGGCTCGACTCCCTCTTACACTGACTTCTCATCCTCAGTGATTTCACCCTCCTCACTTCCTCGCGCTCTTGCTCCTCTGACTCTGTCTTTATTGCTGCGACAACAACAACTTTTATTTATATCATAAAGCGTCCCGAGGCGCTTCACAGGAGCGATTATCAGACAAAATGTGACACCGAGCCGCGTAGGGCAAAATTAGGGCAGGTGATTAAAAACTTGGTCAATGAGGTCGGTTTTAAGGAGCGTCTTGAAGGAGGAGAGAGAGGTAGAGAGGCGGAGAGATTTAGGGAGGGAGTTCCAGAGCTTGGGGCCCAGGCAACAGAAGGCACAGCCACCGATGGTGGAGCGATTATAATCAGGAATGCTCAAGAGGGCAGGATTAGAGGAGCGCAGACATCTCGGGGGGGGTTATGGGGCTGGAGGAGATTACAGAGATAGGGAGGGGTGTAGGGGCTGGAGGAGGTTAGAGATAAGGAGGGGCGAGGCCCTGGAGGGATTGGTAACCAGGATGAGAATTTTACAATCGCGATGTTGCTTAACCGGGAGCCAATGTCGGTCAGCGAGCACAGGGGGTGATGGGTGAGCGGGACTCGGTGCGAGTTAGGACACTGGGCAGTGAGCATAGGGGGTGATGGGTGAGCGGGACTCGGTGCGAGTTAGGACACGGGGCAGTGAGCACAGTGGGTGATGGGTGAGCAGGACTTGGTGCGAGTTAGGACACGAGTCAGTGAGCACAGGGGGTGATGGGTGAGCAGGACTGGGTGCGAGTTAGGACGCGGGGCAGTGAGCACAGGGGGTGATGGGTGAGCGGGACTGGGTGCGAGTTAGGACACGGGGCAGTGAGCACAGGGGGTGATGGGTGAGCGGGACTGGGTGCGAGTTAGGACACGGGGCAGTGAGCACAGGGGGTGATGGGTGAGCGGGACTCGGTGTGAGTTAGGACACGGGGCAGTGAGCACAGGGGGTGATGGGTGAGCGGGACGTGAGTTAGGACATGGGGCAGCGAGCACAGGGGGTGATGGGTGAGCGGGACGTGAGTTGGGACACGGGGCAGTGAGCACAGGGGGTGATGGGTGAGCGGGACGTGAGTTAGGACATGGGGCAGCGAGCACAGGGGGTGATGGGTGAGCGGGACGTGAGTTGGGACACGGGGCAGGGAGCACAGGGGGTGATGGGTGAGCGGGACTCGGTGCGAGTTAGGACACGGGGCAGCGAGCACAGGGGGTGATGGGTGAGCGGGACTCGGTGCGAGTTAGGACACGGGGCAGCAGAGTTTTGGATGAGCTGGAGTTTACGGAGGGTAAACTGTGGGAGGCTGGCCAGACAAGCCCATCATTTAAATTTTCCAGTAATTATAAGGTTCCATTGTTTGGAGTAGATTGTAAATAAGGAAAACCGTTCCCCCATGTACACGCCTGTCTTGCATCAGGATCGATCCTTGTTATTCCCTAATGTTTGGAACCCCTTTTCCTGGGTTGCAGGTGGTGCTCCGGGTGACTGCCGCACATTTGGATCGGGGCAGGAAGCATGGGGAAGAAGTTGGACCTGTCCGGTTTGACCGATGATGAAGCAGATCACGTGCTACAGGTTGTCCAGCGGGACTTCGATCTCCGAAAGAAGGAGCAGGAGCGACTGAGGTAGGAGGTGGTCGTTGCAAGCGCCACTTGGCTTTGTTTCAATAAGAATGATCGGTTGGGACCCATTACTCATTTTGAGAATAAGCTCAGGAGATATGTGTTACATAAGAACATAAGAAATAGGAGCAGGAGTAGGCCATTCGGCCCCTCGAGCCTGCTCCGCCATTCAATAAGATCATGGCTGATCTGATCATGGACTCAGCTCCACTTCCCTGCCCGCTCCCCATAACCCCTTGTCCCCTTTTTGTTTTAAAAACTGTCTTTTTCTCTTAAAATTATTCAGTTTGCTCTCTGAGGCTGTGAATTCCACAGATTTATAACCCTCAGAAGAAATCTCTCCTTAGCTCTGTTTTAAATGGGCGGCCCCTTATTCTAAGACCATTCCCCCTAGTTCTAGTCTTCCCCCATCAACGGAAACATCCTCTCTGCATCCACCTTGTCAAGCCCCCTCATAATCTTATACGTTTCGATAAGATCACCTCTCATTCTTCTGAATTCCAATGAGTAGAGGCCCAACCTCCTCAACCTTTCCTCATAAGTCAACCCCCTCATCCCCGGAATCAACCGAGTGAACCTTCTCTGAACTGCCTCCAAAGCAAGTATATCCTTTCGTAAATATGGAAACCAAAACTGCACGCAGTACTCCAGGTGTGGCCTCACCAATACCCTGTATAACTGTAGCAAGACTTCCCTGCTTTTATACTCCATCACCTTTGCAATAAAAACCAAGATTCCATTGGCCTTCCTGATCACTTGCTGTACCTACATACCTTTGCCCTGATTCTGCTCCAACTGAGGGCTGCCACATCTGGAAGACCTTCACTGACGTGAGGGTAAGTTGGATGTCGGCAGTAGGTTGTATTTCACTGGAACATTGATTTGAAGTGTACAGTGATCAGGGCTTGTGTTCCGAGAACTGTTGCACGCATTGCTTTGTGTAACTTCCTTGTCGACTTCGCTCAGTATTCTCTACAATGGTGCCTTGTCCCAACTGCTCCACAGGAGCAGGTCCTGGAATTAAAGCTTGCTTCCGATAGGGTTTTACACTCGGTGTCAGCAATCGAACCTCATCGACAGCATGGTATTCCGATTACCGTTTCGGGAGACCAATGTCGGTGGTGTTACTGGAGCACTTGTACTGGGACATATTCCTGATCCGCACACTGTTTCATAAAAAGCTATCGTTGCTTTTGTTGCGTTTAGAATAACTCCACATGACTGTACATCTTAAGCTCAAACTGTTGCGACCTTGGTCTTTTTAATGTGACTCCAGAGTGAGGAAACAGCATGGTAGACTGCCTTTTATATCTGCTTGCCCAGGGTGTGCAGGTGACCCTTGGGTCTCCCACAGGTGCGCCCCCTGGTGGCAAGTCTTACACATTGGTAGTGTTTACATACATAACAGTTTTAGTTGCCCTTTGCAGTACGATGTGTATAAAGGTTGATGGGGAAGCACGACACATGTTCGTGCAGTTGTCCTTTCCCTGCTGGGACCTTGTGCTTTGGGTCACTCCCGAGGGATATCTCCAGTTCTGTCTGTATTTCCACCCACTGACCTAGAGCTAGCACAGAGATACACCTGTAATTCCTCACATCAAATACGGACACCTCTGAGTAATGAGTTTTTGAAAGTGTTGGAACTTGAGGACTCGGCCCAACCAAACATTGCTCTCCGGGGGGTTCCTGTTTTAGTAATTTGCTCTTACCGACGATGTCAGACAGTCTCGGATTCCGCTTTTAGTACATTGCTCAGATGCACCATGTGCCAGGAAACTAGGGAACATCAAACAACAAATGTAATCTTTAAAAGTGGGGTACATGTTTCTTTACAAGTAAGAATGCATTTAGATTCTTTTACTTTTTTAATGAAATGTCATTTAAAAGCAGTCCTGACTTTTAACACTTCATTGTGCCCTAAACCATGCTGGTTTCATCAGCCGCTCCAGACCTCTACCAAATATCCTGTCAGCTGCTGAGGTGTATGAAGGGGAGCTCAGTGTTAGTTTTACCCCTCTGTATCTGGAGTCCCTCAGCACACTCTGCCTCTTCACCAGCGTCATACCCGAGGTCAGGAACTCGCTCTGAGAAAGAGATGTGAGATTGATGCGCACTTGACCCGGGTATGGTTACCTGTACTCTTTATTTGACGCACTCGCTCACCACCAACTTGTCCAGGGTGATTAGGGATGGGCAATAAATGCCAGTCTTGCCAACGACGCCCACATTCCGGAACGAATAAATTTTTTTCCAAAATCCTTACCCAAGGAACTCGTGGTTAGCACTTTTCACGACCACAGGACCTTCCAAAGCTCTTCAGCCATTGGAGCATCAGGGTGGGCAATCATGGGGCCAAGCTGCTGTCCATGACAGAACAATACAATGTACCTCCCTTCCAACAATTTATAACCTCTTCTATCCACTCCAAAGCACTTTGATTCTTTTTTAATTGTCCCTTTAACCGTTACCAATAATTTCCATTTATGGAAATCTGATTTTAACCACTCCGCTATTACGTGGATGCACTTGTGGTTTAAGTGGCAGGATTTCCCATTTCATCTGGACCCCATTTTCAGGAAGAAAGGGGACGGAGTCCTTTGCTGTTGGTTCCGAGACGCTTCTATCGCCCGCTGCATTTTCTGGCACAACTCCTGCTCCAATCTGCAAATTACAGGACAATTCGTTTAACTTCTGAGGAGAGAGAGAGGAGAGAGAGAGAGAGGAGAGAGAGAGAGAGGAGAGAGGAGAGAGAAGAGAGAGAGGAGAGAGAGAGAGAGAGAGAGAGAGAGAGAGAGAGAGAGAGAGAGAGAGAGGAGAGAGAGAGAGGAGAGAGAGAGAGGAGAGAGAGAGAGGAGAGAGAGAGAGAGAGGAGAGAGAGAGGAGAGAGGAGAGAGGAGGAGAGAGGGAGAGAGGGAGAGAGGGAGAGAGGAGAGAGAGAGAGGAGAGAGAGAGAGAGGAGAGAGAGAGAGGAGAGAGAGAGAGAGAGGAGAGAGAGAGGAGAGAGGAGAGAGAGAGAGAGAGAGGAGAGAGAGAGGAGAGAGAGAGGAGAGAGGAGAGAGGGAGAGAGGAGAGAGAAGAGAGAGAGAGAGAGGAGAGAGAGGAGAGAGAGAGAGGAGAGAGAGAGGAGAGAGAGAGGAGAGAGGGAGAGAGAGAGGAGAGAGGGAGAGAGAGAGAGAGGAGAGAGAGAGAGAGAGAGAGAGAGAGAGGAGAGGAGAGTTTTTTTTACTTCAAGATGAAAATACAAAGCACTGGAAATTCGGTTGGTTAGCTCCACCCAAAGGGGAACCAGGAACCATCGGGGCCGCTAAACCTCCCCACCCCCGCCACGCCCGAGCGCCGTGCTGTCAGCGCCTGCCGCGAACTTCAGTGACGGTTTAGTGGCGGCGCTGATCGTTTGCGCTGCGCTCGCTAGCCCCGCCCACTGGGTGATGTCACCGAGTGTGCAACGTCCCCGTAGCCCCGTGTTTGCTAAATTGACTCTTTTACTTGCGGTGGCGCCTGGCGCTGAGTCCGGACGGAGAAAGCAGTCGGTCCGGCAACAATCCCGGGGCAATATTGTCCGGAGAGTGAGGTAAGGGCTTTAGCGGGGAAATGTGGGTGAGGTTTGTTGAAATTAAGTTGAGCCAGCCTCCTGCGCTTTCGCTCCGTTAGCGCCCGAGGAGCAGTGTGGAACGTTTCCCTTCGTGCTCCCCTCTCCTCTTGGGGCGACACAACCGAATATCCCACTTCGAGACGGGTGACATCACCCGGCGCTAAAGGTCGCGCCCCAGCACCGGCACTGCCTCACAGCGGGCCATAACGAATTTCTCGTCCTAAATATCGACATGAAGAGAAAATAATTGAATGCACCTAACCTGGATTTTAGGAATAAAGAGCTCAATTATGCCCAACCCCTTTTTATGGCGCACTTACCTTAAGTGCGCCGACTTTGCGCGCTGGAAACGGCGCCAGAAAAAAGTCGCCCCATCCTGGGCGCTCTTCCGAGTCCCCGGTGTCCCAGCGTGGCGAGCATTGTGAAGTGGGGGCGGAGCAACAGGCCAGCGCCGAAAACACTGCCGGCACCTGTGCGCATGCGCCGTGGAGTCTGCGCGCATGCTCCTGCCCTCCCAGCATGTCCTGCGGGCTGTGAGCAGAACCCGATGCTCGCAGCCCCTACCCCCAGTCCAAGGGATGCCCCGATCTCACCGCACCCTATCTCCGGCCGAGTAGCCTCCCGCACGGGCCAGCCGGCCCACTGACTTCCTGGGCCGAGGTAGGACTTCAGTTTTATTTTTTATTTATTGGTTGTGCTTGAGGGTTTTGATTGTGGTGGGGGGGAAGGAGAGAAAGAGTGTTTTGTGGGATGGGGGGGACTTTAAAAAAAAACTTGATTCTGGCATAAAGGTAGGACTTCTATTTTTTTTATTTGTTATTGATTGATTGCTTGTTACTGTTTGTGCTTTGTTTCGTGTTTTGTAAGTCTTGGTGCTTGGAATGTACTAACCTGCGCCCAATTCTTAACTGCCCGCAATGTTTTTCAGAGCTGGCCACATAGGCTGACCTAAGTGGATTTGGAGTAAGTTTTAGTTGGCCAAAGTTGCATAAATGGCCAAAACTGCCGTAAGTGTCTGGGAATGCCGCCTTTTGGAAAAAAAAACTGAACTTAAAAAAAAATCGTACCCAACTGACTTACTCTGGAGCAAATTTTTGGGGGCAAATGACATTTTTTAACTTGCGCCAGAAAAAACAACTTACTCCAAAAAAAATTGATGCAAGTCATGGCCAGAATTGGGCCCATAGATCGGGCGGGACAAACCTGATAGAGGTCTTCGAACAGGTCATTTAAAAAAACTTCATTAATAGATGGGACTTTGCTGGCAAGGCCAGTATTTATTGGCCATCCCTACTTGCTCTTGAAGGGTGATGAATTTGGTGGATGGGGAAATGTGACGGATGTGGTGTACATGGACTTTCAGGAAGCCTTTGGCATGGTGCAACACTGGTGTCCATTGGAGAATATCTCTAAATTGTCAGATCGCTTGACCGACATCCAGTTATGGATGAGCAGAAATGACTTCCAACTATATATTGGGAAAACCGAAACATTGTCTTCGGCCCCCGTCACAAACTCCGTTCCCCAACCATCAATTCCATCCCTCTCCCTGGCAGCTGCCTGAGGCTGGACCAGACTGATCACAACTTTGGAGTCATATTGGACTCTGAAATGAACTTCCAACCACACATCCGCACCACCACTAAACCCATCTATCTCCTAACTCGCACCGAGTCCCGCTCACCCATCACTCCTGTGCTCGCCGACCTACATTGGCTCCCAGTTTGGCAACACCTCTATTCAAAATAGTCATCCTTGTTCACAAATCCCTCCATGGCCCTCGCCCCTCCCTATCCCTGTAACCTCCTCCAGCCCCACAACCCCCCGAGATGTCTGCGCTCCTCTAATTCTGCCCTCCTGACCATCCCTGATTATAATCTCTCCACCATCGGTGGCCGTGCCTTCTGTTGCCTGGGCCCCAAGCTCTGGAACTCCCTCCCTAAACCTTCCACCTCTCTACCTCTCTTTCTTCCTTTTAAAACGCTCCTTAAAACCTTTTACCCAGCTTTTGGTCACTTGCCCTTGCATCTGCTTTATGTGGCTCTGTGTCAAACTTTGTCTGATAACGCTCCTGTGAAGCGTCTTGGGATGTTTGACTACTTTTAAAGCTTATCTCGGGTATATCTTGGCGTATATCTACACTGAACCATTGAGTGCATTAAACAATGCCTCCGGGTATTGGTGAGCACCTGTAATGCTGTCGTGCCTTGGATACGATGTCCCACGTTATCGGATCCACGATGCCCAATAATACAATTCTGGGGCACGGACAGCTTGTGCTAGACTCACCTGGGCCCAACTTGTTTGCAATCCAAGGGATTGCCTGATGAGCACTGCAGATGTGGACTGGGTGCTGCCTGGGAAGCCCCTTTCCAGATGTTGGGACCTTTCAGTTTTGACAGGAGTGACAGCGACTAGATGTTTGTTGACAACTCGTTCTGCAATGCTTTGCTGTTCACTGGCTCATCTGTTCAGCTGCTCTGCAAGACCTTAACTTGTCGCTTCTTAAAGCCAGAGCTCTTTTACCTCCTGTGTCTTGCTTCCAACGCTTTTGCAATTTAGAATCCGTTGTTCTTCGTGGGCCACCAGCGACGTTCCCTTTAAGCTGCACGGCCGTGCAGTGCCCCAGAGGTCCCGCGCAGTCGGTGAGCCGCGGAATACTGAATGATCCGCACACCCTGTTTAAGGGGCTGCCGGGGAACAAAGGAAGATTTGAGGGCACGTTGGTCTCCATCAGTCCTTTACAAGCTGCTGATGTGGGATATCCTGGCCCCTCGCCCCACGTGTGCTGTCTGTACGGGCCGTGCATTGTCCACCGCAAGTGCTGTGCTAATTACCTTCAATCAGCTGAACTTGCATTCTGGCTGGAGGCCAGTTGTGTTGTGTGCAGAAACTGCTTGAAGAGTCTTCACTGTGCTGGGGTCCATAATGTCCCATCTGTCTCAAACTAAGTCTGTCTTTGGGGTTCCAAGCCTCCTTGATGTGTATTGGAAAGATGTTACAGTCCCTTTTCTAAACAACCTGATTAACGAGACAGGCCACGGTGTTCCCATTCTACAATTAATATTTATATATAAAAAGAAAGAAAGATTTGCATTTCTATAGCGCTTTTCATGACTTCCGGACGTCCCAAAGTGCTTTTGGAGTGCAGTCACTATTGTAATGTGGGAAACGCGGCAGCCACCTTCCACACAGCAAGCTCCCACACACAGCAATGTGATAATGACCAGATCATCTGCTTTGATGATGTTGATTGAGGGATAAATATTGGCCCCAGGACACCGGGGAGAACTCCCCTGCTCTTCTTCCAAATAGTGCCATGAGATCTTTTACATCCACCTGAGAAACCGAAGCCTCGTCTGCTCTAACATCTCATCCGAAAGACAGTGCGGCGCTCCCTCAGCACTGTCCCTCCGACAGTGTGGCGCTCCCTCAGCACTGCCCCTCCGACAGTGCAGCACTCCATCAGCACTGCCGCTCCGACAGTGCGGCGCTCCCTCAGCACTGCCCCTCCGACAGTGCAGCGCTCCCTCAGTACTGCCCCTCCGACAGTGCGGCGCTCCCTCAGCACTGCCCCTCCGACAGTGCGGCGCTCCCTCAGCACTGCCCCTCCGACAGTGCGGCGCTCCCTCAGCACTGCCCCTCCGACAGTGCGGCGCTCCCTCAGTACTGCCCCTCCGACAGTGCGGCACTCCCTCAGCACTGCCCCTCCGACAGTGCGGCGCTCCCTCAGCACTGCCTCGGAGTGTCAGCTTAGATGAGAGCGGGAGGGAGGGAGAGGAGAGGGAGATAAATAAATAAATGTAATATTTCCTCCGTCTGCTCTGTCACAAGAATAGCTCAGACAGCAGCCGAGAGTGTCACATTGATACAGGACAGATCTTACCGCCGGCACCATGGCACTTGGCCTACTGCTGGAGTCATTATTTGAGATTGAAAGTTGTGTTTGCTACAGCGAGGTTCTGACTCTGACACACAACCGATCTACACTGGCTAATTAAACCACCCAATGTGCTCTATTTGTTTTATAATTAAAATGTAATTTGGAATTTATGAAGCTCTGGATCCTTTCTCAGGGCAGGTTGAGAAAGCTTACGGGATTCACCAGTACAAAATGTGGAAATTATGCAATTTTAAAGAACACTGGTTCGGTCTCAACTGGAGTATTGTGTCCAATTCTGGGCCCCACACTTTAGGAAGGATGTGAAGGCCTTAGAGAGGGTGCAGAGGGGATTGACGAGAATGGTTCCAGGGATGAGGGACTTCAGTGACGTGGATAGACTGGAGAAGCTGGGGTTGTTCTCCTTGGAGCAGAGAAGGTTGAGAGGAGATTTGATCGAGGTGTTCAAAATCATGAGGGGCCTGGACAGAGTAGATAGAGAGAGACTGTTCCCATTGGTGGAAGGGTCGGGAACCAGAGGACACAGATTTAAGGCGATTGGCAGAAGAACCAAAGGCGACATGAGGGAAAACGTTTTTACGCAGCGAGTAGTTAGGATCTGGAATGCGCTGCCTGAGGCAGACTCAATCGCGGCTTTCAAAAGGGAGTTGGATAAGTACCTGAAGGATAAACATTGCAGGGCTCCGGGGAAAGGGCGGGGGAGGGGGACTGGCTGAGGTGCTCTTGCAGAGAGCCGGCACGAGCTCGACGGGCCGAATGGCTGCCTCCTGTGCTGTAACCGGTCTATGGGCTCAATTTTCCCCAATGCCGTTTATTGGCGTATTGCAAGAGTTCCGCCCGGTTTTTCTGGCCCCGGCTAGTCCAAAACAATAAGCATCAAGTTTCCCCGTTCTATTTTTTGAACTTGGCGCTGCGCGGCCCATCCTACAGCTTCAGGGGGGTGGAGCCTAATGTCTGCACCGAAAAAACAATGCCCTCCCCCTTCTGCGCATGCACAAAAAAAAAGGGTGCTTTTGACATGATTGCTAGGGTCGCGCATGCCCAACACACCTCCCGATCTGCATTCAGCCATTTTTAAAGAGCCAGCTGTGTGTGAGAACTTTAATTCTCATTGGAAAAATCGGAGCTGCAATACAATATGCAACGTGGTCAAGGACCAAGAGTTTGTCACAGGATGAAGTGGAGGCACTGGTTACTGTGATTGAGACAAGATGGCACGAGCTGGACACCAGCAGAGGTCACACAAAAGTTTCACCAAAAGAAATGAAGAAACGCTGGAACCAACTTGCAGAAGATTACTGTGCAATGCTGACCAGCCCGAGGTCTGGCGGCCAGTGCAGAGAGAAGTGGCAGGACCTTGGTCAAGTAGTTAGTGTAAGTAATATTTTCATTTTTCAATGGAATTGTAAATGTGACGATCTGTACGTCCCACCCAGCAGAAAGACACCTCTCTAAAAAGTTATATTTTCATCTTTGCAGAGGAAGGTGGCACACAACAAAAGGGAAAGAACTCGAACAGGAGGAGGCCGGCAAATCTGCAGCCACTGACACCCATTTAATTCTCATTAGAAAAATCAGAGCTGCAATACAAGATGCAACATGCCTCAAGGCCCAAGAGTTTGTCACAGGACGAAGTGGAGGCACTAGTTACTGTGATTGAGACAAGATGGAGGGGGAGGATGAAGCCCCCACTGTTGTACTCGCTCTGGAGGAGGTGCAGGTGCCACCCATTGAGGTGCCAGCCCCTTTCCTGAGTGATACGAGTGTTGTTCTGTCAATGGACACGGAGTCTGGACGTGTTCCCTTATTGCAGCAGCTACCTGCGACATTCCCTCCCTCGTGCCCGGACAGTGTTCCCATTTCTTGTGAAAGTGTTGTTACTTCTCCCGACAGTCCCGATACCTCATCACCCACCCCACTGATGATGTCCAGGAGTGACCACGTAAGATCAATGCTCTCCCCACTCATTGCCATCATCGGAACCACATCTGTTAGATCCTGCACCTCAGGAGAGCGCTGTCGAGCTCTCCTTCCCCTCCTCACCCCACTGGGATCCGCAGCCTCGGACTGTGAGAAACCATGGAATGTCCCAACACTCGTACCACTCAGGAAAGTACTGTAAACAAGATTGTATTGTCGTTTGGCAGAGCTGCATATGCGAAACCTGTGGCTGCCCAAAGTCCATCAACGGGACTGAATCTGATTTCACCGTGTTGGCATTGTGGGGGAAATCATCGGTCTCATCAGTGTCGGTTTAAACAGAACATTTGTAAAGGCTGTTCGAGAGTGGGGCACCCCCAGCGCATGTGTCCGCAACTGAGCAAGCGTGCTCAGGATGATGACCAGTATAGCGTGGATCCGGATATACAATTTGAGATACCAGAGGAGGAAGTCTATGGATTGTATTCGTTCCTAACAAAGAGCCAACTGATAATAATTAATGTGAAACTTAACGGTGTGCTGGTACCGATGGAATTAGACACTGGTGTGAGTCAATCAATAATGAGTCAGAGGACACTTGACAAGCTGTGGGATACTAAGGCTGTGAGGCCTAAGCTGAGTCCAGTCAATGCCAAGTTGCGTACATACACTAACGAACTCATAACGGTGATTGACAGTGCAGTAGTCAAGGTGTCGTATGATGGTGCGGTTCATGGTTTACCGTTATGGATTGTTCCAGGCAATGGTCCAACGCTGTTCGGCAGGAATTGGCTAGAAAAAATCAAATGCAATTGGAACGAGATCAAAGCGTTGTCGTCGGAGGAGGATAATACTCCATGTGCTCAAGTGCTGAGCAAGTTCCCCTCGCTGTTTGAACCAGGCATCGGCAACTTCACGGGAGCCAAGGTGCAGATCCACGTGGACTCAGATGCAAGACCCATCCATCATAAAGCTCGGGCAGTTCCGTACATGAGGGAGAAGGTCGAACTCAAACTGGACGGACTCCAGCGTAAAGGGGTCATATCACCGGTCGAATTTAACGAATAGGCCAGCCCCACTGTTCCTGTGTTGAAGAGTGATGGCACTGTCAGGATTTGTGGAGACTACAAGGTTACGATCAACCGAGTTTCGAAACAGGATCAATACCCATTACCGAAGGCGGATGACCTGTTTGCAACGCTAGCCGGGGGGACGTCCTTCACTAAACTGGATCTGACGTTGGCCTATATGACACAGGAGCTGGTTGACACGTCGAAGAAACTTGCATGCATCAATACTCCAAGGACTGTTCATCTACAACAGGTGTCCTTTCGGAATTAGAAACATAGAAAATAGGTGCAGGAGTAGGCCATTCGGCCCTTCAATGAGTTCATGGCTGAACATGCAACTTCAGTACCCCATTCCTGCTTTCTCGCCATACCCCTTGATACCCCTAGTAGTAAGGACTTCATCTAACTACAATTCACTCGGCTGCAGCATATTTCAGAGGAACATGGAGAGTCTACTGAAGTCTGTCCCTAGAACTGTCATGTTCCAAGATGACATCCTGGTACAGGTCGTGACACCGCCGAACATCTGAACAACCTGGAAGAGGTTTTACATCGTCTGGTCAAAGTGGGACTCAGACTGAAACGTTCGAAGTGCATTTTCATGGCACCGGAAGTCGAATTCCTGGGGAGGAAAATTGCTGCTGACGGCATCAGTCCTATCGACTCGAAAACCAAGGCCATCAAAAATGCACCCAAGCCTCCGAATGTGATGGAGCTGCGTTCGTTCCTTAGTCTACTCAACTACTTCGGTAACTTCCTACCCAGATTGAGCACCTTATTAGAGCCACTGCACATGCTGCTAAGAAATGGCGACAACTGGGTTTGGGGTGCGTCTCAAGACAGAGCTTTTGAGAAAGCTACTAATCTGCTTTGCTCTAACAAGCTGCTGGTACATTATGACCCATGTAAGCGTCTAGTATTGGCCTGTGATGCTTCGTCATATGGAGTTGGTTGCGTGCTCCGACAAGCTAATGAGTCGGGTAATCTTCAACCTGTTGCATATGCTTCTAAAAGGCCGAAAGAGCCTACAGCATGGTAGAAAAAAAAGCATTAGCCTGTGTGTATGGGGTTAAAAAGATGCATCAGTACCTGTTTGGTCTTCAGTTTGAACTGGAAACAGATCACAAGCCACTCTTTTCATTGTTTTTGGAAAACAAAAGTATCAATACTAATGCATCGTCCCGCCTCCAGAGGTGGCCGCTGACATTATCCGCTTATGATTATGCCATTCGCCATAGACCTGGCACCGAGAATTGTGCCAATGCTTTGAACCGTCTGCCGTTGCCCACACCGGAGGAGGAAACGCCACAACCCAGCGGACCTATTGTTAGTTATGGATGCTTTTGAGAGTGAAGGAATCCCTGTCACGGTTCAACAAGTTAAGACCTGAATCAGCCAGGACCCGATTTTATCGGTGGTGAAGCGTTGCATCTTCAAAGGTGATTGATCTGCCATACCGAGCAAATGTGCGAGGAGACCAAACCTTACATTTGTCGCAAAGACGAACTGTCTATTCAATCGAATTGTATACTGTGGGGCAATCGTGCTGTTATGCCTAAGAAAGGCAGAGAGAAATTTGTACATGATCTACATAGCACATGATGAAAGCCATTGCCAGGTCTCGCATATGGTGGCCTGGAATTGACTCTGATCTGGAATCATGTGTGCATCAGTGCAACACTTGCATGTTGCTTAGTAAAGCACCAGCGGAATCGCCGCTGAGCCTGTGATCGTGGCCATCTAAACCATGGTCCAGGATCCACATCGACTTTGCAGGTCCCTTCCTGGGAAAGATGTTTTTAGTTGTGGTGGATGCATATTCCAAGTGGATAGAGTGTATAATCATGTCATCCAGAACATCCACAGCTACCATTGAGAGCCTTCGTGTCATGTTTGCCACTCATGGTCTGCCTGACATCGTTGTAAGCGACAACGGACCTTGCTTCACTAGTCTGGAGTTTCAAGAGTTCATGAAACTCAATGGTATCAAACATGTGAAGTCAGCACCATTCAAACCCGCATCTAATGGTCAAGCAGAGCGTGCTGTCCAAACCATCAAGCAGAGTATGAAACGTGTAACTCAAGGTTCACTGCAGACTCACTTGTCACGCATATTGCTTAGTTACAGGACAAGACCCCACACGCTTACTGGGATATCTCCTGCTGAACTATTGATGGAGAGGTCAAGCACAAGCTCTCTTTGTCCACCCTGACTTGAACGATCATGTTGAATACAGACATCAAAGTCAGCAGTGGTATCGTGATCGCGCTGCTGTGTCACGCAACGTTTCTGTTAACGATCCTTTGTATGTACTAAATTATGGTCAAGGTCCCAAATGGATCGCCGGTACTGTTACATAGAAACATAGAAACATAGAAAATAGGTGCAGGAGTAGGCCATTCGGCCCTTCTAGACTGCACCGCCATTCAATGAGTTCATGGCTGAACATGCAACTTCAGTACCCCATTCCTGCTTTCTCACCATACCCCTTGATTCCCCCAGTAGTAAGGACTTCATTTAACTCCTTTTTGAATATATTTAGTGAATTGGCCTCAACAACTTTCTGTGGTAGAGAATTCCACAGGTTCACCACTCTCTGGGTGAAGAAATTTCTCCTCATCTCGGTCCTAAATGGCTTCCCCCTTATCCTTAGACTGTGTCCCCTGGTTCTGGACTTCCCCAACATTGGGAACATTCTTTCTGCATCTAACCTGTCTAACCCCGTCAGAATTTTAAACGTTTCTATGAGGTCCCCTCTCATTCTTCTGAACTCCAGTGAATACAAGCCCAGTTGATCCAGTCTTTCTTGATAGGTCAGTCCCGCCATCCCAGGAATCAGTCTGGTGAACCTTCGCTGCACTCCCTCAATAGCAAGAATGTCCTTCCTCAGGTTAGGAGACCAAAACTGTACACAATACTCCAGATGTGGCCTCACCAAGGCCCTGTACAATTGTAGCAACACCTCCCTGCCCTTGTACTCAAATCCCCTCGCTATGAAGGCCAACATGCCATTTGCTTTCTTAACCGTCTGCTGTACCTGCATGCCAACCTTCAATGACTGATGTACCATGACACCCAGGTCTCTTTGCACCTCCCCTTTTCCTAATCTGTCACCATTCAGATAATAGTCTGTCTCTCTGTTTTTACCACCAAAGTGGATAACCTCACATTTATCCACATTATACTTCATCTGCCATGCATTTGCCCACTCACCTAACCTATCCAAGTTGCTCTGCAGCCTCATAGAATCCTCCTCACAGCTCACACTGCCACCCAACTTAGTGTCATCCGCAAATTTGGAGATACTACATTTAATCCCCTCGTCTAAATCATTAATGTACAGTGTAAACAGCTGGGGCCCCAGCACAGAACCTTGCGGTACCCCACTAGTCACTGCCTGCCATTCTGAAAAGTCCCCATTTACTCCTACTCTTTGCTTCCTGTCTGACAACCAGTTGTCAATCCATGTCAGCACACTACCCCCAATCCCATGTGCTTTAACTTTGCACATTAATCTCTTGTGTGGGACCTTGTCGAAAGCCTTCTGAAAGTCCAAATATACCACATAAACTGGTTCTCCCTTGTCCACTCTACTGGAAACATCCTCAAAAAAATTCCAGAAGATTTGTCAAGCATGATTTCCCTTTCACAAATCCATGCTGACTTGGACCTATCATATTACCTCTTTCCAAATGCACTGCGATGACATCCTTAATAATTGATTCCATCATTTTACCCACTACCGATGTCAGGCTGACCGGTCTGTAATTCCCTGTTTTCTCTCTCCCTCCTTTTTTAAAAAGTGGGGTTACATTGGCTACCCTCCACTCCATAGGAACTGATGCAGAGTCAATGGAATGTTGGAAAATGACTGTCAATGCATCCACTATTTCCAAGGCCACCTCCTTAAGTACTCTGGGATGCAGTCTATCAGGCCCTGGGGATTTATCGGCCTTCAATCCCATCAATTTCCCCAACACAATTTCCCGACTATTAAGGATTTCCCTCAGTTCCTCCTCCCCTCAGTTACGGCCAAGGAGGGTAACAGAGTGTTTATCAACAAGCTCAAGAATGGAAACATGTTGATCAGATAAAGCTATGGCACACGGATGAACCGGAACAGTTTGAGGAAGACACAATCAGTGACCAACCAACCTACCCTCAGTCATCAGAGGACTCCGCTGTCATCAATGAATCTGGACTTTCAATCCCTGACATGGTCATTGCCACTCCCAGCAGATCGGCCCCAGCCCCCAGCCATAACAGACTCAGAACACTCGCCCAAGGCTGGAGTTTAACTGAGACGATCAACTCGGGAGCGGAAAGCCCCGGACCGTCTCAATTTGTAAAAAGACTTGCACGACAATATCCCCCTTTAAGATATTGGTATGTATGCTTGGGGTTACTAGCCACTAGGTGGCGCCACTGTCGGAGGTCATTGGGCTGTATACATGTGTGTGTGGCCCAGGTATAAAAGGCCAGCCACCACATAATGTGATCACTTTGGGCCCTAATAAAGCAGAGCCAGGTTTGTACCTGTTAGTTTACAGTATTCAGTCTATCGAGTTATTACGTACATTACACTATATATCGCAATGTGCGACATGTTGTATTCCTGGTCAGCTTCTGTCAGTTACGCGTAGGGGCATCGTGAGCCAGGTGGCGAGGCCGTACCCTTTGTCTCCCAGCAACCAGCTCTGCCCTTACAAAACTAATGGTTTCCCATATCTGAAAGCATGAAAATGCATATATCATTTAAATATATATTGCACAACCAACCAGCTGTTAATTACATGAAAACAGAACACCATTAGAAGCAGTAATAGCAATGTCTCACACTGAATATAACTTTAGTCTAAACAATGAAACATGGCAGATATAGCGCTCTCACGTAGAATGAACACATCATGAGTGCTCCCAGGGTATCTCTCATCAACTGACATGATGCGATGCATGTCGTCACACACGAGCTGCACATTAACGCAGTGGAAGCCTTTTCTGTTCCTGTAAAGGTGCTCGCAAGGCGATGTGGGTACAATCAATGCAGCCCTGTACCTTTGGGAAGCCAGCAATCCTGGAGAAGCCCACAGCCCTTTCAAGCATTGCCTGGGCAGTCATTGGGAACTTTATGTCGTCATTCCTCTGGGCATATAGTGCAGCAGTCACCTGCCGAAAGCAGATATGTGTTGCATGTTGAAAAATGGCACACACATCCCCAGTTGTAGCCTGGAATGATCCAGATGCATAGAATGAAAGTGCAGCTGTGTAACCTTCACTTCAACTGACAAATTGGTCCTCCTGACACTTCTCGGTTGCAGGTTTGCTTTTACTAACTCACAGATCTTGGTTACAACTTCTTTGCGGAAACACAGCCTTCTCACCCAGTCTGCATCACTCAGGTGCAGGTACAAACACCTGTGTCGATATACCCGACGTGGGTAAGGCCTCCTGCGCAGCATCCTACATACTCTGAGGTTCCTCATGCGATGACATTGAATCAATCATCTCCTCCACAGCATCATCATGCAGAAGCCTTGCATGAGGTACGGCATTGTCAGTATTGCCCCCATGGTTAAATTGCAGCTTTGCAAGAAGCTCAAAACAGCAGGACCAGGAGTTAAAGATTCTTTGTTGTCTCTCTCCCCAAGGTCGACGTCCCGGTATGGACCACACCCTGGTCTGCACATGTACAATAGGCTTGCTTAGAACGGGAAGCTCGCCATTCAATGGGGACATTTGGGGCAACGAAGTCTCATGCAATTCGTTAAATTTAGATTTTTTTCAAAGTACCAGCCCACCACCGATCGAACGTCTCCTCACCGAGCTCAAGGGTCGGCCGACAGAATGGCTCCCTCGCCCGAACACCGGCTCGGCAAACACCGCCCCCCCCACCCCTCTAGTGTAAGGGTTCGCATTCCTTCAGTTTGGCTTCCAACCGCCCCCCCCCCACGGGCTTCTCTCGAAGCTGAGCCCCGAGCCCGTGTCCGGGTGAGGGAGTGATTCTGCGGGCCACGCTCCGACCCTCGAGCCCGGTGAGGAGACATTCGGTGGTGGCGTGGTACTTTGAAAAAAATCCAAGATGAAAGAATTGCGTCAGACTTCCATTTTCTGTGTTTTAAGTTTGAAAAAATGAAGTTTGATGAAGCACATTTAATGTGTTCTTGACTCTCCCCAAAACTTCGCATAAAAACAATGGCGTCTGTTTGTGCCGATTTTTTAACGGTGCGCGGGTATTCCGTGCCCAGAAGGTTTTTTGGGATGGGTCACATACGCCGTCCTTGGAAATATGTAAGTTGGCCAAATTTGCATAAATGTGAAAAACTGGCGCAAACATCAGGTTACGCCCCCATGACGCAAAAAAAAACTCACCTAAAAAGTCGTAACTTACTGAGTTACGCTGGCGCACTAACTTTGGGGAAACTTGGATATTTTAATTTAGGTCAAAAAACGGCAGATACCTGGGCAAAATTGAGCAGTATGATTGTGTGAATTCGAGCAGCAGATAATGGATGTTGCATCACTGCCTCGATTATGAACTTCACTGAGATTCGAACAGTATAGCTACCACCCTGCGTGCAGCTCTCTCTTGGTCGCTGTGCAGTGCTTGCGTGTGTACGTGTGTCTGTGCCCTTGGAGCAGTGCGTAATTAAAGCCTTTTATTGAGAGTCATCTCGGGTGCTTAATATCTATCCAACCACATGTGGAATTAGCCTTCCCGTCAAAGCGCTGGATTTGGTGACCTTTTCCAGGGACAATGAAACTGTTCTCGATGTGAAGTCTTCTGTCGTACAGTATTAGCAAAGCAAACCAAACGTCAATATCTAAGTCGGATATCCAGGGCAAAGCTCCCGGTGTAAGTGTGGATATCCCGCAGGCTGCCTGTGTATTCCCTCTGGGGGCAGTGCTCGATAACATGCTCCAGGGTCTGATTAGGGGCTCCACAGTCGTAGGATGGGGGGGCTTTAATCTTCCACCGATAGAGAAGGAGGCAGCATCGACCGTGACCGGTTCTGAGGCGGTTGATGGTTGCCCACTGTTTGTGAGGAAGGTTTGAACCTTCAGGTTGTTCTGTGGGGTCCTCGATAAGGAATCCATTCCGTGTGTCGCAGTTCTTCCAAGTATTTCGCCATCGGTCATCGAGGCTGAGCGGGGATCGCTGAAGGGCTTCGGCGACGGTCCAAAATGGCCTTCTCAATTTGAGAGAGGTTGGTGGTCGGTTGTTCAAGTCGGCCTGGATCGGCAGGTCTTTGCTGGTGTAGCGGTTGTATTCTCTGGAGATGGCATATTCACGCCGTAGGTGTGGTGGTGCGATGTTTGCCAGCATGGGCAGCCAAGGTGTTGGTGTCGTTTAAAGTGTACCGGTGATAATTCTCAGAGTAGGATTCACCTGAACATCAACGGATTTGACCTGCGGACTGGACAGCCGTGCCGGAGAGCAGTATAAAACCCTCGCGGTTGATTTCCATTTGATGTGATGCCTGTGTTCTTCGCCCCAGAGGCCTGCAGCCTGTGCAACACCCACAGGGTTGTTACAATTCATTCACTCGTTGAACCTATTATCATTCACGGTATTTTGAGGCTCTTCATCTTTTTCTTTCAATTGATAGCGAAGTTTCAGGTGCTATAGTCTCTGTTCCTTTTCATTCCACTGATGATGTTCAATACAGTTACACACACACAGGCAATGTAAACACCACATTCCACAGGAAATATGGAGGGATAAATCCACGTTCCCGCTAATTTTGTTTGGGTGCGTGGCCCATTTGCATTTCTGTGCGTGCGCGTTTTTTTCTTTTTAAAGTTGCTGAGCGTCCTGTGTGGGATCTCCAGAGCGCTGAGCGGCTCCGCAGCTTAACGGCAACATTGGTAGAAACTTGACTTTGGTGTAAGCACTAAGCGAGCGATATTGCATCGGCCTGTTCCACACCCTGCTTGATATTCGGTTCCATTGGGAAATGAACCAGAGCAGTAGGAAAAGTACGCGTATCGGAACATCGAGGCAATAGCGATCACAATATAATAAGATTTCAGCTAAAGATTGAGAAGGATGTAAGTAAAATGCAGACCAAAGTAATAGATTGGAAGAGCTGATTGGGAGGCGATGAGAATGGAATTAAGAAAACATAGAAACATAGAAAATAGGTGCAGGAGTAGGCCATTCGGCCCTTCGAGCCTGCACCACCATTCAGTAAGATCATGGATGATCATTCCCTCAGTACCCCTTTCCTGCTTTCTCTCCACAACCCTTGATCCCTTTAGCCATAAGGGCCATATCTAACTCCCTCTTGAATATATCTAACGAACTGGCCTCAACAACTCTCTGCGGTAGGGAATGCCACAGGTTAACAACTCTCTGAGTGAAGAAGTTTCTCCTCATCTCAGTCCTAAATGGCCTGCCACTTATCCTTAAACTGTATCCCTGGTTCTGGACTTCCCCAACATCGGGAACATTCTTCCTGCATCTAACCTGTCCAGTCCCGTCAGAATTTTATATGTTTCTATGAGATCCCCTCTCATCCTTCTAAACTCCAGTGAATACAGGCCCAGTCAATCCAGTCTCTTCTCATATGTCATCCCAGGAATCAGTCTGGTGAAACATCACTGCACTCCCTCAATAACAAGAATATCCTTCCTCAGGTTAGGAGACCAAAACTGAACACAATATTCAAGGTGAGGCCTCACCAAGGCCCTGTATAACTGCAGTAAGACCTCCCTGCTCATATACTCAAAAATCCCCTAGCTATGAAGGCCAACATGCTATTTGCCTTCTTCACCGCCTGCAGTACCTGTATGCCAACTTTCAATGACTGATGTACCATGATACCCAGGTCTCGTTGCACCTCCCCTTTTCCTAATCTGTCGCCATTCAGATAATATTCTGTCTTCGTGTTTTTGCCACCAAAGTGGATAACCTCACATTTATCCACATTATACTGCATCTGCCATGCATTTGCCCACTCACCTAACCTGTCCAAGTCACCCGCAGCCTCTTAGTATCCTCCTCACAGCTCACACCGCCACCCAGCTTAGTGTCATCTGCAAACTTGGAGATATTATTCTCAATTTCTTCATCTAAATCATTGATGTATATTGTAAAGAGCTGGGGTCCCAGCACTGAGCCCTGCGGCACCCCACTAGTCACTGCCTGCCAGTCTGAAAAGGACCCGTTTATCCCGACTCTCTGCTTCCTGTTTGCCAACCAGTTCTCTATCCACATCAGTACATTACCCACAATACCATTGTTCTATATGAATAAAGCTTAGGACTGAACACTGAGCTCAAAGTAAAGTGTGACCGTAGTCTTTTATTGCAGGTCTCCAGAGTGCCTCTCCAACCTGTGAGGCCTCCTTAAATACTTGTGCTCCCAAAGGATTGTGGGGTTCCTTGGGACTCCAGGGGATGAGCCCTCTGGTGGCTGTACAAGGTATATACAAGTTTACATACATAACAACCATGTGCTTTAATTTTGCACACCAAGCTCTTGTGTGGGACCTTGTCAAAAGATAGTGGTTCTCCCACTCTACTAGTTACATCCTCAAAAACTTCTAGAGATTTGTCAAGCATGATCTCCCTTTCATAAATCCATGCTGACTTGGACTGATCCTGTCACTGCTTTCCAAATGTGCTGCTATTTCATCTTTAATAATTGATTCCAACATTTTCCCCACTACTGATGTCAGGCTAACCAGTCTATAATTACCCGTTTTCTCTCAACCTCCTTTTTTAAAAGTGGTGTTACATTAGCTACTCTCCAGTGTATAGGAACTGATCCAGAGTCGATAGACTGTTGGAAAATGATCACCAATGCATCCACTATTTCTAGGGCCATTTCCTTAAGTACTCTGGGATGCAGACAATCAGGCCCTGGGGATTTATCGGCCTTCAATCCCATCAATTTCCCTAATGCAATTTCCTGACTAATAAGGATATTCTTCAGTTCCTCCTTCTCACTAGACCCTCGGTCCCTTAGTATTTCCGGAAGGTTATTTGTGTCTTCCTTCGTGAATACAGAACCACGATTAGTTCAACTGGTCTGCCATTTTTTTGTTCCCCATTATAAATTCACCTGATTCTGACTGCAAGGGACCTATATTTGTCTTCACTAATTGTTTTCTCTTCAGATATCTATAGAAGCTTTTGCAGTCAGTTTTTATGTTCCCAGCAAGCTTCCTCTCGTACTCTATTTTCCCCCTCCGAATAAAACCCTTTGTCCTCCCTTGCTGTATTACAAAATTCTCCCAGTCCTCAGGTTTGCTGCTTTTTCTGGGCAATTTATATGCCTCTTCCTTGGATTTAACACTCTCCTTAATTTCCCTTGTTAGCCACGGTTGAGCCACCTTTCCCATTTTATTTTTAGTTCAGACAGGGATGTACAATTGCTGAAGTTCATCCATGTGATCTTTAAATGTTTGCCATTGCCTATCCACCGTCAACCCTTTAATTATCACTCGCCAGTCTATTCTAGCCAATTCACGCCTCAAACCCTCGAAGTTACCTTTCCTTAAGTTCAGGACCCTAGTCTCTGAATTAACTGTGTCACACTCCATCTTAATAAAGAATTCTACCATATTATGGTCACTCTTCCCCAAGGGGCCTCGCACAACAAGATTGCTAATTAGTCCTTCCTCATTACACATCACCCAGTCTAGGATGGCCAGCTCCCTGGTTGGTTCCTCGACATATTGGTCTCGAAAATCATCCCCAATACACTCCAGGAAATCCTCCTCCACTGTGAACTGGAAAATAATATGGGCAAAGAGGATAGCAGTTGGAAATATTTAAATTATTCAATAGATTCCAGGAGAAATATATTGTACTAAAAACATGAACAAACTAGCCAATAATGAAACTCAAGGGATAAAGAGATGGTCAAAATTGAGACTGAAGAAAGAGGCGGGCACTGAGTGAACAGACAACAAAGGAAAGGACGACAAAAGGGACTGTGGAGAGGTGAGGACAGAGGTCAAACAATCAATTGGGAGGACAGAGAGGAGCTATCCAGGAATAGAAGAAAAAATAATGAAGTATTCTACAGACTCATGGATCTAACTCGGTACAACACATTGTGATCTAACGCAATATATAATGGGTTGGAATAAAATTTTTTTTAATCACAAACCACATTGTGTCCTTCTGCCCACCCCTCAAATCTCCTCACGCTCATGATACCTCCAGAAGACCATAAGAATTAGGAGCAGGAGTTGGCCATTCGGCCCCTCGAGCCTGCTCCGCCATTCAATAAGATCACGGCTGATCTTCGACCTCAACTCCACTTTCCCTCCCGATCCCCATATCCCTCGATTCCCCGAGAGTCCAAAAATCTATCGATCTCAGCCTTGAATATACTCAACGACTCAGCATCCACAGCCCTCTGGGGCAGAGAATTCCAAAGATTCACCACCCTCTGAGTGAAGAAATTCCTCCTCATCTCAGTCCTAAATGGCCGACCCCTTATCCTGAGACTGTGACCCCTGGTTCTCGACTCTCCAGCCCGGGGGAAACACCCTCTCAGCAACTACCCTGTCAAACCGTCTTAAGAATTTTATACATTTGGGAGATCGCCTTTCATTCTTATAAACTCCAGAGAATATAGGCTCATTCTAATCAATTTCTCTTCATCCAGGAATTAATCTAGTGACACTTTGCAGCAACACCTTGAAGGCAAGTATATCCTTCCTTTAAATAAGGAGACCAAAACTGCACAGTACTCCAGGTGTGGTCTCACCAGGCCCTGTATAATTGCAGAAATACTTATAGTACTCCCACCTCCGAGCAATAAAGGCCAACATTCCATTTGCCTCTCTAATTGCCTGCACGCTAACTTTCTCTGATTCGCATACAAACAAACAAAATCCCTCTGAATATCAACATTAACTAGCCTTTCACCTTTTTAAAATATATATATATTCTGCTTTTCCATTCTTCCAAACAGTGGATAATTTCCCCCCCCCCCACATTATAGTCCATCTGCCACTTTATTGCCCAATCGCATAACCGCTTCATGTCCCTTTGCGTCCTCTTTGCTCAGGCCAACATCCCCAGCATCGAAGCACTGACCACACTTGACCAGCTCCACTGGGCAGACCACATTGTCCACATGCCAGACACAAAACTCCCAAAGCAAGCGTTCTACTTGGAACTCCTTCACGGCAAGCGAGCCCCAGGAGGGCAGAGGACACCCTCAAAGCCTCCCTGATAAAGTGCAACATCCCCACCGACACCTGGGAGTCCCTGGCCAAAGACCGCCTTAAGTGGAGGAAGTGCATCCGGGAGGGCGCTGAGCACCTCGAGTCTCGTCGCCGAGAGCGTGCAGAAACCAAGCGCAGGCAGCGGAAGGAGCGTGCGGCAAACCAGTCCCACCCTTTCCCTCAACCACTGTCTCTCCCACCTGTGACAGGGACTGTGGTTCCCGTATTGGACTGTTCAGTCACCTGAGAACTCACTTTTAGAGTGGAAGCACGTCTTCCTCGATTGCGAGAGACTGCCAATGATGATGAAGAGACGTGCCCCTCACAACTTGCTGCGGGACAGTTTGGCTGTGGGTTATCCGGTGACTGATGCTGCTCCAGACCCTCTGACAGCGGGAGGTCCTGCTCTCCGGGCTGACCCGACTCGAGCCAGACCGTGGTCAACGGCTCCATCTCGTGGCCCCGCTCGGCACTATTGTGAGTTTGTAAAACAGAATTTAATGATCGCAGGCAGCGTCTCGGCTGAAATGCTGGTGTCCTGCACAACGTCTGATCACTCAACTGTAAGGATTTGTCCTTGCCTTGTCGAGCTCCTGCGGTGTTGCTCATCGTGGGGGGCGATTTTGACTTTGGGCCTGTTAGTGCCTTGGGGAGGGTGGAAGGATTTTCGGCCCTGGGTGCAGCGGTCCATGCAGAGGTGCACCTGAAGTGCCCTAACCTACAGGGCTACGGACCCAGAGCTGGAAAGTGGGATTAGGCTGGGTAGCTCTTGGTCGGCCGGCACGGACACGATGGGCCGAATGGCTTCCTTCTGTGCCGTAAATTTCTATGATTCTCTGGGACCAAAATTGTCGCCCTCATTACCGTCTCTAGGCGGCGGGAATGGAGTGGAGAGGCCTCACTGACCGGCGGCAGACGGATTGGCCGACCCGACCGGCATTGCCCCAGGTTTCTGCCCCGCCCGAGGACCCCGTCAGGCACACGTCGACCCCACACCGTCCGGCGGCGACCCCTTTCTGCCCCGCGGGGGAAATTGCCCCACAGGAGGAGATCGGCCGCCGGCCGGTGCCACTGACCGGCGGGAAACCGTGTGGCTGGGCGGCGCGTCGGCCCTTAAAAGGGAGAGCTCACTGCCGCCGGCGCCATTTTATTTTAATTGTCGGCCCACTCCGAGGTCGGCCCGACAAAGGTGCCCCGGGGTTTGGCCACATGTGGGAAATATGGGAAAACGTGAGGTTATCCACTTCGGCAGAAAAAAAATAAAGCAAATTATAATTTAAATGGAGAACGATTGCAAAGTGCTGCAGTACAGCGGGACCTGGGGGTCCTGGTGCATGAAACACAAAATGTTAGTATGCAGGTACAGCAAGTGATCAGGAAGGCAAATGAGGGGGTTCGACAAAGTGGATGCAGAGAGGATATTTCCACTTGTGGGGGAAACTAAAACTAGGGGACGTAGTCTCAGAATAAGGAGCCGCTCATTTAAAACTGAAATGAGGAGGAATTTCTTCTGAGGGTTGTAAATCTGTGGAATTCGCTGCCTCAGAGAGCTGTGGAGGCTGGGTCATTGAATTTATTTAAGGTGGAGATAGATTTTTGAGCGATAAGGGAGTGAAGGGTTATGGGGAGCGGGCGGGGAAGTGGAGCTGAGTCCATGATCGGATCAGCCATGATCTCATTGAATGGTGGAGCAGGCTCGAGGGGCCGAATGGCCGACTCCTGTTCCTATTTCTTATGTTCTTATAAAGGTGCTCCCACAGTGCTGTTCGGGAGGGAGTTCCAGGATTGTGACCCAGCGAAGATGAAGGAACGACCGATATATTTCCACGTCAGGATGGTGCGTGCCTTGGAGGGGAACCTGGAGGTGGTGGTTGTTTCTGTGTAAACCTGTAAATACCATGTCTAACCACCAGAGGGCTTATCCCCTGGAATCCCAAGGGATCCCACAATCCCTTGGGAGCACCTGTATATAAGGAGGCCTCACAGGCTGGAGAGGCACTCTGAGATCTGTAATAAAAGACTACGGTCACACCTTACTTTGAGCTTGCAGTAGCTAGTCTGGCTCTTTATTCAAGACATAACAACTGGTGACGAGATACAGATTACCAACCCCACCGCAACAATGTAGAGAACCGTGGGCATCCTGGAGAAATTCTCGGAGGGAGATGATTGGGAAACCTTCGTGGAGCGACTCGACCAATACTCCGTGGCCAACGAGCTGGCAGGAGAAGGGAACGCTGCCAAAGGAAGGGTGATCCTCCTCACCGTTTGTGGGGCACCAACGTATGGCCTCATGAAAAACCTGCTCGCTCCAGCGGAAACCACAGCCCAGTCCTACGGTGAGTTGTGCACACTGGTCCGGGAGCATCTGATCCCGAAGGAAAGCGTTCTGATGGCAAGATATTGGTTCTACATGTACAAGAGGTCTGAAGGCCAGGAAGTGGCGAGCTACGTCGCCGAGCTAAGGCGCCTTGCAGGACATTGCAAATTTGAAGGACACGGAGCACATGCTCAGGGACTTCTTTGTACTTGGCCTTGGCCATGAAGTAATACTTCTCAAACTTCTGACTGTAGGGACCCCAACCTTGAGTAGAGCCATAGCGATAGCCCAGGCGTTTATCTCCACCAGTGACAATACCAAACAAATCTCTCAGCACACGAGAGCTGCTGCAAGTACTGTGAACAAAGTAACGTTGTTTTCGAATCGAAATGTACAGGGCAGGACTTACACACCTGTAGCTTCATGTCCGCAGATGACTGAGTTCACCATCAAGGGTGATGAATACAAGGCCATTAACACCTTGTTGGCGCTGTGGGGGTGATCATCATTTCCATTCATGCCGCTTCAAAGGATACGTTTGCAAGGGCTGTGGAACAATGGGACACCTCCAACGTATGTGCAGGCGAGCTGCAAACCCTGCTAATCCTGCAAACCACCATGTTGCAGAGGAGGACAGATGCATAGTGGATCATGACGAACCAGAGGCTCAGACCGAGGAGGCAGAGGTATATGGGGTGCACACATTTACCACAAAGTGTCCCCCGATAATGCTGAAGGTTGAATTAAATGACTCCCGGTGTCCATGGAGCTGGACACGGGCGCAAGACAGTCCATAATGAGCAAAAATAGTTTTGATAAATTGTGATGCAGCAAGGCCTCAAGGCCAGTCCTGACTCCCATTCGGACTAAACTGAGAACGTACACAAAGGAACTGATTCCTGTAATTGGCAGTGCTACTGTAAAGGTCTCCTACGATGGATCGTTGCATGAGTTACCACTCTGGGTGGTAACGGATGCTGTTCAGCAGGAACTGGCTGGGAAAGATACGCTGGAACTAGGATGACATCCGAGCGCTTTCGTCCGTCGATGACACCTCATGTGCCCAGTTCCTAAACAAGTTCCCCTCACTGTTCGAACCAGGCATCGGGAAGTTCCAAGGAGCAAAAGTGCAGATCCACTTGATTCCGGCTGCTGGAGTGATTGACTGCTGAATTGGAAATTAACACCTTGGACTCCTTTCAAACTTGCAGTGTAATTCAAATTGTAAATTAAACATTTATTTAACATGATAATCAACTGACTTAGAAATCATACTAAGCGATTGGACACCATGAATGATGATTTGAAGTAAGTATGAAAGAAAACTTGCATTTCTATAGCGATTTTCATGGGCCACAGAAATCTCAAAGCGTTTACAGCCAATGAAGTACTTTTTGGAGTGCAGTCACTGTTGTAATGTAGGAAATGCAGCAGCCAATTTGTGCACAGCAAGCTCCCACACAGCAATGTGATAATGACCAGATAATCTGTTTTAGTGATGTTGGTTGAGGGATAAATATTGGCCCCAGGACACCGGGGAGAACTCCCGTGCTCTTAGAAACATAGAAACATAGAAAATAGGTGTAGGAGTAGGCCATTCGGTCCTTCGAGCCTGCACCACCATTCAATAAGATCATGGCTGATCATTCCCTCAGTACCCCTTTCCTGCTTTCTCTCCATACCCCTTGATCTCTTTAGACGTAAGGGCCATATCTAACTCTCTCTTGAATATATCCAATGAACTGGCATCAACAACTCTCTGCAGTAGAGAATTCCACAGGTTAACAACTCTCTGAGTGAAGAAGTTTCTCCTCATCTCAGTCCGAAATGACTTACCTCTTAACCTTAAACTGTATCCCCTGGTTCTGGACTTCCCCAACATCGGGAATATTCTTCCTGCATCTAACCTGTCCAGTCCCGTCAGAATTTTATGTTTCTATGAGATCCCCTCTCATCCTTCTAAACTCCAGTGAATACAGGCCCAGTCAATCCAGTCCCTCCTCATATGTCAGTCCAGCCATCCCGGGAATCAGTCTGGTGAACGTTCGCTGTACTCCCTCAATAGCAAGAACATCCTTCCTCAGATTGGGAGACCAAAACTAACACAATATTCCAGGTGTGGCCTCACCAAAGGCCCTGTACAACTGCAGTAAGACCTCCCTGCTCCGATACTCAAATCCCCTAGCTATGAAGGCCAACATACCATTTGCCTTCTTCACCACCTGCTGTACCTGCATGCCAGCTTTCAATGACTGATGTACCATGACACCCTGGTCTCGTTGCACCTCCCCTTTTCCTAATCTGCCGCCATTCAGATAATATTCTGCCTTCGTGTTTTTGCCCCCAAAGTGGATAACCTCACATTTATCCACATTATACTGCATCTGCCATGCATTTGCCCACTCACCTAACCTGTCCAAGTCACCCTGCAGCCTCTTAGCGTCCTCCTCACAGCTCACACCGCCACCCAGCTTAGTGTCATCCGCAAACTTGGAGATATTGCATTCAATTCCAAATCATTGATGTATATTGTAAATAGCTGGTGTCCCAGCACTGAGCCCTGGGGCACCCCACTAGTCACTGCCTGCCATTCTGAAAAGGACCCGTTTATCACGACTCTATGCTTCCTGTCTGCCAACCAGTTCTCTATCCACGTCAGTACATTACCCCCAATACCATGTGCTTTAATTTTTCACAACAATTTCTTGTGTGGGACCTTGTCAAAAGCCTTTTGAAAGTCCAAATACACCACATCCACTGGTTCTCCCTTGTCCACTCTACTCGTTACATCCTCAAAAAATTCTAGAAGATTTGTCAAGCATGATTTCCCTTTCATAAATCCATGCTAACTTGGACCGATCCTGTCACTGCTTTCCAAATGCGCTGCTATTTCATCTTTAATAATTGATTCCAACATTTTCCCCACTACCGATGTCTGGCTAACCGTTCTATAATTACCCGTTTTCTCTCTCCCTCCTTTTTAATATGTGGTGTTACATTAGTTATCCTCCAGTCAATAGGAACTGATCCAGAGTCGATAGACTGTTGGAAAATGATCACCAATGCATCCACTATTTCTAGGGCCACTTCCTTAAGTACTCTGGGATGCAGACTATCAGGCCCCGGGGATTTATTGGCCGTCAATCCCATCAATTTCCCTAACACAATTTCCCACCTAATAAGGATATCCTTCCGTTCCTCCTCCTCACTAGACCCTCGGTCCCCTAGTATTTCCGGAAGGTTATTTGTGTCTTCCTTCGTGAAGACAGAACCAAAGTATTTATTTAACTGGTCTGCCATTTCTTTGTTTCCCCATTATAAACTCACCTGAATCCAACTGCAAGGGACCTACGTTTGTTTTCACTAATCTTTTTCTCTTCACATATCTATAGAAGCTTTTGCAGTCAGTTTTTATGTTCCCAGCAAGCTTCCTCTCATACTCTATTATCCCCTTCCTAATAAAACCCTTTGTCCTCCCCTGCTGTATTCTAAAATTCTCCCAGTCCTCAGGTTTGTTGCTTTTTCTGGCCAATTTATATGCCTCTTCCTTGGATTTAACACTATCCTTAATTTCCCTTGTTAGCCACGGTTGAGCCACCTTCCCCGTTTTATTTTTACTCCAGACAGGGATGTACAATTGCTGAAGATCATCCATGTGATCTTTAAATGTTTGCCATTGCCTATCCACCGTCAACCCTTTAAGTATCACTCGCCAGTCTATTCTAGCCAATTCACGTCTCATACCATCGAAGTTACCTTTCCTTAAGTTCAGGACCCTAGTCTCTGAATTAACTGTGTCACTCTCCATCTTAATAAAGAATTCTACCATATTATGGTCACTCTTCCCCAAGGGGCCTCGCACAACAAGATTGCTAATTAGTCCTTTCTCATTACACATCACCCAGTCTAGGATGGCCAGCTTTATAGTTGGTTCCTCGACATATTGGTCTAGAAAACCATCCCTAATATACTCCAGGAAATCCTCCTCCACCGCATTGCTACCAGTTTGGTTAGCCCAATCTATATGTAGATTAAAGTCACCCATGATAACTGCTGTACCTTTATTGCACGCGTCCTTAATTTCTTGTTTGATGCTGTCTCAAACCTCACTACTACTGATTGGTGGACTGTACACAACTCCCACTAGCGTTTTCTGCCCTATGGTATTCCGTAGCTGCACCCATACTGATTCCACATCATCCAGGCTAATGTCTCTCCTTACTATTGCATTAATTTCCTCTTTAACTAGCAACACCACCCTGCCTCCTTTTCCTTTCTGTCTGTTCTTCATAATATTGCCGTGGGATCTTTTACATCCACCTGAGAGTCCAGACGGGGCCTCGGTTTAATGTCTCATCTGAGAGACGGTACCTCTGACAGTGCGGCGCTCCCTCAGTACTGCCCCTCCGACAGTGCAGCGCTCCCTCAGTACTGCCCCTCCGACAGTGCAGCGCTCCCTCAGTACTGCCCCTCCGACAGTGCAGTGCTCCCTCAGTACTGCCCCTCCGACAGTGCGGCACTCCCTTAGTACTGCCCCTCCGACAGTGCGGCACTCCCTCAGTACTGCCCCTCCGACAGTGCAGCGCTCCCTCAGCCTAGATTTTTGTGCTCAAGTCTCTTCAGCCACAGGGAGAAGACAGTTGAGGAGGATTCTAGCGATGACTTTCCCAGTGGCCGACAACAGGGAGATTCCTCTGTCGTTACCGCAGTTGGACTTGTCCCCTTTTTTGAAGATGGTCACGATTACGGCATCTGAGATCTCCTGGCATGCTCTCCTCCTTCCAGATGAGAGAATGAGGTCATGCATTTGTGCCAATAGTGCCTCTCCGCCATACTTTAGTACCTCAGTGGGGATTCCATCTGTTCCCGATGCCTTATTGTTCTTGAGCTGACGGATGGCCTTTTCTACCTCGTGCAGGGCCGGGGTTTTGCTGAGATGGTGGTGGGTCGCATGCTGCGGGATTGAGTCAGGGACACTAACATTGAAGACAGAGTCTCAGTTAAGGAGATCTTCGAAGTGCTCCTTCCAGTGGGTCCTGACTGCCTCAGTGTCCTTGATGCATGTCTCCCCATTCTTGGCCAGCAGTGGGGTGGGGCCTTGGGTGTTTGGGCCATAGGTAGCCTTGACTGCGGTGAAGTATCCTCGCACATCATGGTTGTCGGCCATTGAGGGCATTACTAGTTCGCCAGCATATCATACTCCATGCTATTGCCAGGTGGTGTCAAGCTAGAAGAAGGGCTCTTGGCCCTGGAGTGACTCCTGAGGAGAGGTTGAAGACATCTGGGGAGGAGGGCTTACCCCCCCACGGGTTTACAGGCACCAACGCACAGACCTCCAGCTCTCTGAGGAGCAGTGTGTGAGAAGGTTGCGCTTCCGAAAGGATGTGCTGCCAGAGATATGCCGTCTCCTACCGGCAGAGCCATGCCTGCACCGCTCTGGAGGCAGCCTTCAATACTCCCCTCACCAGTTTCCCAATTCATTGTGGTGAGCTGCATGTTGCACAGCTTGGCCACCATGAGGGGCCAGACATTGCCCCTGGGGATTGCAGGCCCACCTCAGGAGGAGGAGGACGATGAAGAGGAGCCTGGCGAGGCCCCCATTGGATAGCCCCCCATCCACGGGGGAGGCAGCGTGGAGCTGCTGCCTGACCAACACTCGCTCATCACCAGCTCATAATGGACCGGCTCCTAAATGGAGAAACTGAGGGATGGAGCGACTCCTGGACACGCTGTGTGCCCCATAAAGGCACATCGCCGGTGAGCGTGGGAATGATGCACAACACACCAACGCAAAGGATCAATCATATATTTTACTGCAACAAAGTCACAAAAACTTTCCCCACCAAAATAAAACCGTACAATAGACAACGTTATGTTGCAGGGATCTCAGCAGCAGTGAAGTTCCTTAAATCAACAAAACTTTTGCAATGCCGTGATTTTCGGCTGGGGTGCAAAAGCCTCCTTGTGTAACGCCTGATTTTCCCCCGATCAGGAACCTCTTTTTTTTTACTCAATTTTGCAGAGGAGGGCCCAAACTTTCCCCATGTGGTATTAGGGCCGCCCCGTTGCCAATACCGCCCCGAAATCTCAAAAGCCGACAAACCCAGCCCCTGGAGCACTGTGTCCAGTTCTGGTCTCCTTATCTAAGGAAGGATATACTTGCCTTGGAGGTGGTGCAATGAAGGTTCACCAGACTGATTCCTGGGATCATACAAAGGGTTGTCCTTTGAAGAGAGATTGAGTAGATTAGGCCGATACTCTCTGGAGTTTAGAAGAATGAGAGATGATCTCATTGAAACATACAAGATTCTGAGGGGGATTGACAGGGTAGATGCAGGGAGGATGTTTTCCCCCGGGCTGGGGAGTCTAGAACCAGGGGTCACAGTCTCAGGATAAGGGGTCGGCCATTTAGGAGGAATTTCTTCACTCAGAGGGTGGTGAATCTTTGGAATTTTCTGCCCCAGAGGGCTGTGGATGCTGAGTCATTGAGTATATTCAAGGCTGAGATCGATAGATTTTTGGACTCTCGGGGAATCGAGGGATATGGGGATCGGGCGGGAAAGTGGAGTTGAGGTCGAAGATCAGCCGTGATCTTATTGAATGGCGGAGCAGGCTCGAGGGGCCGAATGGCCGACTCCTGCTCCTATCTCTTGTGGTCTTCTGGAGGTATCATGAGCGTGAGGAGATTTGTGGTTTGTGATTAAAAAAAAATTTATTCCAACCCATTATATATTGCGTTAGATCACAATGTGTTGTACCGAGTTAGATCCATGAGTCTGTCGAATACTTCACTATTTTTTCTTCTATTCCTGGATAGTTCCTCTCTGTCCTCCCAATTGATTGTTTGACCTCTGTCCTCACCTCTCCACAGTCCCTTTTGTCGTCCTTTCCTTTGTTGTCTGTTCACTCAGTGCCCGCCTCTTTCTTCAGTCTCAATTTTGACCATCTCTTTATCCCTTGAGTTTCATTATTGGCTAGTTTGTTCATGTTTTTAGTACAATATATTTCTCCTGGAATCTATTGAATAATTTAAATATTTCCAACTGCTATCCTCTTTGCCCATATTATTTTCCAGTTCACAGTGGAGGAGGATTTCCTGGAGTGTATTGGGGATGATTTTCGAGACCAATATGTCGAGGAACCAACCAGGGAGCTGGCCATCCTAGACTGGGTGATGTGTAATGAGGAAGGACTAATTAGCAATCTTGTTGTGCGAGGCCCCTTGGGGAAGAGTGACCATAATACGGTAGAATGCTTTATTAAGATGGAGTGTGACACAGTTAATTCAGAGACTAGGGTCCTGAACTTAAGGAAAGGTAACTTCGAGGGTTTGAGGCGTGAATTGGCTAGAATAGACTGGCGAGTGATAATTAAAGGGTTGACGGTGGATAGGCAATGGCAAACATTTAAAGATCACATGGATGAACTTCAGCAATTGTACATCCCTGTCTGAACTAAAAATAACACAGGGAAGGTGGCTCAACCGTGGCTAACAAGGGAAATTAAGGAGAGTGTTAAATCCAAGGAAGAGGCATATAAATTGGCCAGAAAAAGCAACAAACCTGAGGACTTGGAGAAATTTAGAATTCAGCAGAAGAGGGCAAAGGGTTTAATAAGGAGGGGAAAATAGAGTATGAAAGGAAGCTTGCCAGGAACATAAAAATTGACTGCAAAAGCTTCTATTGATATGTGAAGAGAAAACGATTAGTGAAGACAAACATAGGTCCCTTGCAGTCAGAATCAGGTGAATTTATAATGGGGAACAAAGAAATGGCATACCAGTTGAACTAATCGTGGTTCTGTATTCATGAAGGAAGACACAAATAATCTTCTGGAAATACTAAGGGACCGAGGGTCTAGTGAGAAGGAGGAACTGAAGGATATCCTTATTAGTCAGGAAATTGCGTTAGGGCAATTGATGGGATTGAAGGCCGATAAATCCCCAGGGCCTGATTGTCTGCATCCCAGAGTACTTAAGGAAATGGCCCTAGAAATAGTGGATGCATTGGTGATCATTTTCCAACAGTCTATCGACTCTGGATCAGTTCCTATGGACTGGAGAGTAGCTAATGTAACACCACTTTTAAAAAAAGGAGGGAGAGAGAAAACGGGTAATTATAGACCGGTTAGCCTGACATCAGTAGTGGGGAAAATGTTGGAATCAATTATTAAAGATGAAATAGCAGCGCATTTGGAAAGCAGTGACAGGATCAGTCCAAGTCAGCATGGATTTATGAAAGGGAGATCATGCTTGACAAATCTTCTAGAAGTTTTTAAGGATGTAACTAGTAGAGTGGGAGAACCACTATCTTTTGACAAGGTCCCACACAAGAGCTTGGTGTGCAAAATTAAAGCACATGGTTGTTATGTATGTAAACTTGTATATACCTTGTACAGCCACCAGAGGGCTCATCCCCTGGAGTCCCAAGGAACCCCACAATCCTTTGGGAGCACAAGTATTTAAGGAGGCCTCAGGTTGGAGAGGCACTCTGGAGACCTGCAATAAAAGACTACGGTCACACTTTACATTGAGCTCAGTGTTCAGTCCTAAGCTTTATTCATATAGAACAATGGTATTGTGGGTAATGTTCTGACGTGGATAGAGAACTGGTTGGCAAACAGGAAGCAGAGAGTCGGGATAAACGGGTCCTTTTCAGACTGGCAGGCAGTGACTAGTGGGGTGCCGCAGGGCTCAGTGCTGGGACCCCAGCTCTTTACAATATACATCAATGATTTAGATGAAGGAATTGAGAATAATATCTCCAAGTTTGCAGATGACACTAAGCTGGGTGACGGTTTGAGCTGTGAGGAGGATGCTAAGAGGCTGCAGGGTGACTTGGACAGGTTAGGTGAGCAAATGCATGGCAGGTGCAGTATAATGTGGATAAATGTGAGGTTATCCACTTTGGGGGCAAAAACAGGAAGGCAGAATATTATCTGAATGGCGACAGATTAGGAAAAGGGGAGGTGCAACGAGACCTGGGTGTCATGGTACATCAGTTATTGAAAGTTGGCATGCAGGTACTGCAGGCGGTGAAGAAGGCAAATGCATGTTGGCCTTCTTCATAGCTAGGGGATTTTTGAGTATAGGAGCAGGGAGGTCTTACTGCAGTTATACAGGGCCTTGAATATTGTGTTCAGTTTTGGTCTCCTAATCTGAGGAAGGACATTCTTGCTATTGAGGGAGTGCAGCGAAGGTTCACCAGACTGATTCTCGGGATGGCAGGACTGACATATGAGAAGAGACTGGATTGACTGGGCCTGTATTCACTGGAGTTTAGAAGGATGAGAGGGGATCTCATAGAAACATATAAAATTCTGACAGGACTGGACAGGTTAGAGGCAGGAAGAATGTTCCCGATGTTGGGGAAGTCCAGAACCAGGGACACAGTCTAAGGATAAGGGGTAGGCCATTTAGGACTGAGATGAGGAGAAACTTCTTCACTCAGAGAGTTGTTAACCTGTGGCATTCCCTACCGCAGAGAGTTGTTGAGGCCAGTTCGTTAGATATATTCAAGAGGGAGTTAGATATGGCCCTTGTGGCTAAAGGGATCAAGGGGTATGGTGAGAAAGCAGGAAAGGGGTACTGAGATGAATGATGAGCCACGATCTTATTGAATGGTGGTGCAGGCTCGAGGGGCCGAATGGCCGACTCCTGCTCCTAATTCTTATGTTCTTTTCTTATTTGTACCTCGTATCCATTCTTCAGGCTTAAACAGATTTCCCATCTCTCACATAAGTAACACAAGCCCAGTTGTGCAACCTGTCCTCATCACATAACCCCTTTAACCCCGGTTTCAGTCTGGTGAAGCTGTGCTGCTCCCCCTCCAGTATTACCTTCAAGTTTCGGGGCCCAGAACGGAACGCAGTTACTCCAGGTGCAGTCTCATCAGAGCTTTAAACTAATGTAACATAACTTTAAAAAAAATAGTTCCTGGGATGTGGGCGTCGCTGGCAAGGTCGGCATTTATTGCCCATCCCTAATTGCCCCTTGAGAAGGAGGTGGTGAGCCGCCTTCTTGAACCGCTGCAGTCCGTGTGGTGAAGGTGCTCCCACAGTGCTGTTAGGGAGGGAGTTCCAGGATTGTGACCCAGCGACGATGAAGGAACGGCCGATATATTTCCAAGTCAGGATGGTGTGTGACTGGGAGGGGAACGTGGAGGTGGTGGTGTTCCCATGCACCTGCTGCCCTTGTCCTTCTAGGGGGTAGAGGTCGCGGGTTTGGGAGGTGCTGCCGAAGAAGCCTTGGCGAGTTGCTGCAGTGCATCTTGTAGATGGTACACACTGCAGCCACGGTGCGCCGGTGGTGGAGGGAGTGAGTGTTGAAGGTGGTGGATGGGGAGCCCATCAAACGGCTGCTTTGTCCTGGATGGTGTCGAGCTTCTTGAGTAGTGTCAGCCGTGGCTCAGTGGACAGCACCCTCGCCTCTGGGTCAGAAGGTTGTGGGTTCAAGTCGCACTCGAGAGACTTGAGCACATAAATTTAGGCTGACCCTCCAGTGCAATGCTGAGGGAGTGCCGCACTGTCGGAGGGGCAGTGCTGAGGGAGTGCCGCACTGTCGGAGGGGCAGTGCTGAGGGAGTGCCGCACTGTCGGAGGGGCAGTGCTGAGGGAGTGCCTCACTGTCGGAGGGGCAGTGCTGAGGGAGTGCCTCACTGTCGGAGGGGCAGTACTGAGGGAGTGCCTCACTGTTGGAGGGGCAGTACTGAGGGAGTGCCTCACTGTTGGAGGGGCAGTACTGAGGGAGTGCCTCACTGTTGGAGGGGCAGTACTGAGGGAGTGCTGCACTGTCGGAGGGGCAGTACTGAGGGAGTGCCTCACTGTTGGAGGGGCAGTACTGAGGGAGTGCTGCACTGTCGGAGGGGCAGTACTGAGGGAGTGCCGCACTGTCGGAGGGGCAGTATTCTGAGTACTGCACTGTCGGAGGTGGCATTTTGCGGATGAGACGTTAAACTGAAGCCCTGTCTGCTCTCTCAGGTGGATGTAAAAGATCCCATGGCACTATATTGAAGAAGAGCAGGGGAGTTCTCCCCGGTGTCCTGGGGCCAGTACTGATCCCTCAATCAACATCACTGAAAAAACAAATTATCTGGGTCATTATCACATTGCTATCTGTGGGAGCTTGCTGTGCAAATTTGGCTGTTGAGTTTCCCACATTACAACAGTGACTACACTCCAGAGTGGGATCAGCACAGGGAGGTGATTGCAGGAAAATAGCAGCCAGAGGTTTGGGGCGGGGTATTGGTGGGGAACCTCTGTGCTTCAGTTCCCTTGCCACGTTGCATCTGGAGCACCCGGATTTAGGCGGGAATGGCCAGGGAAGTGCGGAATGTTTAGGGGTGTCTGCTTGATGCAGTTTGGTTATTTCTTTGTGATAATCCAAGCTGTTTTGCTGGAGAGATGTTTAGTTATTTCGTACTGCAGTACGAGCGTTTCTATATTTCTGGCATCAAAGTCAATTCAGAAGAGATGAATATTGAACTGGAGTACATGGATACCATTGAAGTAAACGCCCTTGGCATGTAAGGGCTGTTTTACAGAGAGATTGCACTGAGCCCTGATCTGAAATATAAGGTTTGAAAGATTCATGTGAAGCCTGAATCACCCTCTGGGAGATTGTTGAAGAAATGCTGAATTTCTGTGAAGCTGAAATTGTATTTTGTGAGTCGAGCTTTCAAGGGAGAGTCCGTCACATCGAGCACAGATTCTCAGACCATGTTTGTTCTGTTTCCCCACCCTTCTCCCAATTTATCTCTCCTCTTCCGAACGTGGTGATTGCTGCTGGGTTGCTGCTGTGCAGGAGTAAACAGCTGCCTGCTGTCTCTGTACGTGAGCCTGGACATTGAGGGGCCAAATTCGGTAGCTCCCCGTTTGGGGCGGTAACCGCTGTAAGGTGGGACTTCCTGCGCTGGGCACAGGAAGTCCCACCCCGGCCGTGGAATTCTGGTTAGCGCCCCTCGCAGGATGTGGAGCGCAATGCCGTGCAGCCCACTTCCCCCACGGGGCGGGTTCAGGAGCACGAAACGGTCTGTCCGCCTGGTGCTGGCGCCTTCTGTTAGGGGGGCTTGGCGCTGCGATCACCGCGGGCCCTTCAATGGGCCTCCACATTGGCCCCCGGGGCGAAGGGTGTCGTGGTCACAGCCCGGCACCGAGACCGAAGGCCGGGAAACACCATCGCGGCCCTCGGACCCCGCGAAAGGAGCGGTCAACGGCCCGACCGGTAAAGGGAGTGGGGGGGGGGGGAATTAAAGATGGCGGGCCAGCGCACCTCCCCGTGAAGGTTCGCCCCGCGATGGATGCGCGGCCCGGAACACGATCCGCGAGGCTGGCGTGGGCATCACTGGGTGAAAAGGAGTTGCCGTGCACGCCGATGATGTCCTTGCCGGGGGTGGGGGGGGCGTGCCGATACCGGCTTGCGCTTTCACTAACTCCTGCGGGAGCCCGCTGACCCCACCCCCCCCGCGACCCGCAAGGCGCAGGGCGGGGACATTGGGCCCCGGGGTCTCGGTAGATCGTCTGAACCTTGGGCCATCGCCGCTAACTCTGATCCTGATGCAGGATGGGCCGGTCAGTGATCGGGATTGGGATTTATTCTTTCCCGAGCCTCAAGGTACTGACACAAACTGTCGCGTTCCATTTCCACCGTGCCTGAGATCAGCCGCCTCCGTGATCAAACTTGGGTCTTTCCTCGTCCGTCTGTTGGTAATATTCTTTAATTTTATATCTCTTGACGTCGGGAGGCATTTGGTCGTTTTTACCTTTTGCCTCATCCATCTGTCTCGCCAACACACGCCAATAATGGGCAAATATTCCAGGAAATGGGAGACAGACAGTACATCCTATGCATTCTATACGATAATAGACCAATCAGAGGTGCCTGAAGTAGTCTCTCATTGGTCTGGCCAATGACTAACGACCTTGGATTACTTATTATTTGCCATTACTTAATTGTGTGTAAAATTTCGGAGTTATTGATGCTTTCTGCCTTTTTATTCTTGTCTACGTAAATTTCAGGTGATCCAAAACTCGGCAGCCCGCATCCTAACTCGCATCGAGTCCCGCTCACCCATCACCCCCTGTGCTCGCTGCCCCATGTCCTAACTCTCACCGAGTCCTGCTCACCCATCCCCCACTGTGCTCACTGCCCCGTGTCCTAACTCGCACCGAGTCCCGCTCACCCATCAGCCCCTGTGTTCACTGCCCCGTGTCCTAACTCACATCGAGTCCCGCTCACCCATCAGCCCCTGTGCTCGCTGCCCCGTGTCCTAACTCGCACCAAGTCCCGCTCACCCATCACCCCCTGTGCTCACTGCCCCGTGTCCTAACTTGCACCAAGTCCCACTCACCCATCACCCCCTGTGCTCGCTGCCCCATGTCCTAACTCTCACCGAGTCCTGCTCACCCATCCCCCACTGTGCTCACTGCCCCGTGTCCTAACTCGCACCGAGTCCCACTCACCCATCACCCACTGTGCTCACTGCCCCGTGTCCTAACTCGCACCGAGTCCCGCTCACCCATCACCCCCTGTGCTCGCTGACCTACATTGGCTCCCGGTTAAGCAGCTCCTTGATTTCAAAATTCTCATCCTCGTTTTGAAATCCCTCCATGGCCCTCGCCCCTCCCTATCTCTGTAATCTCCTCCAGCCCCGCAAACCCCCGAGATGTCTGCGCTCCTCTAATTCTGCCCTTGACCATCCCTGATTATAATCGCTTCACCATCGGTGGCCGTGCCTTCTGTTGCCTGGGCCCCAAGCTCTGGAACTCCCTCTCTAAACCTCTCCACCTTTCTACCTCTCTCTTCTCCTTCAAGACGCTCCTTAAAATCTCCCTCTTTGGTCAAGCTTTTGGTCATCTGCCGTAAGTTCTTATCTGGCTCTGTGTCCCAAATGTATTTTTTTTGTTTTATTACATTCTGTGAATTACCTTGGAACTGTTTACTGCTTTAAAGACGCTATAGAAATACAAGTTGTTGTTGTGTTATTTTTACTGGTAAAACTCTCCTTGGTGTTATGTGTCTGTGATAGCGAATCATTAATGGGCTGAAGTTTTCCCCCAGAAATCAGTAGGGACAGTGAGCTTGGTCAACGCCTCCGAGCCCCAGATTGGATTTCCCACCCTCACTGGGACCTCCGTGACTGCCCCTCCCTGCGTGATGATACTGGCGGGAAGCAAGGCGCGGGTTCCTGGGCGGGGTCTGCCTGGGGAGAGATGGCAGTGTGCCCATGGTACGGAGACTCGGCCCCGAAGTTATCGCCATGTTTGGCCAGAGCCTCTCTCCCTTCTTCCCACACCCACCTTTGTCGGATGTTGTCTTGGCTCAGCTCGAAAAAGGAATCTCTGTTTGTCCAGCCGCTCTTTTACCTCGCTTGGTCCCTTGCGGCCTCTTCAACTGGTGAGCTCTCTCTTCATAGAATCCTAGAAATTTACAGCACGGAAGGAGGCCATTCGGCCCATCGTTTCCGCGCCGGTCGACAAAGAGCTACCCAGCCTAATCCCACTTTCCAGCTCTCGGTCCGTGGTCCTGTAGGTTACGGCACTTCAGGTCCACATCCAGGTACTTTTTAAATGTGGTGAGGGTTTCTGCCTCTACCACCCTTTCAGGCAGCGAGTTCCAGACCCCCACCACCCTCTGGGTGAAGACATTTCCCCTCAAATCCCCTCTAATCTTACCAATTCCTTTAAATCTATGCCCCCTAGTTACTGACCCCTCTGCTAAGGGAAATAGGTCCTTCCTATCCACTCTTATCTCGGCCCCTCATAATTGTGTACACCTCAATTAAATCTCCCCTCAGCCTCCTCTTTTCCAAAGAAAACAGCCCCAGCCTCATCTTTCCTCTTGGCTAAAATTCTCCAGTCCAGGCAACATCCTGGTAAATCTCCCCGTGACCTCTCGCTTGATGGTGGAAAATTCCACCCGATCCCGCGAGGTCCGGGAAATGTTCCGCCCCGATGACTCTCTTCTGCCCCGCTTCAAAAAAGAAGCAGGAAGTGTTGAATTTCTCCTGATTGGCTGTCCCATACATTGGGGCGGACGGAAAACATCAACCGGTCAGTGTGACTTGATTCGGGCGATGGGCAACGTCGGCTCCTGATGTATTGATCATTATTCCATTCCGAGGCGGCAGCTTTGGGGCCCCATGCACTCCACCCACACACCGCAAATTCCACTTTTGTTCAACTGGCTTCTTTCTTCACGAGGTGACGGAGTCAGTTGTTAACGCTTTTCTTAAGTTGTTGTTTTATCAAATAAGTGAGTGACTCTGAAGAATATTAGTAATCAGCGGGCCTGGGCGTGGGGGAACAGTGTGTGGTATCTGACCTGGCGAGCACAGTGCTGATGTTAATGGATTTTATGCAGTACATGTCTGCAGTCTAACCTCGCTGTTAGCTTTGTGTTGGGAGCAGCGATGTGCAGGTGAATACTCATATCACTGACTGTCACCGTGCTGAATGTGCACACTGCACTATCCTTGATGTGTACTGAGCTCACTGGCCAGCCTCAGGCTCACAGCTTACATTGTATTTTGCAACTCGCTGATGAATTTTAATTCTCCTCCCCTGAGCTCTCCAGCCAAATAATGTTGACTTCAGTTAGCACAAATGTCTTTACATGTTGTTGTGCGCGTAAAGTGTGGCGATCACTGGGCCGGCATTGTCACAGTGACTGATACACATCTCTGTACGCATGTCTCCATACACATACCCTGTCAGTTGTGGCCCAGTGGGCAGCACCCTCGCCTCTGAGTCAGAAGGTTGTGGGTTCAAGAGACTTGAGCACAAAAATCTAGGCTGACACTTACTCAAGTGCAGTACTGAGGGAGTGCCACACTGTCGGAGGGCAATACCGAGGGATTGCTGCACTGTCGGAGGGGCAGTGCTGAGGGAGCGCCGTGCTGAGGGAGCGCTGCACTGTCGGAGGGGCAGTACTGAGGGAGTGCTGCACTGTCGGAGGGGCAGTACTGAGGGAGTGCGCACTGTCGGAGGGACAGTACTGAGGGAGCGCCACACTGTCGGAGGGGCAGTGCTGAGGGAGTGCCGCACTGTCGGAGGGGCAGTACTGAGGGAGTGCTGCACTGTCGGAGGGGCAGTACTGAGGGAGTGCTGCACTGTCGGAGGGGCAGTACTGAGGGAGTGCTGCACTGTCGGAGGGGCAGTACTGAGGGAGTGCTGCACTGTCGGAGGGGCAGTACTGAGGGAGTGCTGCACTGTCGGAGGGGCAGTACTGAGGGAGCGCGCACTGTCGGAGGGACAGTACTGAGGGAGTGCTGATGAATTTTAATTCGGAGGAATGTGAATACGAGGTTCGAAAATGATGAGATATAAAGATAAATTGAGGGAAACTATCTTTCCAGCACGAATCACAAAACCAGCAAGTGTTCATCTCCTGCAACCCATTCCCTGGTCGGTGAACTTTGGCTTCTCTGATATTTCCATTTCCCTCGTGTCCCATTGCAAACAGGACTGTGCACCGTGTGGTCTTCCCATCTATTATACCAGCGCAGCGTAACCGTAGGGCTGTATTTCACCGTCTAGCGCTATATATCAATAGTTATTAACTTTTTCAATTGCTCAACCATACTGCCTAGACATTGGGCTCCGACTATTCTTGGCTGATTTTCTGAGTCCCTCCACAGTAATTTGATTTTGTGCTAAATGGCACATTATTTCACACAATATCTTGTAGCATTTGTCACCTGCTTTTCCCATGCCTTTGTTACCTCTAGACTTGACTATTCCAACGCACTCCTGGCTGGCCTTCTACATTCTACCCTACGTAAACTAGAGGTGATCCAAAACTCGGCTGCCCAGTGTCCTAACTCGCACCGAGTCCCACTCACCCATCACCCCCTGTGCTCACTGACCAGTGTCCTAACTCGCACCGAGTCCCACTCACCCATCACCCCCTGTGCTCACTGACCAGTGTCCTAACTCGCACCGAGTCCCACTCACCCATCACCCCCTGTGCTCACTGACCAGTGTCCTAACTTGCACCGAGTCCCGCTCACCCATCACCCCCTGTGCTCGCTGCCCCGTGTCCTAACTCGCACCGAGTCCCACTCACCCATCACCCACTGTGCTCACTGACCAACATTGGCTCCCAGTTAAGCAACATCTCAATTTTAAAATTCTCATCCTTGTTTTCAAATCCCTCCATTGCCTCGCCCCTCCCTAGCTCTGTAATCTCCCACAAACCCCCCCCCCGAGATGTCTGCGCTCCTCTAATTCTGCCCTCCTGACCATCCCTGATTATAATCGCTCCACCATCGGTGGCCGTGCCTTCTGTTGCCTGGGCCCCAAGCTCTGGAACTCCCTCCCTAAACCTCTCCGCCTCTCTACCTCTCTCTCCTCCTTTAAGACGCTGCTTAAACCTCCCTCTCTGACCAAGCTTTTGATCACTTGTCCTAATATCTCCTCATTTAGCTCGCTGTCAAATTTTGTTTGATAACGCTCCCGTGAAGCATCTTGGAATGTTTTATTATTTTAAAGGCGCTATATAAATACAATTTATTGTTGATAACATTGCTCAACTCAATCACCAAGCAATCCCTGGCTTGCCGATGTCCCGTATAATAATGCTTATTTTGCTTCTTTCCAGTCACGTACCATTTCCGAGGGTGGACTCTGTCATTGTAGAGTTGTGCTGTAAGTGCAGCCTGTGAGCTACCTGTGCACTGCACACTACATCTGTAGCAGCTAATGTTTCCGAATAAAATATGAGGGCCGTGCTAATGAGTGAGGGCTATGTGCTAGCGCGTTGGCTATCTCTGCCTTTTCTCATGCGATTTCACTTGCCAAGATCAGCTATTTAGACAAGCTATGGTTTCCATTATTTCCTTACCGTAATTTATTATTTGAATTAAATCTGTCACTGTGCTACATTCACTAACAGATTTGAATTACTCTGGTGCCTGGTAAGGTCATAACATTGACTAAAAAAAAATCTTATTTTGCATTCTGAAGACGTGTCTGGAGATTTGGTGGCCCGCTTTACTTTAATGTTATGTGCTGCTCGCTGTGAACTGATCATATGGCGTTAAACATAATTGCATTGTCTGCATGTAGAGTCTTGCTCCCGATATGGTATGCATGTTTCATTGACTGAAAAATTCAATACATTTTGTGTCGGTGACGTTTGATGACAAATTGGAATATGATCAGCCCAGAACAATGTAGCTTTTTATAAATGCAGCGATACATGAGAGAGATACGGCAAGGGCTATGTTACAGGACTTATCATCCAGCCAACTGGACTAATGATCCATAGACCCGAGTTCAAATCCCACCACGGGCAGCTGGGGAATTTAAATTCAGTGAAATAAATCTGCAACAAAAAGCCAGTGTCAGTACTGGTGACCGTGGAACTACCGGATTGTCGGAAAAACCCGTCTGGTTCAGCAATGTCCTTTCGGGAAGGAAATCTGCCGCCCTTACCCGATCTGGCCGGTGTGACACCAGACCCACAGCAATGTGGTTGGCCTCTTCCACGCCATTTTATTCAAGATGGCGACTCACCACCTTCCCACGGGCAATTCAGGATGGGCAATAAATGACAGCCTTGCCAGTGCCCCCACATCCCGTGAATATGTGCTGGGTGGAGGGGGAAAGTGGATCAAAGAACTGCTTGCTATATGTGCCATGCTCTTGAAATGCTTGTTCATAAAACCACTGCACATAATTAACTTGAGTATCCTGACTCAATTACGATGTGAAGCAGTCTTATCTCCCTCCCCCCATAATTGTTGGTCCTTTTTCCCCCAAGGATATTCATAAAAGTAACGCGGTATTGTAAAAATAACAACCTCTTGTGGTTCTAAAGATTATTCTGTTTGAAATAGTAAGACATGATTGGATTTCACGTCATTAGATCTAGAGCGATCTATTTATTGCAGGAGAGTAACTAATCATCGTTCTAATTAAGCATAGTGGGCGAATTTGAGGTTGTAAATCAGTTATTTTAGAATCCACTCCCCCACCCTGACCTCAACTCCACTTTCCCGCCCGATCCCCATATCCCTCGATTCCCCGAGAGTCCAAAAATCTATCGATCTCAGCCTTGAATATACTCAACGACTGAGCATCCACAGCCCTCTGGGGCAGAGAATTCCAAAGATTCACCACCCTCTGAGTGAAGAAATTCCTCCTCATCTCAGTCCTAAATGGCCGACCCCTTATCCTGAGACTGTGACCCCTGGTTCTAGACTCTCCAGCCCGGGGGAAACATCCTCTCAGCATCTACCCTGTCAATCCCCCTCAGAATCTGGTATGTTTCAATGAGATCACCTCTCAGTCTTCTAAACTCTAGAGAGTATCGGCCCAGTCTACTCATAGGACAACCCTCCCACCCCAGGGATCAGTCTAGGGATCCTGGTCGGCCTTCTATCCTGGCTGGAGAAGGAACTAAAGGCCTTGTGCAAGGGGGAACAAAATGCAGGCAGGCCTATTTTCATACCTTGAGCATTTCTTTGCAGATGGGGGGTTAATACACCCAAATCGCATGTGGCTTGAAATTATTCAGTTACCAATTCAGCGAGTGTTTACAAGGCTCCCGATCTTCGCTAATAGTGTGACGTTTACAGGCAGAACATTGGCAGCAAAGACAAAGCTAGGGACCCTGGCTGCAGGAAAGCTGACAAATCTTCTATAATTCCACAAAGCACACAGGATTTATGTAAACACATCAGTGACCTGCAATGTTTCAAACAATTAACATCGATCAGAAATCTGGTTGACATTACAAAAAAATCTTCTAAGCTTGAGGGAATATAAGAAAGAAAGTCTTGCATTTCTATTGCATCTTACATGTCCACTGGACATTTCAGAGCGCTTTACAGCCGATGAAGTCTTTTAGAGTGTAGTCACTGTTGTAATGTAGGAAACGTGGCAGCCAATTTGCACACAGCAAGCTCCCACACACAGCAATGTGATAATGACCCGATAATCTGTTTTTTAGTGATGCTGATTGAGGGATAACTCAGGATATCGGGATAACTCCCTTAAACTTCGTTGAAATAGTGCCATGCGATCTGTTACATTTACCTGAGAGAGCAGACGGGGCCTCGGTATAATGCCTCATCGGAAAGACGCCCCTCCGACAGTGCGGCGCTCCCTCAGTACTGCCCCTCCGACAGTGCGGCGCTCCCTCAGTACTGTCCCTCCGACAGTGCGGCGCTCCCTCAGTACTGCCCCTCCGACAGTGCAACACTCCCTCAGTACTGCCCCTCCGACAGTGCGGCGCTCCCTCAGTACTGCCCCTCCGACAGTGCGGCACTCCCTCAGTACTGCCCCTCCGACAGTGCGGCATTCCCTCCGTACTGCCCCTCCGACAGTGCGGCACTCCCTCAGTACTGCCCCTCCGACAGTGCGGCGCTCCCTCAGTACTGTCCCTCCGACAGTGCGGCGCTCCCTCAGTACTGCCCCTCCGACAGTGCAACACTCCCTCAGTACTGCCCCTCCGACAGTGCAGCGCTCCCTCAGTACTGCCCCTCCGACAGTGCGGCACTCCCTCAGTACTGCCCCTCCGACAGTGCGGCACTCCCTCAGTACCGCTCCTACGACAGTGCGGCGCTCCCTCAGTACTGCCCCTCCGACAGTGCGGCGCTCCCTCAGTACTGCCCCTCCGACAGTGCAACACTCCCTCAGTACTTCCCCTCCGACAGTGCGGCGCTCCCTCAGTACTGCCCCTCCGACAGTGCGGCGCTCCCTCAGTACTGCCCCTCCGACAGTGCGGCGCTCCCTCAGTACTGCCCCTCCGACAATGCGGCGCTCCCTCAGTACTGCCCCTCCGACAGTGCGGCGCTCCCTCAGTACTGCCCCTCCGACAGTGCGGCACTCCCTCAGTACTGCCCCTCCGACAGTGCGGCACTCCCTCAGTACCGCCCCTACGACAGTGCGGCGCTCCCTCAGTACTGCCCCTCCGACAGTGCGGCGCTCCCTCAGTACTGTCCCTCCGACAGTGCGGCGCTCCCTCAGTACTGCCCCTCCAACAGTGCAACACTCCCTCAGTACTGCCCCTCCGACAGTGCGGCGCTCCCTCAGTACTGCCCCTCCGACAGTGCGGCGCTCCCTCAGTACTGCCCCTCCGACAGTGTGGCGCTCCCTCAGTACTGCCCCTCCGACAGTGCGGCACTCCCTCAGTACTGCCCCTCCGACAGTGCGGGGCTCCCTCAGTACTGTCCCTCCGACAGTGCGGGGCTCCCTCAATACTGTCCCTCCAACAGTGCGGCGCTCCCTCAGTACTGTCCCTCCGACAGTGCGGCGCTCCCTCAGTACTGTCCCTCCGACAGTGCGGCACTCCCTCAGCACTGCCCCTCCGACAGCGCGGCATTCCCTCAGCACTGCCCCTCCGACAGTGCGGCACTCCCTCCGACAGTGCGGCATTCCCTCAGCACTGCCCCTCCGACAGTGCGGCATTCCCTCAGTACTGCCCCTCCGACAGTGCAGCGCTCCCTCAGCACTGCACTGGAGTGTCAGCCTAGATTTTTGTGTGCTGGAGAGGGACTTGAACCCTCAACCTTCTGACTCGGAGGTAAGGGTGTTACCCACTGAGCCACGGCTGACACGAAACAACAAAGGAGCTGCGAAGCAGCTGACTTGGGTACGTTGTCAAACATAAAAGTGAGGTACAGGTTGAGTGTCCCAAATCCAGAGTTCCAAAATTCGGAATGCTCCGATATCCGGAGATCGTGCTGATCGTGGAGGGTCGTCCGGAACCTGGAAAATGTTCCAAAATCTGGACATTTCTGTAGCAGGGAAAACATAAAAAAAAATAATTATTCCCCCCCCTCCCGCCCCCAAAAAATCTATAAAACATTCACAAAACGCTTGCCTACTAAATCGCTGAAACAAATTAAAAATTAAAAACTTTAACTTGCTTTTTTTGCAGGTCTTCATCGCAGGTTTTTCTCGGCTGCCACCCCCGGACCCTCCGCTGCTCCCCCAACACCCCCCCCCCCCCAACCCTTTACCTTGGCCCAGGCGTTTCCAGATTCAGATCGTTGGAAAGGCGTTCCAAAATCCGGAAGTGCCCGAAATGCGGAACGGCCGTGGTCCTGAGGTTTCTGGATTTCGGACGGTGTACCAGTATTACAATTTGGGAGGAAGAATAGGGAGGTCACTTATTACTGGGGGGGCGGGAGTCTGGTTGGGGTAGAGGAACAAAGTGATCTCGGATACAAATAAACAAATCGCTAAAAATTGTGACAGGCTGTAAAAAAGCAAACCAAGCACTAGAGTTTATTTCTAGAGGGATAAAATTGAGAAGTAGGGAAGTTATGCTAAACCTGTATCGAACCTTGGTTAGACCACACTCGGAGCACTGCGTACAGTTCTGGTCACCATATTATAAAAAGGATACAGAGGCACTGGAGAGGGTGCAGAGAAGATTTACAAGGATGATACCAGAAATGCGAGGGTATACGTATCAGGAAAGGATGAACAGTCTGGGTCTCTTTTCTCTTGAACAGAGAAGGCTGAGGGGTGACCTAATAGAGGTCTTTAAAATGATGAAAGGTTTTGATCGAATGGATACAGCGAGAATGTTTCCACTTGTGGGGACGAGTATAACTAGAGGCCATCAATATAAGATAGTCATCCAGAAACCCAATGGGGAATTCAGAAGAAACTTCTTTACCCAGAGAGGGGTGAGAATGTGGAACTCGCTGCCACAGGGAGGGGTTGAGGTGAATAGTATCGATGTATTTAAGGGGAAGTTGGACAAGCCAATGGGGGAGAAGGGAATAGAGGGATATGGTGATAGATTTAGATGAGGAAAGACGGGAGGAGGCTCGAGTGGAGCATAAACACCGGCATGGACTGGTTGGGCCCAATGGCCTGTTTCTGGGCCGTATATCCCGTGTAAAATACATGTTTCAAACATTTGGATGAGGGAGAGAGAGACAGCAGCTTCTGAGAACCAGAACCTTATTGGGTAAATGTGAAATTGGATTAATTCATCCAATTGTCCCAAGCTGTAGCTGGAGAATAAAACCATCGTTTCAAAGCCTTTATTAATCTGTCACTGGTGGTTTATTTGAAAGTTGAATTGCATTGGTTGCGGCCTGCTGTTGAGCCCAGTGCTGGTGGAGTATGCTGTGTAACAGATTGTGGATCGGTGAAGTCAGTTGGACGAATGTCTTCTCCTGTGCCAATAATTGGTTCATTCGGTGCTTTTAGTCCATTCCCATAAAAACTTGTGTTGGATTTGCAGGCTGGAACCAATCCTGTTCAGAGATCGTTCGGCTGCCAAGCTTCAGGTTTATCAATAACTTCACACCCACTGCTGGCGTGTCGTAAATGTGCTTTCAGCATAAATACTGAAATGTCATTTATCACGCGCTCACAAGCGGATGTAAAATTTGCTAACAATCTGAACACAGGCATAAAACATCAGAATTAGGAGCAGGAGTCGGCCATTCGGCCCCTCGAGCCTGCTCCGCCATTCAATAAGATCACGGCTGATCTTCGACCTCAACTCCACTTTCCCGCCCGATCCCCATATCCCTCGATTCCCCGAGAGTCCAAAAATCTACCGATCTCAGCCTTGAATATACTCAACGACTCAGCATCCACAGCCCTCTGGGGCAGAGAATTCCAAAGATTCACCACCCTCTGAGTGAAGAAATTCCTCCTCATCTCAGTTCTAAATGGCTGACCCCTTATCCTGAGACTGTGACCCCTGGTTCTAGACTCTCCAGCCCGGGGGAAACATCCTCTCAGCATCTACCCTGTCAATCCCCCTCAGAATCTGGTATGTTTCAATGTGATCACCTCTCATTCTTCTAAACTCGAGGGAATACAAGAAAGAAAGACTTGCATTTATATAACACCTTTCATCACCACCGGATGTCCCAAAGCGCTTTACAGCCAATGAAGTACTTTTGGAGTGTTGTCACTGTTGTAATGTGGGAAACACGGCAGCCAATTTGCGCACAGCAAGCTCCCACACACAGCAATGTGATAATGACCAGATAATCTGTTTTAGTGATGTTGATTGAGGGATAAATATTGGCCCCAGGACACCGGGGAGAACTCCCCTGCTCTTCTTCGAAATAGTGCCATGGGATCTTTTACATCCACCTGAGAGAGCAGACGGGGCCTCGGTTTAATATCTCATCCAAAAGATGGCACCTCCATCATATAGACCGAGTATACTCAATCTCTCCTAGTAGGACAATTCCACCATCCCAGGAATCAGTCTGGTGAACCTTTGTTGCACTCCCTCTAAGGCTAATATGTCTTTCCATAGGTAAGGAGACCAGAACTGTGCACAGTACTCCAGGTGTGGCCTCACCAATGCCTTGTAGGCAAATGCGAGACCTTTGCTAGGAGCGTGTGCCTTACATGCAATGCGTGATATCATCAGTTAACTAGACTGTGATCAACCCACCTCACACACCACAATGTCCTTCGCATTATATAGCTCCTTGAATAAACTGATGTTTACCTGAATATCTAAATTGGAATCATGTTATAGATCCTCATTCTAACCTCGGAGTCATGAGGTCGTGGGTTCAGGTCCCACTCCAGAGACTTGAGCATGAAAATCTAGGCTGACACTACAGTACAGTACTGAGGGAGCGCTGCAGTGTCGGAGGGGCAGTACTGAGGGAGCGCCGCAGTGTCGGAGGGACAGTACTGAGGGAGCGCCGCAGTGTTGGAGGGGCAGTACTGAGGGAGTGCTGCACTGTCGGAGAGGCAGTACTGAGGGAGCGCCACAGTGTCAGAGGGGCAGTACTGAGGGAGTGCCGCAGTGTCGGAGGGGCAGTACTGAGGGAGTGCCGCAGTGTCGGAGGGGCAGTACTGAGGGAGCGCCGCAGTGTCGGAGGGGCAGTACTGAGGGAGTGCCGCACTGTCGGAGGGGCAGTACTGAGGGAGTGCCGCACTGTCGGAGGGGCTGTACTGAGGGAGCGCTGCACTGTCGGAGAGGCAGTACTGTCGGAGGGGCAGTACTGAGGGAGTGCCACACTGTCAGAGGTGTCATCTTTTGGATGAGACGTTAAACCGAGGCCCCGTCTGCTCTCTCAGGTGGATGTAAAAGATCCCATGGCACTATTTGGAAGAAGAGCAGGGGAGTTCTCCCCGGTGTCCTGTGGCCAATATTTATCCCTCAATCAACATCACTAAAACAGATTATTTGGTCATTATCACACTGCTGTTTGTGGGAGCTTGCTGTGCGTGAATTGGCTGCCGCGTTTCCCACATTACAACAGTGACTACACTTCATAAAGTACTTCATCGGCTGTAAAGCGCTTTGGGACGTCTGGTGGTTGTGAAAGGCGCTATAGAAATGCAAGTCTGGCTTTTTTAAAACCGAGGGCCGGCAAATTAGCTGCTAGAATGTGACGTTTTTTTGAAAAACGCATTATGGGTGGGATTTTTGGTTTTCGGCGATAACGCTAGTTTTACACCAAAATTACCATTTTCACTGCGCTACCGTTTTTAGGCCTAACTTTTGGCCTTTACAGCATCGGTAAAATCGGCGTTGTATGAGGATTCGTGGTGCAAACCGTGAGTTTTGGCAACTTTAGTCCGGGGTCGGTGGCGCTGCGGGAGAGGCCTTGGGAGGGGGGAAAAACAAATAACAAACAGCAAAAAACATTCACAAAACCCTTACCTGTTAAATTGCTGAAAAATAAATTAAAAATAGAAACTTTAACTTATCTTTTTTGCAGGTCTTTGTACTTACCGCTGCTGGCAGGGCTACACCAACCCGTCGTTATTCTGGGCGCACCGTATGGTTTGGGAGAGTGCCGAAAGTCCGACGCCACCACAACCTGCCTCGTTGTACGTCGGCACACCTCTCCCCGACGGTACGTGGAAGCGCCGTCACAAACCGGCACCCGAGGATCCCGCCGACAGGGTTTTCGCCGCGGATGGTCAAGTCACGGCGAAAACCCAGTCGCGAACCTGGTGAAAATCCGGCCTAATGTTCGGTGGTATTCTCTTGTCGAACAAACTCTGCTGACCAAATTCATTTCTTTATTTACTACCGGAGTTACAGTGGGATATAAAAATGATAAATCTCCGGACGGTTGTCTGGGCAAACTGCAGCAGGTTTGCACTAATTTATTGCTCCAGCAAATGTGCAATAAAGCCAGTCAATAACTCGCACTAATTGTGTCTGCAGTTCTGCGTCCCGTTTTCAGTCTATTGTCAAAATGGCCTCGATCCTTCCAACCCTGAGAGCTTGATTCAGCTCACGCTGGGGTCCGCTTCACAGAACTTCAAACACATTTTTAAGATGAAAAATCGATCCACTATGAAATAAAACAGCGCCATACAATCATAGAAAATAGGTGCAGGAGTAGGCCATTCGGCCCTTCGAGCCTGCACCACCATTTAATAAGATCATGACTGATCATTCCTTCAGTACCCCTTTCCTGTTTTCTCTCCATACCCCTTGATCCCTTTAGCTGTAAGGGCCATATCTAACTCCCTCTTGAATATATCCAATGAACTGGCATCAACAACTCTCTGCAGCAGGGAATTCCACAGGTTAACAACTCTCTGAGTGAAGAAGTTTCCCCTCATCTCAGTCCTAAATGGCCTACCTCTTATCCTTAGACTGTGTCCTCTGGTTTTGGACTTCCCCAACATCGGGAACATTCTTCCTGCCAGTCCCGTCAGAATCTTATACGTTTCTATGAGATCCCCTCTCATCCTTCTAAACTCCAATGTATAAAGGCCCAGTTGATCCAGTCTCTCCTTATATGTCAGTCCTGCCATCCCGAGAATCAGTCTGGTGAACCTTCGCTGCACTCCCTCAATAGCAAGAATGTCCTTCCTCAGATTAGGAGACCAAAACTGACCACAATATTCCAGGTGAGGCCTCACCAAGGTCCTGTACAACTGCAGTAAGACCTCCCTGCTCCTATACTCAAATCCCCTAGCTATGAAGGCCAACATACCTTTTGCCTTCTTCACCGCCTGCTGTACCTGCATGCCCACTTTCAATGACTGATGAACCATGACACCCAGGTCCTGTTGCACCTCCCCTTTTCCTAATCTGCCGCCATTCAGATAATATTCTGCCTTCGTGTTTTTGCTCCCAAAATGGATAACCTCACATTTATCCACATTATACTGTATCTGCCATGCATTTGCCCACTCACCTAACCTGTCCAAGTCACCCTGCAGCCTATTAGCATCCCCCTCACAGCTCACACCGCCACCCAGCTTAGTGTCATCTGCAAACTTGGAGATATTACATTCAATTCCTTCATCTAATCAGCCAAAATATGCCATTTAAAAATATAATTCAAATATAATGGCAGAGGAAGTGTCACTAGACCCTCTTAACAATAAATATGTTTGTATACTCTGCGGGGCAGGGAGAGAATGAGTGAGGGGGGGGGAGTGGTTGGGGTGCATTGGGGGGTGTGGGTGTGGGGGTGGGGTGCAGTGACGGGAGGGAAGATGTACCATCGGGGACAGGCATGAACAATTTTTAATTTGCCACCTACTTTGGTGAACTTCCCTTTGCAACTTGAAAGCCTTAAATCTTACTTCGGGAAACATTGAAACGCTGTCTGGAATTCCCGTGGGGATTTTCCGAGGGTAAATCGGTGAAACTCAGACAAAAGACTGAAGGTGGCTGTATACATTGTTCATCCAGGCATTGTGCCGATCCCTCACCAAAGTCACGGCAGGAAGGCCGAGAACTCCATGGGGATCGAGGACTTGGTATTGAATGATGAGGTGGGAACGGAATATGCCCATTGACTCTTGTTCCTGTTAACTGCTTATTTATTTGTTCCTGGGGTGTGAGCGTTGCTGGCAAGGCCGGCATTTATTGCCCATCCCTAATTGCCCCTTGAGAAGGTGGTGGTCAGCCGCCTTCTTGAACCGCTGCAGTCCGTGTGGTGAAGGTGCTCCCACAGTGCTGTTAGGGAGGGAGTTCCAGGATTGTGACCCAGCGACGATGAAGGAACGGCCGATATATTTCCAAGTCAGGATGGTGTGTGACTGGGAGGGGAACGTGGAGGTGGTGGTGTTCCCATGCGCCTGCTGCCCTTGTCCTTCTAGGGGGTAGAGGTCGCGGGTTTGGGAGGTGCTGTCAAAAAATGTGAAGGCAGGTGCTCGATGTGTGGGAGTGCTTTAGATACCAGGAGCATATTATCGAGCATTAACACCTGAGGCAACCTCGAGGATGTAACGAGTAGAGTGGACAAGGGAGAACCAGTAGATGTGGTGTATTTGGACTTTCAAAAGGTTTTTGACAAGGTCTCGCACAAGAGATTCGCGTGCAAAATTAAAGCACATGGTATTGGGGGTAATGTACTGACGTGGATAGAGAACTGGTTGTCAGACAGGAAGCAGAGAGTCGGGATAAACAGGTCCTTTTCAGAATGGCAGGCAGTGACTAGTGGGGTGCCGCAGGGCTCAGTGCTGGGATCCCAACTATTTACAATATACATTAATGATTTAAATGAAGGAATTGAGAGTAATATCTCCAAGTTTTCAGATGACACTGAGCTGGGTGGCGATGTGAGATGTGAGGAGGATGCTAAGAGGCTGCAGGGTGACTTGGACAGGTTAGGTGAGTGGGCAAATGCATGGCAGATGCAGTATAATGTAGATAAATGTGAGGTTATCCACTTTGGTGGCAAAAACAGGAAGGCAGAATATTATCTGAATGGTGACAGATTAGGAAAAGGGGAGGTGCAACGAGACCTGGGTGTCATGTTACATCAGTCATTGAAAGTTGGCATGCAGGTACAGCAGGCGGTGAAGAAGGCAAATGGTATGTTGGCCTTCATAGCGAGAGGATTTGATATAGGAGCAGGGAGGTCTTACTGCAGTTGTACAGGGCCTTGGTAAGGCCACACCTTGAATATTGTGTTCAGATTTGGTCGTCTAATCTGAGGAAGGATGTTCTTGCTATTGAGGGAGTGCAGCGAAGGTTCACCAGACTGATTCCCGGGATGGCAGGATTGACATATGAAGAAAGACTGGATCGACTCGGCTTATATTCACTGTAATTTTGAGGAATGAGAGGGGACCTCATAGAAACATATACAATTCTGACGGGACTGGACAGGTTAGATGCAGGAAGAATGTTCCCGATGTTGAAGTCCAGAACCAGGGGTCACAGTCTAAGGATAAGGGGTAAGCCATTTAGGACCGAGATGAGGAGAAACTTCTTCACCCAGAGAGTGGTGAACCTGTGGAATTCTCTACCACAGAAAGTTGTTGAGGCCAATTCACTAAATATATTCAAAAGGGAGTTAGATATGGCCCTTTTGGCTTAAGGGATCAAGGGGTATGGAGAGAAAACAGGAAAGGGGTACTGAGGTTGCATGATCAGCCATGATCATATTGAATGGTGGTGCAGGCTCGAAGGGCCGAATGGCCTACTCCTGCACCTATTTTCTATGTTTCTATGTTGTCTGACTCACTCCATGTTTTACCGTATGGATGGGCAGCACCAGTGCGTGAGGCGTCTGCGTCTTGAAGTGTATTTAAATTGTAGGCCTTTCTCTGGGTGGAGTTGGACCTGCCTTGCCGAATAGACGGTTTTGCTGATCGTATTAAAGAGGTGGGAGGAGGCTTGTGGGGTGAATAACTGCCGACATGGACCAGTTGGGCTGTTGCCCTGTTTCTGTGCTGTAAACTCGATGTTAACGTCAGGATATGGAGTATGAAATTGCCACAGATATGGGATATTTTGGCGTCCACATGTACGTAGTAAATAAAACGTGCGATCTTTTACATCGTCGTATTTTCAAACCTTGACATGTTTCAGGGAGATAAATATGTTGGGCAGAATTCAGTCTGTGAATGTTTCCCTGTGTGACCTGGGTTACCAAAGCTGGGCTTACTGGTCACCAACATGGGCACTGGATGTTGAATGAGCTACAATAGCCGCTTCAGTCTGCTGCTACACATCCTGATCTTCACCTTGGGGTGAGGTTTGTGAGCAGAACGTGTCGTGTGTTCAATGAGAAAGCAATTGCTGTTAACCAGGATGCCTTATTTTCCTTATAACTTTCTCCATATGCATATTTACTGAACGATGTCGCCGATGACCATCTCGGTTACCTAGTCATTCTACTGTGAGGCTGGATTAAAGAAAGAGCTGTTATATTGCTCATTCTGACCTGAATCTTAATGGGGAGGGGGGCAGGGCGGGAGCAGGGGTGGGAGCAGGAGAGGGGGTGGAGATGGGTGGGGTGGGAGCTGGGTTTGGGGGGATGGGCGGGGTGGGGATAGGAGGAGCTGGGTTGGGGGCGGGAGTGGGAGGGGGTGAGCAGGAGAGGGGTTGGGGGTGGGGGGGGGTGATAGCTGGGTTGGGGGCGGGAGTGGGAGGGGGTGAGCAGGAGAGGGGTTGGGGGTGGGGGGGGTGATAGCTGGGTTGGGGGCGGGAGTGGGAGGGGGTGAGCAGGAGAGGGTTTGGGGGTGGGGGGGGGTGATAGTTGGGTTGGGGGCAGCGATGCGACTGGGTGGTGGGGGGGGGTGAGCAGGAGAGGGGTTGGGGGTGGGGGGGGTGATAGCTGGGTTGGGGGCAGCGATGCGACTGGGTGGTGGGGGGGGTGAGCGGGAGAGGGGTTGGGGGTGGGGGGGGGGTGATAGCTGGGTTGGGGGCGGGAGTGGGAGGGGGTGAGCAGGAGAGGGGTTGGGGGTGGGGGGGGTGATAGCTGGGTTGGGGGCAGCGATGCGACTGGGTGGCGGGGAGGGTGAGCGGGGAGCTCGGGGGGGGGGTGAGCGGGGAGCTCGGAGGGGGGGGGGTGAGCGGGGAGCTCGGAAGCGGTTTCGAAAGCCGGGAGAACGGCGACTGCCATTTTTCGCCAGGATCGTGGCGGTAACTCGAGGCGGTAAGTTACCCAAATTCAGGCCAATCCCCCTTCATTCGGCCTTTCTCTCTGAGGACTTGCAATCCTTTTGTTTCCCGCCGCGTTCTATTTCCAGCCCCTCACTGGGGTTTACAGCCACGTTCTGTCGCTGCCGGTAAGTGGAGATATATTGGTCCCTTCAGCTCATTTGTTGAGTCAGTGCTGGCATTGCTGACTCGAATATTGTTGCACAATTAATCTAGTTTCTGTCTCCAGTTCCTTCCAGCGACGCCGATACCTGGTGTTTCCATCTCTTTGTTTCTGTAACAATCGATGCACAAAAGCTACTGACATTTTTAGCACAGCTGTGACTTTGAAAATGTTCTGGTTATCACTGCAGAGCCGCTCGGCAATGTGATGTGCTTCACGTTCCGTGAATGTTCACTGCTCATTGCACCAAGCAGCATCTCCATTCATGTACATTGTTGTCTCTCCTCTCATTTCTGGTCATAATCTGATTAGGATCATACACTTTTATTTTAAAGCCTCGAGCACAAAAATCTAGGCTGACACTCCAGTACTGTACTGAGGGAGCGTTGCATTGTCGGAGGGGCAGTACTGAGGGAGCCTCCGCTGCACTGTCGGAGGGGCAGTACTGAGGGAGCGTTGCATTGTCGGAGGGGCAGTACTGAGGGAGCCTCCGCTGCACTGTCGGAGGGGCAGTACTGAGGGAGCCTCCGCCGCACTGTCGGAGGGGCAGTACTGAGGGAGTGCCGCACTGTCGGAGGGGCAGTACTGAGGGAGCGCTGCACTGTCGGAGGGGCAGTACTGAGGGAGCGCTGCACTGTTGGAGGGGCAGTACTGAGGGAGTGCCGCACTGTTGGAGGGGTGGTACTGAGGGAGTGCTGCACTTTCGGAGGGGCAGTACTGAGGGAGCACTGCAATGTCGGAGGGGCAGTACTGAGGGAGCGCTGCACTGTCGGAGGGGCAGTACTGAGAGCTGCACTGTCGGAGGGGCAGTACTGAGGGAGTGCTGCACTGTCGGAGGGGCAGTACTGAGGGAGCACTGCAATGTCGGAGGGGCAGTACTGAGGGAGCACTGCACTGTCGGAGGGGCAGTACTGAGAGCTGCACTGTCGGAGGGGCAGTACTGAGGGAGCGCTGCACTGTCGGAGGGGTGGGCCATTATTTATCCCTCATTCAACATAACAAAAACAGATTATCTGATCATTATCACATTGCTGTGTGTGGGAGCTTGCTGTGCGCAAATTGGTTGCTGCATTTCCCACATTACAACAGTGACTACACTCCAAAAGTACTTCATTGGCTGTAAAGCGCTTTGGGAAGTCCAGTAGCCTTTCATTTTATATGATAACCCTTTATATATAAAAATCTTCTATGTAATTCTCCCTCCTGTTGGGCTACTTCGCTGCCACCCCTGAAGCTTGTGCCAGGCGATTGGTTGCAGAGTCCGTCTGCTCCCCGATCGCTGCTGATTGGTAGTTGGCGACACGTCCAGCTGGTGAGGTCGACCAGAGGGATCCACATTGGATTTGATCGTGTGTTTTTCTCCCCGATGGGGAGGATTCTGCTCCTTGTCCTTTCTTCCATCACCGAGCTGAAATTGGAACCTGTCCTGAGTCCTCGTGACCTGGAGATCGGTCTCCCGTGTGGCGGGCAGTTTGGGGAAACCAGTGGGCAAAAGCTGATGGTATCGGCAGACGGCCTGATCCATTTCAGTGGTCGGGCCTCATCTCTGTTTCATTCCCGGGATGTGGGTGTCACTGGCAAGGCCAGCATTTATTGCCCATCCCCAATCGCCCTCGAGAAGGTGGTGGTGAGCCAACAGGCTTGCAGAGATGTGGTTGAGCAGGTCAATGCCAGCACAATTGTTTGCAGAACCTGGCAGCAGTGTGGTTAAAAAATGCAATTGTAAAGTCCTGACCCTGCAGTACAGACTTACACGAGGCACATGCTGAAGTCAAGGTCACTCTGGACCTGCACCTTTATTACACAGCTCTCGAATGCCACACTTACCTGAGACCTGCAGCAGTCGTGACAGGCAGCTCTGCAGTGTGGGACCTTGGATATTTAGCATGCCTTGTTTAACGATTTGCACTGCTCGCTCCGCCTGGCCATTGGTGGCCGGCTTGAATGGTGCCGTCTCAACGTGATTTATGCCGTGGTCAACTATAAAATCTTGAAATTCTGCACGGGTGAAGCACGGACCATTATCACTGACCAATATGTCAGGAATTCCGTGCGTTGCAAACATGGTTCTAAGGCTCTCCACAGTGGGGTGCTCGAGTTTAAAATGGTGCATTCAATCCACTTTGAAAATGCATCAACGACTACAAGGAACATTTTGCCCATGAATGGGCCCGCATAGTCTACGTGCACTCGCGACCACGGTTTGATGGGCCAGGGGCTCAGGGGGGCCTCCCTGGGGGCATTACTGAGTTGGGCACAAATGGTGCACCGTCGGACGCAGAGCTCCAAGTCCGCGTCAATGCCAGGCCACCAGACGTGGGATCTGGCTATGGCCTTCATAAGAACAATCCCCGGGTGCTCGCGATGGAGCTCCCGAACGAATGCCTCTCTGCCTCGCAAAGACATGACTACTCGGCTGCCCCACATCAGGCAATCTTGCTTGTAGTGATAGTTCATGCATGCACCTATGGAACAGTTTGATCTCCTCGGGGCAGGCATCGCGAGTCTCTGCCCAGTCACCAGTTAAAACACATCATTTGACTAAGGATAACGTGGGGTCGCTGGCAGTCCAGGCTGTGATTTGATGAGCCGTCATGGGCGAACCTGTGGACTCAAAGGCATTGATTGCCATGACTATCTCACAGTCCTGTTCGTCGGACCCTTCCGTGGTCGCCAGGGGTAGCCTGCTAAGCGCGTCGGCACAGTTGCCTTTGCCTGGTCTGTGCCTTATTGTGTAGTCGTAGGATGCCAGCATGAGTGCCCACCGCTGAATGCGCGCCGAGGCGTTGGCGTTTATTGCCTTGCTCTCGGATAACAGGGATGTGAGGGGTTTGTGGTCGGTTTCTAACACGAACTTGTCCCCGAAAAGATATTGGTGCATCTTTTTGACACCGTACACACATGCGAGCGCCTCCTTCTCTACCATTCCGTACCCACGCTCCGCCCGCGAAAGTGACCTGGTGGCATAAGCTATGGGTTGTAATTTGCCCGCACTATTGACATGTTGTAAAACGCACCCGACCCCGTACGCTGACGCATCACGTGAGAACTAGCTTTTTACCTGGGTCAAAATAAGCCAAAACACTTTGAACACAGAAGGTTGCGTGCCTTATTGAAGGCGCATTCTTGGGCGTCCCCCCAAAACCAGTCGCACCCATTCCTGAGTAGCACGTGGAGAGGCTCCAGCAGCGTGCTCAAGTTCTGCATAAAGTTCCCGAAGTAATTGAGTAGCCCGAGAAAGGCGCGCAGTTCTGAGACATTCCGGGGCCTGGGTGCCAGACGAATTGCTTCTGTTTTGGACTCTGTTGGGCGGATTCCATCAGTGGCAATCCTTCTGCCCAAAAATTCAATCTCGGGCGCGAGAAACAGACACTTGGATTTCTTAACTCTTAGGCCTTACCCGATCCAATCGCTTTAGTACTTCCTCCAAATTGCGGAGATGGGAGTCGGTGTCCCTGCCCGTGATAAGTATGTCGTCTTGAAATACAACCGTCCCCGGGATGGACTTGAGCAGACTCCCCATGTTGCGCTGGAATATGGCAGCTGCCGACCTGATGCCGAATGGGCATCGATTGTACATGAAAAGGCCTTGATGTGTGTTGATGGTGGTGAGTAGCTTAGACTCTTCGGTCAGTTCTTGCGTCATATACGCAGATGTGAGATCTAGTTTCGAGAAAAGTTTACCTCCAGCCAATGTGGCAAATAGGTCCTCCGCTCTGGGCAGCGGGTATTGGTCCTGTAGGGAGACTCTGTTTATGGTAGATTTGTAATCCCCACAGATTCGTACGGATCCATCAGGCTTCATGACTGCGACGATGGGACTTGCCCAGTCGCTAAATTCCACGGGTGAGATAATGCCTTCCCGCAGAAGCCTGTCCAGTTCGTGTTCAATCTTTTCCCTTATCACATAGGGTACAGCTCTAGCCTTGTGATGGACCGGTCTAGCATCCTGTGTGATGTAGATTTTAACTTTAGCCCCTTTGAAGGTGCCCACACCTGGCTGAAAGAGATGTTCATGTCGACTTAGAACTGTTGAGCAGGAGGTCCGTTCCTCTAATGACATGGTGTGAACATCATCCCATTTCCAATTTAGTTTTGCCAGCCAGCTTCTCCCCAGCAGTGCTGGGAGATCTCCGGGGACAATCCACAGGGGAAGTCGGTTCACTGTCCCTTTGTGTGTGACTGAGAGCATGGCGCTGCCGAGGACTGGGACGATTTCTTTGGTATAGGTCCTTAGTTTGGTGTCGACCCTTGTGAGTTTTGGTCTGTTGCTTTTGTGCGGCCACAGCTGTTCAAATTGTTGGATGCTCATGAGAGATTCACTCACTCCCATGTCCAGTTCCATGTTGACGGGTGTCCCGTTGAGTAGGACCCTCATCATTATTGGAGGCGTCTTGTTGTAAGAACTGTGGACATTGATCGTGTTGACCCACTGTACCTCGGGCACTGTCCCCACCATCTTCTGGTCCGCTTTCCGACCCTTCCAATTCGTATACCAGCCGAGCTGCTGTTTTTCTGCACATGCGGGCCAGATGCCCTGTATAGTTGCAGTTTCTGCAAACAGCATGCTGAAATCGACACCCCCTTGATGAGTGCCTTCCCCCATATCTCCAGCACAGACCGCTTCCATTGTTTCCGGAGGATGAGCTGCGTCTGGCTGATCTCTCTTGAGCTTCTCTCAGTCTGTAGTTGATTGCTTGCATTGTGGGTTGATGAGGTGTGAATGGCCGTTCATGTGGCCCTTGATGGCTTCTGGTGCCACTGCCTGCTGTTGAAGGCCTGCTCTCCTGCCTTTGTCTGTATGTGGGGGTAGCGGCTTGTTTCACGCTGTGAACCCCTTGTTCCAATGTTTCGTTAGTTGTCGTACCTGCAGTGTAGATCAACCTCGTTTCTTCTTCTCCTGCCAAGAATGTCTGTGCGACCAGTGCTGCTGCCTCTCGGGTCAAGTTCTTGGTCTCTATGAGCTTTCGGAATATGCCTGCATGGCCTATTCCCTCAATAAAAAAGTCTCTCAGTACTTCTCTCCTCAGTTCATCAGAGAACTCACATAAACTAGCCAGCCTCCGAAGTTCCGCCACGAAGTCGGGTATGCTCTGACCCACACAGCGTCTGTAGTTGTAGAACCTGTGTCTGGCCATGTGTAGGCTGCTCGCTGGCTTCAGGTGGTCTCTCACCAGTGTGCTCAATTGTTCAAACGACTTGCTTGCTGGTTTCCCGTGTGCCAGCAGATCCTTCATTAAGGCGCATGTTTTCGAGCCACAGCTGGTCAAGAGATGAGCTCTTCTCTTGTCTGCCTTATCGTCGCCTAACCAGTCTTTGGTTACAAAGCTTTGCTGGAGCCTTTCTATAAAGTCCTCCCAATTATCTCCAGCATTGTATTTCTCATTTGAGCCGTTGGTAGCCATTCTGTGGATTCTGTGATCCCGTAACTCGTCGCCACTGTAAAGTCCTGACCCTGCAGTACAGACTCACACGAGGCACATGCTGAAGTCAAGGTCACTCAGGACCTGCACCTTTATTTCACAACTCTCGAATGCCACACTTGCCTGAGACCTGCCTTTATATACCTGTCTGGGACAGGTATCCAATGTCTCTTGCATGTGTACCCCTGGTGGTAAGGTAAGCTTGTGGTTACAGGTCATCTCTAGTTACAGTCATGTATAGCATGGTAAGATACAGTTATGTACAGTAATGTGAGATACATGACAGCAATGACCTTACCAGGTCTGTCAAGATAAGACTCCTTTTCTAAGTTCTAACTCTTTCTGCAGCCCGGCAAGATCACACTTCACACCCTCCAATTCCAACGGGACAATGCACTTCACCTCCCCCCGCGTAGACTCCACCCTCCCCCTCCACGTACACTCCCACCTCCACCCGCCCCACCCCCCAACCCCCCCCCCACCTACACTCTTTCCCCCCCCCCCCACATTCCCCCCTCCCCCCCACTGCGTACACAACACATTCTGTTGCTCCCACAATGGCTGCCCTCTTTCCCACATATGCTTCATCTCCCTCTCAGCCTGCACACGATGTGAAGCTTCCTCACTTGTCTTCACAATCCAAACTAACTCACTGCCAGCTTCCTGTGGGAGAAACACAACAGGAGGGGAGGGCACAAGAGCAGGAGGAGGTGAAGCCATGTTGAAAACTCTCCGTCCAATGAACCCCGCCTCCATTCCATCATTGGCAGAGGGAGGCCATGCAGCGTTGGAGACGCAGAGGCTGGAGGCCCCGTGTCTCGGTCAGTCCCCGTCGTTCTGCCCTATTTCTCGGTCATTTGGGGCGTGCAGACGGTGGGAGGGATGTACCATCACACGCTGATACCTGTCCCAGCACCAGCTCTGGTGTTGGGTTCCCAGGTGGTGTAGACACTGGGGATGTTGGTCTTTCGAAGGTAGCACACAAGCGCCGATAGTGAATTGGCCCGTTTTACAGCCGGCCTGATTCTCACTTCCAGTGAAGTCCCCTTCTCATGGGTCTGTCTCCACCTGTAGCCCCGTCACCTCGCCCACCTGCTGCTCTCGCTCTCTTCCTCGAACCACAATGGAATTGAGAGAAAAATGCCCATTTTGGAAAAAGAATCTTGTTCGGACATCACAGCACAAACTCGATGGTTTGATAGCCGACAAAGGACAAATGTGCCTGCCGAGCCTGTGCGGCGTTTGCTGGTGAGGACTGCTGTAAGCAGCTCTGCACTTGGGCGCCACCCCTCCTATACCCCCTGTGACCGGTGCGCCAATTGATAGGCGCAAAAATGCCGTTTGAAACCTGCCAATAGCATTTGTGTCTCGGTTGGATATTCCCACGAGGTCGCTGCCTGTTTCCGATGAAGCAACTGACAGCTAAATTGAGGTCCTCCCGAAAATCGAAACCGGACAACGTCTGGCCCTCAGTCAGTGCTTTAAAAACCTGGGGGTGGGAAATTGGCCTCCCGTTAGCGCCTGTGGGGGGCAGTAACGGGGCGGTAAGGGGTTACCGACCAGACGCGGCAAAATCACCGACACCCGCGAACTTCCCTGGCGGTTTTGTGCTGGCACTAACACTTACCGCCTCGCTCTCCTCTGCCCCGCCGATCGAGCCATCGTCTGGCGCACAGTGCCCCGTTACCGCCCCAGATGTGATATTCGCTCCCGCCCCCTGCAGCAGCGCCGGGCGTTAACGACGGCAGCTGGCCACGCGGAGGGGCGATAGTCAAAGGCGGTGGTGGTCAGGAAGGACAACGTTTAATGTCCCCAGTGTGTTGCTGGTTTGATTTCTTCATACCCCGTGCTCCGAGTGCTCGCGGCTGCTGTGCACGTATCGCAGGTCGCCATCGACGGTCATACACAGCCTGAGGATTCGATAAACGCAGCATTGGCCTGTCCCTTTAAGGGAGGGACAGAGCCTGTAGAGATGGCAGCGCTGTCCATACCAGCTCCTCAATCCCGTCAGCGCTCTGAGGGAAGGGCTAGCGTTTGATTTAGCTCCACCTCCTTCCCAGAGCGCTAAAGCGGAAATACCTGGCAGAATCAAATGTGTAGCGGCCAGCAATGCTGCTGCACTCCCGCAAAAGTTATCGCCCCGAGCGGGACGCTGCGTAATTTCTAACCCTGGATTTTTCTTGTCCCACAAACAAGGGCAGTGGGCGATGACCATCACCTTGACTGCATTGGTCACTGCATCAAGAAAGGCTGGACTTCATTTCAATGAGGTGTTGCATGAAAATATCACCTTTTGATTCAGTATTTAAAGTAAAACTCTTACCTAAAGCTGAACTGAAATGCTTCTGGACAAAACTTGAGCAGCCAAAGAACACAGCGACTGGAGAATGCATAAAAAGCACCCCTTGTGGCCTGTGCTGCAGAGTGTAATCCACCTCCTTCAGCGAGTGATTGGCTGGGGAAGGGTCTGCACCTTCCCCTCGAGGGTCCCCTCTCAGCAGCGAGTTTCTCCCTGTGTGTATGTGAGTAAACGCTCATTCTCTGCTGTTCCATGCCGTATTTCTCACACATCCAATGGGGAATTCAGGAGAAACTTCTTTACCCAGAGCGGGGTGAGAATGTGGAACTCGCTGCCACAGGGAGGGGTTGAGGGGAATAGTATCGATGTATTTAAGGGGAAGCTGGACAAGCATATCAAAGAAATAGAAAGACTTGCATTTATATAGCGCCTTTCACAACCACCTGACGTCCCAAAGCACTTTACAGCCAATGAAGTACTTTTTGAAGTGTAGTCACTGTTGTAATGTGGGAAACACGGCAGCCAATTTGCGCACAGCAAGCTCCCACACACAGCAATGTGACAATGACCAGATAATCTGTTTTAGTGATGTTGATTGAGGGATAAATATTGGCCCCAGGACACCGGGGAGAACTCCCCTGCTCTTCTTCAAAATGGTGCCATGGGATCTTTTACATCCAACCGGGAGAGAGCAGATGGGACCTCGGTTTAACGTCTCTTCCAAAAGACTGCCCCTCCAACAGTGCGGCGCTCCCTCAGTACTGCCCCTCCGACAGTGCGGCGCTCCCTCAGTACTGTCCCTCCGACAGTGCAGCGCTCCCTCAGTACTGCCCCTCCGACAGTGCGGCGCTCCCTCAGTACTGCCCCTCCTACAGTGCGGCGCTCCCTCAGTACTGCCCCTCCGACAGTGCAGCGCTCCCTCAGTACTGCCCCTCCGACAGTGCGGCGCTCCCTCAGTACTGCCCCTCCGACAGTGCGGCGCTCCCTCAGTACTGCCCCTCCGACAGTGCGGCGCTCCCTCAGTACTGTCCCTCCGACAGTGCGGCGCTCCCTCAGTACTGCCCCTCCGACAGTGCGGCGCTCCCTCAGTACTGCCCCTCCGACAGTGCGGCGCTCCCTCAGTACTGCCCCTCCGACAGTGCGGCGCTCCCTCAGTACTGCCCCTCCGACAGTGCGGCGCTCCCTCAGTACTGCCCCTCCGACAGTGCGGCGCTCCCTCAGTACTGCCCCTCCGACAGTGCGGCGCTCCCTCAGTACTGCCCCTCCGACAGTGCGGCGCTCCCTCAGTACTGCCCCTCCGACAGTGCGGCGCTCCCTCAGTACTGCCCCTCCGACAGTGCGGCGCTCCCTCAGTACTGCCCCTCCGACAGTGCGGCGCTCCCTCAGTACTGCCCCTCCGACAGTGCGGCGCTCCCTCAGTACTGCCCCTCTGACAGTGCGGCGCTCCCTCAGTACTGCCCCTCCGACAGTGCGGCGCTCCCTCAGTACTGGACAAGCAGTCTGACAATTTAGAGACCGAGAAGGGGTCGAGAGAAGTGGTGGTGAGGTAGAGCTGAGTGTTATCAACGTACATGTGTAGTATCTCCAAATTTGCGGATGACACTAAGTTGGGTGGCAGTGTGAGCTGCGAGGAGGATGCTATGAGACTGCAGAGTGACTTGGATAGGTTATGTGAGTGAGCAAATGCATGGCAGATGAAGTATAATGTGGATAAATATGAGGTTATCCACTTTGGTGGTAAAAACAGAGACAGACTATTATCTGAATGGTGACAGATTAGGAAAAGGGGAGGTGCAACGAGACCTGGGTGTCATGGTACATCAGTCATTGAAGGTTGGCATGCAGGTACAGCAGGCGGTTAAGAAAGCAAATGGCATGTTGGCCTTCATAGCGAGGGGATTTGAGTACAGGGGCAGGGAGGTATTGCTACAGTTGTACAGGGCATTGGTGAGGCCACACCTGGAATATTGTGTACAGTTTTGGTCTCCTAACTTGAGGAAGGACATTCTTGCTATTGAGGGAGTGCAGCAAAGGTTCATCAGACTGATTCCTGGGATGGCGGGACTGACCTATCAAGAAAGACTGGATCAACTGGGCTTGTATTCACTGAAGTTCAGAAGAATGAGAGGGGATCTCATAGAAACGTTTAAAATTCTGACGGGTTGAGACAGGTTAGATGCAGGAAGAATGTTCCCAATGTTGGGGAAGTCCAGAACCAGGGGTCACAGTCTAAAGATAAGGGGTAAGCCATTTAGGACCGAGATGAGGAGAAACTTCTTCACCCAGAGAGTGGTGAACCTGTGGAATTCTCTACCACAGTAAGTTGTTGAGGCCAATTCACTAAATATATTCAAAAAGGAGTTAGATGAAGTCCTTACTACTCGGGGGATCAAGGGGTATGGCGAGAAAGCAGGAATGGGGTACTGAAGTTGAATGTTCAGCCATGAACTCATTGAATGGCGGTGCAGGCTAGAAGGGCCGAATGGCCTACTCCTGCACCTATTTTCTATGTTTCTATGGCCCCAAGTTTCCACATGATTTGCGCCTGATTTTTAGGAGCAATTGGTGGAGAACGGAGTATCTTAGAAATCGCAATTCTCCTCATTTAAGTTTTCTGCAGTTCTAGTCATGTAGAACAGTTTCACTTTTGAACAGAATTTTTTCTTCAAAAGGGGGCGTGTCCGGCCACTGACGCCTGATTTAAAGTTTCCACAGTGAAAACGTACTCCAAACTAACTTAGAATGGAGCAAGTGAAGATTTTTGTAGGCCTGAAAAAACCTTGTCTACACATTAAAAAATCAGGCGCAGGTTACAAATTAGGCGTCGGGTGGGGTGGGGGGAGGGGGGGAAGTCATTACATTCTACAATAAATCCTTAGTTATACTTATACAAATATTATACAAATAAATCCAACCTGAATAAAAATTTATAAGCAAAGAAAAGATTAAATAAACCATGTTCCGACCTGTATGAAAGTGCTTCAGGCAGGGAGAATGCTGCAGGAAGCCTCACAAGTTGAGGCAGCCGTTCCCGACGGCAGGGGGGGGGGCGGAGGGAGTGAGGAGGCAGCCATTCCCGACGGCAGGATGGGGGGAGGGAGGGAGTGAGGAGGCAGCCATTCCCGACGGCAGGGGGGGGGCGGAGGGAGTGAGGAGGCAGCCATTCCCGACGGCAGGATGGGGGGAGGGAGGGAGTGAGGAGGCAGCCATTCCCGACGGCAGGGGAGGGAGGGAGGCAGTGAGGAGGCAGCTGTTCCCGACGGCAGGATGGGGGGAGGGAGTGAGGAGGCAGCCATTCCCGACGGCAGGGGGGGCGGAGGGAGTGAGGAGGCAGCCATTCCCGACGGCAGGGAAGGGAGGGAGGCAGTGAGGAGGCAGCTGTTCCCGACGGCAGGGGAATGGCTGCCACCTCTGAGGCTTCCTGCACCTTCTCACTGCTGCAAGAAGCCTCAGTGCTGATGTGCTGATGGCAATGTGCTTTTATAAAAAAATGTTAAAAAAATTAAACAGCTGCAAAGAACTACAAAAATGGCCGAGTGCCAATGTTTCCTTCACACTGCGCGTGGGCGAACGCTCCAACGCGCACGCGCAGGGTTGCCGGCACGAAAAAAACTCATTTAAATGGTACCCGCCCCCTCCTACTTACAAAATCGGTGCGAGTGGTAGGCTCCGCCCCCTGGGCGACGTGCCAAGCCGACATCGAGCTGCAGGGCGCTCGAGAATAGCGCGGTTTTTTTTCAGGCACCGTTTTCGGCGCGAAAAACGGGCGCCCAGCTCGGAGAGGGGCCTGTTTTGCCGCGTGTGGAAACTTGGGGCCTATGTTTCTATGTAACTGACGCTGTGTTTCCGGATGAGGTCGCCAAGGGGCAACATGTCGGAGAGAAATAGGAGGGGGCCAAGGATAGACCGTCGGGGGCCACCAGAGGTAACGATGCGGGGGTGGGAAGAGAAACTGTTACAGGTGATTTCCTCTGCCATCTGTCTGCCCATTGATGGAAATTATCCACAATCCATCGACAAATCCACAGCCGCTTTCTACGGGTTAGATGAGGTCCTTACTGCTAGGGGGATCAAGGGGTATGGCGAGAAAGCAGGAATGGGGTACTGAAGTTGAATGTTCAGCCATGAACTCATTGAATGGCGGTGCAGGCTAGAAGGGCCAAATGGCCTACTCCTGCACCTATTTTCTATGTTTCTATGTTTCTATCGTTCGCATTTAGTGTCATCTGAAATATGTGGAAAACGTGCATCAAGGTTATCTGTGTAAATGGGAGACAAGACAGACAGATCCAATTACTGACTGCTGTCATACTCCATTCAACACCTGACCATAAACCTCGCACCATTGATCTCGGAGTCCTATCTTTGAACCCAATCCCGCTCCTGACTCGACTCTGCATTGCCAAACGTTTTCTAAAACTATAACTAAACGAGATTGTAGAGAATGTAACCGTTCATTTTATCTGTCATGTCCATGAAGAGGTCAGCTCTGATCTTCACCTTGCTTGGCCATGCCCTCCCAATCTCAGTAACCTCCCACCATACTCCCCCTCCGCTCCCATACACTGCTCCCTGTAACCCCCCCCACCTCCTCTCGCCCCACCATCGACAGTCGAGCCTTCAGCTACCTCAGCCTCATGCTGTAGAACTCCCTCCCTAAACCTCTATCTCTCCCTCCTCTCCCTCTCTCTCTCCCTTTCCATCTCTTAAAAAGAATCTCTTTAAACCCTGCCCCCCCGAACAAGCTTTTGTGCATCCCTCCTAATATCTCCTTCCCTTGTGTGTCAGCCGGGGCTCAGTGGGCAGCACCCTCGCCTCTGAGTCAGAAGGTTGTGGGTTCCAGTCCCACTCCAGAGACTTGAGCACAAAAATCTAGGCTGACACTCCCAGTGCAGTACTGAGGGAGTGCCGCACTGTCGGAGGGGCAGTACTGAGGGAGTGCCGCGCTGTCGGAGGGGCAGTGCTGAGGGAGTGCCGCGCTGTCGGAGGGGCAGTACTGAGGGAGTGCCGCGCTGTCGGAGGGGCAGTGCTGATGGTGCGCCATGCTGTCGGAGGGGCAGTGCTGAGGGAGCGCCGCACTGTCGGAGGGGCAGTACTGAGGGAGTGCCGCACTGTCGGAGGGGCAGTACTGAGGGAGTGCCGCGCTGTCGGAGGGGCAGTACTGAGGGAGTGCCGCGCTGTCGGAGGGGCAGTGCTGATGGAGCGCCGCGCTGTCGGAGGGGCAGTACTGAGGGAGTGCCGCACTGTCAGAGGGGCGGTACTGAGGGAGCACCGCACTGTCGGATGGGCAGTACTGAGGGAGCGCCACACTGTCGGATGGGCAGTACTGAGGGAGTGCTGCACTGTCAGAGCTGCTATCTTTGGGATGAGATGTTAAACCGAGGCCCCGTCTTCTTTTAAAAAAGATCCCATGGCACTATTTTGAAGAAGAGCAGAGGAGTTCTCCCCGGTGTCCTGGGGCCAATATTTATCCCTCAATCAACATCACTAAAACAGATTATCTGCTCATTATCACATTGCTGTGTGTGGGAGCTTGCTGTGCGCAAATTAGCTGCCGCGTTTCGCACATTACAACAGTGACTACACTTCAAAATGTACTTCATTGGCTGTAAAGCGCTTTGGGACATCCGGTGGTCATGAAAGGTGCTATATAAATGCAAGGTCTGGCAGACCCTGGGCGGGCAGGAAGTGGACTCTGTTACACCCAGACCTCCAGTCGCCTCAATAACTGCGGTGTGAGGAAAGCAGCTTCACTTTGTGTCTGGGCCCACGGAGTCATCAGGACATGAGAAATCGGAGCAGGAGTCGGCCATTCAGCCCCTCGAGCCTGCTCCGCCATTTAATACGATCATGGCTGATCCGATCATGGACTCAGGTCCACTTCCCCGCCCACTCCCCATAACCCCTTATCCCCTTATCGGTTAAGAAACTGTTTATTTTTGTCTTAAAATTATTCAAGGTCCCAACTTCCACAGCTCTCTGAGGCAGCAAATTCCACAGATTCATGACCCTCTGAGAGAAGAAATTTCTCCTCATCTCAGTTTTAAATGGGCGGCCCCTTATTCTAAGACCATGCCCTCTAGTTCTAGTCTCCCCCATCAGTGGAAACATCCTCTCTGCATCCACCTTGTCAAGCCCTCTCATAATCTTATACATTTCGATAAGATCTGAATTCCAATGAGTAGAGGCCCAACCTACTCAACCTTTCCTCATAAGTCAACTCCCTCATCTCTGGAATCAACCGAGTGAACCTTCTCTGAACTGCCTCCAAAGCAAGTATACCCTTTCGTAAATATGGAAACCAAAACTGTACGCAGTATTCCAGGTGTGGCCTCACCAATAACTTATATAGCTGTAGTAAGACTTCTCTGCCCCTTTGCAATAAAGGCCAAGATACCATTGGCCTTCCTGATCACTTGCTGTACCTGCACACTAACCTTTTGTGTTTCATGCACAAGTACCTCCAGGTCCCGCTGTACTGCAGCACTTTGCAATCTTTCTCCATTTAAATAATAACTTGCTCTTTGATCTTTTTCTGCCAAAGTGCATGACCTCACACTTTTCAACATTATACCCCATCTGCCAAATTTTTGCCCACTCACTTAGTCTGTCTGTGTCCTTTTGCAGATTTTTTGTGTCCTCCTCACACATTGCTTTTCCTCCCATCTTTGTATTGTCAGCAAACTTGGCTACATTACACTCAGTCCCTTCCTCCAAGTCGTTAATATAGATTGTAAATAGTTGGGGACCCAGCACTGATCCCTGCGGCACCCCACTAGTTGTTTTCTGTTCGCCAATCCTCTATCCATGCTAATATATTGCCCCCAACTCCGTGAACTTTTATCTTGTGCAGTAACCTAGTATCTGTCCTCACTCAGGAGCAGCCCAGATACAGCAGTGAAATTTGAATATCAATAATCCGGTGACAGATAAACGCTCCCCTTTGAGTGAGGCCTCAAGGAGCTGAGACTCGGTGAAACAGCCCAGCACACCATCAGTATTGAGGGGCACAGATTTCAGCAGGTCTCATTTGCACTGGCACTGCTGCTGAAAACATGATTGCCACGGACACCAAGTCCCCACGATGGTTTAGCAAATACAGATGCACTTCGAGGCAGTCGGGCTGGCTTGGGAGTTTTGCATGGGGCTGAAAAATTATTTTTTCCATTTTAAAATTGCAGTTATAATTCATGCCGCGAGCTTTGACATCCTGATTCAGCAGTGGGAAGGACAGAGTATGATTGACTGCTAATTAAATTCCTGTCAGTATGCTCTGGCGAGGGCTGTCAGGAGGCGGTAAAGCATAATTTGTACTCGTCACCTGACAGCGTCCACGTGGTACAAGGTTCCAGCCGTAATATTAAATGCAGTGTCAGGTGTTGTAGCCTTAAATGTCCTTGCACCAGCATCAGGAGGTTGTGGGTTCAAGCCCCACTCCAGAGACTTGAGGACAAAAATCTAGGCTGATACTCCCGGTGCAGTGATAAGGGAGTGCTGCACTGTCGGAGGGGCAGTACTGAGGGAGTGCTGCACTGTCGGAGGGGCAGTACTGAGGGAGTGCTGCACTGTCGGAGGGGCAGTACTGAGGGAGTGCTGCACTGTCGGAGGGGCAGTACTGAGGGAGTGCTGCACTGTCGGAGGGGCAGTACTGAGGGAGTGCTGCACTGTCGGAGGGGCAGTACTGAGGGAGTGCTGCACTGTCGGAGGGACAGTACTGAGGGAGCGCCGCACTGTCGGAGAGGCAGTACTGAGGGAGTGCCGCACTGTCGGAGGGACAGTACTGAGGGAGTGCCGCACTGTCGGAGGGGCAGTACTGAGGGAGTGCTGCACTGTCGGAGGGGCAGTACTGAGGGAGTGCTGCACTGTCGGAGGGGCAGTACTGAGGGAGTGCTGCACTGTCGGAGGGGCAGTACTGAGGGAATGCTGCACTGTTGAAGGGGCAGTATTGAGGGAGCACTGCACTGTCGGAGGTGGCACCTTTCAGATGAGATGTTAAACCGAGGCCCCGTCTGCTCTCTCTGGTGGATGTAAAAGATCCCATGGCACTATTTTGAAGAAGAGCAGGGGAGTTCTCCCCGGTATCCTGGGGACAATATTTATCCCTCAATCAACATCACTAAAACAGATTATCTGGTCATTATCACATTGCTGTTTGTGGGAGCTTGCTGTGCGCAAATTGGCCGCTGCGTTTGGTACATTATATGTGACAAAGTGCCACATGATGACCCAGAAATCCCGGTCGGCTGTTTCCCGCGGGCGATCGAGGGAAAAGTTTAAAAAGATGCGCACTTACCTAAAGCTGCTGTGTCCCCGCGTGATCCCGGTCCTGAGGCCAATGACCGCGTCGCAGAGCGAGCACGTCAGGACATGCGCAGGGCTGGAGCTTCATTCACATGGCTCTGGGCAGCCAATCAGGTAAAGTATGTTCTCGTTCATAATAATGGGAACTCTAAGTTGGAGAACACATTATGATTAATGAGAACCCCCCCCCCCCCAAACACACACAATATTAATAAAAAATAGAAAAAATTCAACACATTTTTAATTTAAATTAGTCATTTTTTTTTAAATTATGGTCTAAAATAAACTTACCATAGTAGGTAGGGTTTTTATCAATAAAATGTGTTTTTATAATTTTATTGTAAAATGTTTTTGTGTATTTTAAAACTCTTACTCCTGTAACAGTAGATTATGCACCAGTTTTCCTCGGATGCAAGAGTTTTCAGGGCACTGGGTGGATTCTTTAAAAAGTCAAAGAATAAGGAGAAGGCAGTAGAGCAGGGTAGCACGGGGGTAATGAAAACCAGAGCGTGACAGGACGGGACAGAGTGTATAAACATAAAGGTGAATCAGAAAGTGGGGTCACAGCAGGAAAAAATGGTAAAAAAACAAATTTAAAGGCTCTTACACAGCATTCGTAACAAAATAAATGAGTTGACAGCACAAATAGGTTTGACCTGATGGCCATTACAGAGACATGGTCGCAAGGTGACCAGGAATGGGAACTAAATATTAAGGGGTATTGGACAATTCGGAAGGACAGACAGAAAGGAAAAGGAGGTGGGATAGTACTGTTAATAAAGGATGGGATCAGTGCGAAACGATATTGGCTCAGAGGATCAAGATGTTGAATCAGTTTGGGTGGAGATAAGGAATAATAAGCGAACAAGTCACTGAAGGACATAGTCTATAGGCCCCCTAACAGTAGCTACACTGTTGGACGGAGTATAAATCAAGAAATAATGGAGGCTTGTAAAAAAGGAACGGCAATAATCATGGGCGATTTTAACCTTCACATTGATTGGACAAAGCAAATTGGCCAGGGTAGCCCTGAGGAGGAGTTCATAGAGTGTATCTGTGATAGTTTCCTTGAACAGTACGTTGTGGAACCAACCAGGGGTCAGGCTATCTTAGATCTGGTCCTGTGTAATGTGATAGGATTAATAAACAATCTCCCAGTAAAGGATCCTCTAGGAATGAGTGACCATAACATGGTTGAATTTCAAATTCAGTTGGAGGGTGAGAAAGTTGGTTCTCAAACCAGGGTCCTAAGCTTAAATAAAGGAGACTACAAAGGTATGAAGGCAGAGTTGGCTAAAGTGGACTGGGAAAATAGATTAAAGTATGGGAGGGTTGATGAGCAGTGGCAGACATTTAAGGAGATATTTCATAACATGCAACAAAAATATATCCCAATGAGAAGGAAAGACCTTAAGAGAAGGGATAACCATCCGTGGCTAACTAAGGAAATAAGGGAGGGTATCAAATTGAAAACAGGGGCATACAAAGTGGCCAAGACTAGTGGGAGGCCAGAGGATTGGGAAACGTTTAAAAGTCACCAATAACGACTAAAATAATGATAGAGAGAGGGAAGATAGATTATAAAAGTAAACTAGCATGAAATATAAAAACAGATAGTAAGAGTTTCTACAAATACATAAAAAGGAAAAGAGTGCCTAAAGTAAATGTTGGTCCCCTAGAGGATGAGACTGGGGAATTAATAATGGGGAACAGGGAAATGGCAGAGACACTAAAAACATCCCAATAATGGATAATCAAGGGGCTATAGGGAGGGAGGAACTTAATACAATTACTGTCATTAAAGAAGTAGTACTGGGTAAAATAATGGGACTAAAGGTGGACAAGTCCCCTGGACCGGATGGCTTACATCCTAGGGTCTTAAGAGAAGTGGCTGCAGAGATAATGGATCATTGGTTGTAATCTCCCAAAATTCCCTGGATTCTGAGGTGGTCCCAGTGGATTGGGAAAACTTCAAATTTAATGCCCCTATTTAAAAAAGGAGGCAGACAAAAAGCAGGAAACTATAGACCAGTTAGCCGAACATCTGTGGTTGGGAAAATGCTGGAGTCCATTATTAAGGAAGCAGTAGCAGGACATTTGGAAAAGCATAATTCAATCAAGCAGAGTCAGCATGGTTTTATGAAAGGGAAATCACGTTTGACAAATTTGCTGGAGTTCTTTAAGAATGTAACGAGCAGAGTGGATAAGGGGGAACCAGTGGATGTGATGTATTTGGATTTCCAGAAGGCATTCGATAAGGTGCCACATAAAAGGTTACTGCACAAAATAAAAGTTCACAGGGTTGGGGGTAATATATTAGCATGGATAGAGGATTGGCTAACTAACAGAGAACAGAGAGTCGGATAAATGGGTAATTTTCTGGTTGGCAAACAGTGACTAGTGGGGTGCCACAGGGATCGGTGCTGGGTCCTCAACTATTGACAATCTATATTAATGACTTGGATGAAGGGACTGAGTGTAATGTAGCCAAGTTTGCTGATGATACAAAGCTGGGTGGGAAAGCAAATTGTGAGGAGGACACAAAAAATCTGCAAAGGGATATAGACAGGCTAAGTGAGTGGGTAAAAATTTGCCAGATGGAGTACAGAGGGTCCTGGGGGTCCTTGTGCATGAAACACAAAAAGTTAGTATGCAGGTACAGCAAGTAATCAGGAAGGCAAATGGAATGTTGGCCTTTATTGCAAGGGGGATAGAGTATAAAAGCAGGGAGGTCCTGATACAACTGTACAGGGTATTGGTGAGGACACACCTGGAGTACTGCGTGCAGTTTTGGTCTCCGTATTTAAGGAAGGATATACTTGCACTGGAGGCTGTTCAGAGAAGGTTCATGAGGTTGATTCCGGAGTTGAGGGGGTTGACTTATGAAGAAAGATTGAGCAGGTTGGGCCTCTACTCATTGGAGTTCAGAAGAAATAGAGGTGATCTTATTGAAACATATAAGATAATGAGGGGGCTCGATCGACATGGTGGATGCAGAGAGGATATTTCCACTCGTGGGGGAAACTAAAACTAGGTGACGAGGCCAGACTGTGCGCTTCATTGTCGGTGATTTTCTCGGCGTTACAGCTGGTTCTTCGCCCGGCGAGAGTTTCCAGGTACGTTTTTGAACATTGTCACCTGCCGGGACCATACCGCCCGCGTGTAACGCCGAGAGCAACCGCCAGGGGGCGTAGGTTTGGGCTCAACCGCCGGTGTTCAGATCGGCGAGAGACCCGCCCGGTAAACACTGCTTAAACAGGGCGGTAAGGGGAGGGGCCCTGCAAAGAAAGGTCAGTTAAAGGTTCTTTATTTACTTTTTATAATTTTACCACCGCGATTAGGATTAAACCTGTCCTGGGAACGCTTTGTACGTGTTTGTTTATTTTTAATGACATTTTTTTTAAAGTTCTCCCCCCTCCCTGGGCCCAACCGCAGCCTCGGACTAAATTTTTCTCCTTACCGTCCATTCCGGTAACGAACGCCCGTTTGTCTAACTTTGTACTTACCTGCTAACAATGAGTGTGCAATGCCTTTTTTCTCGCCGGGCGATCAGTTCGACTTACTTTTACCTTCAAAATGGAAATTCTCACCAGCTTTTCTCGCCGAACGTTAGCGGTCCTTCTCAGCCGGTAATCGGGAGTTGAGGGCCTTTAGGGAAAGTCTGGCCCATGGTCTCAGAATAAGGGACTGCCCATTTAAAACTGAGATGAGAATTTCTTCTCAGAGGGTTGTAAATCTGTGGAATTCTCTGCCCCAGAGAGCTGTGGAGGCTGGGTCATTGAATATATTTAAGGCGGAGATAGACAGATGTTGGGGAAGTCCAGAACCAGGGGACACAGTCTTGGGATAAGGGGTAGGGCATTTAGGACTGAGATGAGGAGAAACTCCTTCACCCAGAGAGTTGTTGACCTGTGGAATTCCCTGCCGCAGAGAGTTGTTGATGCCAGTTCACTGGATATATTCAAGAGGGAGTTAGATATGGCCCTTACGGCTAAAGGGATCAAGAGGTTTGGAGAGAAAGCAGGAAAGGGGTACTGAGGTGAATGATCAGCCATGATCTAATTGAATGGTGGTGCAGGCTCGAAGGGCCGAATGGCCTACTCCTGCACCTATTTTCTATGTTTCTATGACAGATTTTTGAGCGATAATGGAGTGAAGGATTATGGGGAGCGGGCGGGGAAGTGGAGCTGAGCCCATGATCAGATCAGCCGTGATCTTATTGAATGGCGGAGCAGGCTCAAGGGGCCGTATGGCCTACTCCTGCTCCTATTTCTTATGTTCTTATTTGTTGGGCAAGATATGGGTAAATACCGTAATCTTGCCCATGTGTGTGTCCTGTCTGCCGAGATACGGAGGATGTGTCAAGCTCCAGCTTGACTGACTGGAAAAGCTGGTTTTCGGCGCATGCACATTGTGCGCTGAAAACCAGCTTTTGCGATGCCTTCTCGGGTCCGCACGCACCCCGCACGCACCCCACACGCGCCCCGCACGGACCCCACACGCGCCCCGCACGCGCCCCGCACGCGCCCCGCACGCGCCCCGCACGGACCCCGCACGCGCCCCACACGCGCCCCGCATGCGCCCCGCACGCGCCCCGCACGGACCCCACACGCGCCCCACACGGACCCGGGAGACCAGGATTTCTGGGCCATTAGGCTTGCCAGCAAAGTTAAAGCCCATGGAATAAAAGGGACAGGGGCAGTATGGATCCGGAATTGGCTCAGTGACAGGAAACAGAGAGTAGTGGTGAATGGTTGTTTGTCGGACTGGAGGAAGGTATATAGTGGTGTTCCTCAGGGTCGGTACTGGGACCACTGCTTTTCTGGATATAAGTAACTGTGGGATGTGGGTTAACAGGGCACAATTTCAAAATCTGCAGGTGACACAAAACGTGGAAGTATAGTGATCGACTTCGAGAGGATAGAGACAGGCTGGTCGACTGGGCGGGCATGTGGCAGATGGAATTTAACGCAGAAAAGTGCAAAGTGATACATTTTGGTGGGAAGAACAAGGAGAGGCAATACAACAGAATGGTCACTTATAAAGGGGGTGCATGAACAGAGAGACCTGGGGGGTATGTGTGCACAAATCGTTGAAGGTGGCAGGGAGGGAGTTCCAGGATTGTGACCCAGCGACGATGAAGGAACGGCCGATATATTTCCAAGTCAGGATGGTGTGTGACTGGGAGGGGAACGTGGAGGTGGTGGTGTTCCCATGTACCTACTGCCCCTGTCCTTCTAGGGGGTAGAGGTCGCGGGTTTGGGAGGGGCTGTCGGGGGTAGAGGTCGCGGGTTTGGGAGGGGCTGTCGGGGGAGGAGGGATCGGGTTTGGGAGGGGCTGTCGGGGGAGGAGGGAGTGGGTTTGGGAGGGGCTGTCGGGGGTGGAGGTCGCGGGTTTGGGAGGGGCTGTCGGGGGTAGAGGTCGCGGGTTTGGGAGGGGCTGTCGGGGGTAGAGGTCGTGGGTTTGGGAGGGGCTGTCGGGGGAGGAGGGATCGGGTTTGGGAGGGGCTGTCGGGGGAGGAGGGAGCGGGTTTGGGAGGGGCTGTCGGGGGAGGAAGGAGCGGGTTTGGGAGGGGCTGTCGGGGGAGGAAGGAGCGGGTTTGGGAGGGGCTGTCGGGGGAGGAAGGAGCGGGTTTGGGAGGGGCTGTTGGGGGTAGAGGTCGCGGGTTTGGGAGGGGCTGTCGGGGAGGAGGGAGTGGGTTTGGGAGGGGCTGTCGGGGGAGGAAGGAGCGGGTTTGGGAGGGGCTGTCGGGGGAGGAAGGAGCGGGTTTGGGAGGGGCTGTCGGAGGAGGAAGGAGCGGGTTTGGGAGGGGCTGTCGGGGGAGGAGGGAGCGGGTTTGGGAGGGGCTGTCGGGGGAGGAGGGAGCGGGTTTGGGAGGGGCTGTCGGAGGAGGAAGGAGCGGGTTTGGAAGGGCTGTCGGGGGAGGAGGGAGCGGGTTTGGGAGGGGCTGTCGGGGGAGGAGGGAGCGGGTTTGGGAGGGGTTGTCGGGGGAGGAGGGAGCTGGTTTGGGAGGGGCTGCCGAAGGGTGGGGCTGAAGTGACCCAGGGCGTCGACATTTCCTGACTGTAACTGAGAGAGAGGGAGAGAGGTTAGTTCTCGATGTGGAGGGGGAGCAGAGCGAGAGGAGTGCCTGGCTGGTGAGAGCAGCTACCGTTTGCTGCGTAGAATGTGTCGGGGAAGTAAGACGGGAATAAACGGGCACAGTCTGTGCGAGGTGGTCTCCAGTGTTAGCCCTCGGCCCGGCCATGCCCACGCTCCCCGAGTGGGCCGGCTGGGCAGCGAACTTCGCCACCTCCGGTTGCTGCCTTTAGCCGACACACTTTCATAGGACTGGGCTGGTGCCGGCTCGGGAGGTGTTTGGAGAATGCAGCGGTGGTGGCTGAACAGTTTGTATGTTGTGTGGGTGAGGGAGTGCGCGAGAGGCGGAGGGAGTGCGCGAGAGGCAGAGGGAGTGCGCGAGAGGCGGAGGGAGTACGCGAGAGGCAGAGGGAGTACGCGAGAGGCGGAGGGAGTGCGCGAGAGGCGGAGGGAGTACGCGAGAGGCAGAGGGAGTACGCGAGAGGCAGAGGGAGTGCGCGAGAGGCGGAGGGAGTACGCGCGAAGAGTGTGCGAGTGCGTGCAGTGAAGGGGTGAAGTGCGTTGTAGTGATTGTCGGAGGGTGAGGAGATGCGGGGGGAGGGGCTTGTCCTCAATTGTTTACAGGATGTTTGTTAAAGAACGAGAGATTTGCATTTCTATCGTGCCTTTGACGACCCCGGAATGTTCCAAAGCACGTTACAGCCCAATGAAATACTTTTTGAAGTGTAGTCACTGTTTTTATGTCGGAAACTCAGCAGCCAATTTGTGCACAGCAAGCTCCCACACACAGCAATTCGAAAGACGGCACCTCAGCGCTCCCTCAGTACTGCCCCTCCGACAGTGCGGCACTCCCTCAGTACTGCCCCTCCGACAGTGCGGCACTCCCTCAGTACTGCCCCTCCGACAGTGCGGCACTCCCTCAGTACTGCCCCTCCGACAGTGCGGCACTCCCTCAGTACTGCCCCTCCGACAGTGCGGCACTCCCTCAGCACTGCCCCTCCGACAGTGCGGCGCTCCCTCAGCATTGCCCCTCCGACATTGCGGCGCTCTCTCAGTACTGCCCCTCCGACATTGCGGCGCTCTCTCAGTACTGCCCCTCTGACAGTGCAGCGCTCCCTCAGTACTGCCCTGGTGTGTCAGCCTAGATTTTTGTTTTCGAGTCTCTGGAGTGGGATGAAGTGTGGTGAAGAGAATCGGGAGAGGGGCTTGTCCTAAATTGTGTATGGGATGTTTGTTAATGATATATACTTGTTAAGGATTTGATTTAAATGGAGATTCATTAATGACTACCCATCACTCAAAAGGGCAGCTAGCAAGAGCAATTGTTACTGGCTTGGGATTGATATCGGAGAGCTGTCGGCTTTGTTTACTTGGGGCCTGGTGGATAATCTATCAGGAGAATGATTGCGGTTACTGTAATGTCTGTAATTTTAAGCTGCGTTTAGCAGCGATGGTGACAGATGCTGAAACTACAACTGACTGCATTGACTAGTCTGTAGGGCAGCACATTTATAGAATGATCCACCTCCATCCCTTCTGCTTATAACTTGCCTCTGTGGCCAAGCCTTTGACCACCAGTCCTAATATCTCCTGGTGGCTCGTGACAACGTTTGATAACGCTCCTGTGCAGCGCCTTGGGACATTTTGAAGAAAGAAAATGAAAACTTGCATTTATATACCGCCTTTCACGACCACCGGATGTCCCAAAGCGCTTTACAGCCAATGAAGTACGTTTTGGAGTGTAATCATTGTTGTGACATGGGAAACGCGACAGCCAATTTGCGCACAGCAAGCTCCCACAAACAGAAATTTGAGAATGACCAGATAATCTGTTTTAGTGATGTTAATTGAGGGATAAATATTGGCCCCAGGACACCGGGGAGAACTCCCCTGCTCTTCTTCAAAATAGTGCCGTGAGATCTTTTACATCCACCTGAGAGAGCAGACGGGGCCTCGGTTTAATGTCTCATCTGAAAGATGTTACTGCAATAAAGGCACTATATAAATGCAAGTTGTGGTTGAAAATAACCCACCACCCTTTGGAAGGATTTGCTGAGCTTCAATCCACCAACAGTCTTCACGTCCAGTATATTTTTCTTCTATTTCTCACTAAGGGCAATGATGAGTGTAAAAAAAAACACCAGCTTCTCACCCCCCCCATCCCTCTGCATTGTATACATTCCATACCCCCCCGCATTATATACATTCCATAGCCCCCAGTGTTATATACATTCCATACCCCTGCATTATATACATTCCATACCCCCCTGCGTTATATACATTCCATACCCCCCGCATTATATACATTCCATACCCACCCGCATTATATACATTCCATACCCCCGCAGTATATACATTCCATTCAACCCCACATTACATATATTCCATACCCTCCACCAATTATAAACATTCCATACCCCAGCATTATATACATTCCATACCCACCAGTAATATATACATTCCATACCCCCAGCCTTATATACATTCCATACCCACCCGCATTATATACATTCACACCCCCAGTATTATATGCATTCCATGCCCCCGCGTTATATACATTCCATGCCCCCAGTATTATATACATTCCATACCCCCGGCATTATATACATTATATACCACCAGTATTATATGCATTCCATACACCCAGTATTATATACATTCCATGCCCCCCCACATTATATACATTCCACGCCCCAGTATTATATGCATTCCATACCCCCCAGTGTTATATACATTCCATACCCCCCAGTGTTATATACATTCCATACCCAGTATTATATACATTACATACTCCCAGCATTATATACATTCCATACCCCCATATTGTATATGTTCCATATCCCCAGCATTATAAACATTCCATACCCCCAGCATTATATACATTCCACACCCCCAGTATTATATACATTCCATCTCCCCACATTATATAACCCCCCCCCGCATTATATACATTCCATAACCCAGTATTATATACATTCCATACCCCCCAGTATTATATACATTCCATACCCCATATTATATACATTCCATACTCCCAGCATTATACACATGCCATACCCCCACATTATATACATTCCATACCTCCAGTATTGTATATGTTCCATACCCAGTATTATAAACATTCCATAACCCCCGCATTATAAACATTCCATCCCCCCCAGCATGATATGCATTCCATACCCCCAGGAGTCTATACATTCCATACCCACGCATTATATACATTCCATAACCCCGCATTATGTACATTCCATACCCCAGTATTACAAACATTTCATACCCCCCGCATTATATATGTTCCATACCCCCCGCATTATATACGTTCCATACCCCAGCATTATATACATTCCATACCCCGGTATTATATACATTCCATCTCCCCACATTATATACACCCTCCGCGTTATATACATTCCATGCCCCAGTGTTATATACATTCCATACCCCCCAGTATTATATACATTCCATACCCACCCGCATTATATACATTCCATACCCCCCGCATTATATACATTCCATTCAACCCCACATTACATACATTCCATACCCTCCCCCCAATTATATACATTCCATACCCCCAGTATTATAAACATTCCATACCACCAGTATTCTAAACATTCCATACCCCAGCATTATATACATTCCATACCCCACAGTAATATATACATTCCATGCCCCCAGCCTTATATACATTCCATACCCACCCACATTATATGCATTCCACACCCCCAGTATTATATACATTCCATGCCCCCGCATTATATACATTCCATGCCCCCAGTATTATATACATTCCATACCCCCGGCATTATATACATTATATACCACCAGCATTATATACATTCCATACACCCAGTATTATATACATTCCATGCTCCCCACATTATATACCTTCCACACCCCAGTATTATATGCATTCCATACCCCCCAGTGTTGTATACATTCCATACCCCCAGTGTTATATACATTCCATACCCAGTATTATATACATTCCATACTCCCAGCATCATATACATTCCATACCCCCAGTATTGTATATGTTCCATATCCCCAGCATTATAAACATTCCATACCCCCAGCATTATATACATTCCATACCCCCAGCATTATATACATTCCACACCCCCAGTATTATATACATTCCATCTCCCCACATTATATAACCCCCCCGCATTACATACATTCCATAACCCGGTGTTATATACATTCCATACCCCCCAGTATTATATACATTCCATATCCCCCAGTATTATATACATTCCATACCCCGTATTATATACATTCCATACTCCCAGCATTATACACATGCCACACCCCCACATTATATACATTCCATACCTCCAGTATTGTATATGTTCCATACCCCAGTATTATAAACATTCCATAACCCCCGCATTATAAACATTTCATCTCCCCCAGCATGATATGCATTCCATACCCCCAGGAGTCTATACATTCCATACCCATGCATTATATACATTCCATAACCCCGCATTATGTACATTCCATACCCCAGTATTACAAACATTTCATACCCCCCGCATTATATACGTTCCATACCCCACGCATTATATACGTTCCATACCCCAGCATTATATACGTTCCATACCCCAGCATTATATACATTCCATACCCCCAGTATTATATACATTCCATCTCCCCACATTATATACACTCCCAGTATTATATACATTCCATACCCACCCGCATTATATACATTCCATACCCCCGCATTATATACATTCCATTCAACCCCACATTACATACATTCCATACCCTCCCCCCAATTATATACATTCCATACCCCCAGTATTATAAACATTCCATACCACCAGTATTTTAAACATTCCATACCCCCCAGTAATATATACATTCCATACCCCCAGCCTTATATACATTCCATACCCACCCGCATTATATACATTCCATACCCCAGTATTATATACATTCCATGCCCCCGCATTATATGCATTCCACGCCCCCGGTATTATATACATTCCATGCTCCCCACATTATATACATTCCACACCCCAGTATTATATGCATTCCATACCCCCCAGTGTTATATACATTCCATACCCCCAGTGTTATATACATTCCACACCCAGTATTATATACATTCCATACTCCCAGCATCATATACATTCCACACTCCCAGTATTGTATATGTTCCATATCCCCAGCATTATAAACGTTCCATACCCCCAGCATTATATACATTCCATACCCCCAGCATTATATACATTCCACACCCCCAGTATTATATACATTCCATCTCCCCATATTATATAACCCCCCGCATTATATACATTCCATAACCCAGTGTTATATACATTCCATACCCCCCAGTATTATATACATTCCATACCCCCCAGTATTATATACATTCCATACCCCGTATTATATACATTCCATACTCCCAGCATTATACACATGCCATACCCCCACATTATATACATTCCATACCTCCAGTATTGTATATGTTCCATACCCCAGTATTATAAACATTCCATAACCCCTGCATTATAAACATTTCATCCCCCCCAGCATGATATGCATTCCATACCCCCAGGAGTCTATACATTCCATACCCATGCATTATATACATTCCATAACCCCGCATTATGTACATTCCATAACCCAGTATTACAAACATTTCATACCCCCCGCATTATATATGTTCCATACCCCCCGCATTATATACGTTCCATACCCCCCGCATTATATACGTTCCATACCCCAGCATTATATACGTTCCATACCCCAGCATTATATACATTCCATACCCCCAGTATTTTATACATTCCATCTCCCCACATTATATACACCCCCAATATTATATACATTCCATACCCACCCGCATTATATACATTCCATACCCCCGCATTATATACATTCCATTCAACCCCACATTACATACATTCCATACCCTCCCCCCAATTATATACATTCCATACCCCCAGTATTATAAACATTCCATACCACCAGTATTATAAACATTCCATACCCCCAGCAATATATACATTCCATACCCACCCGCATTATATACATTCCACACCCCCAGTATTATATACATTCCATGCCCCCGCATTATATGCATTCCACGCCCCCGGTATTATATACATTCCATACCCCCGGCATTATATACATTATATACCACCAGTATTATATACATTCCATACACCCAGTATTATATACATTCCATGCTCCCCACATTATATACATTCCACACCCCAGTATTATATGCATTCCATACCCCCCAGTGTTATATACATTCCATACCCCCAGTGTTATATACATTCCACACCCAGTATTATATACATTCCATACTCACAGCATCATATACATTCCATACCCCCAGTATTGTATATGTTCCATATCCCCAGCATTATAAACATTCCATACCCCCAGCATTATATACATTCCACACCCCCAGTATTATATACATTCCACACCCCCAGTATTATATACATTCCATCTCCCCACATTATATAACCCCCCCACATTATATACATTTCATAACCCAGTGTTATATACATTCCACACACCCCAGTATTATATACATTCCATATCCCTCAGTATTATATACATTCCATACCCCGTACTATATACATTCCATACTCCCAGCATTATACACATGCCATACCCCCACATTATATACATTCCATACCTCCAGTATTGTATATGTTCCATACCCCAGTATTATAAACATTCCATAACCCCCGCATTATAAACATTCCATCCCCCCCAGCATGATATGCATTCCATACCCCCAGGAGTCTATACATTCCATACCCACGCATTATATACATTCCATAACCCCGCATTATGTACATTCCATACCCCAGTATTACAAACATTTCATACCCCCCGCATTATATACGTTCCATACCCCCTGCATTATATACGTTCCGTACCCCAGCATTATATACATTCCATACCCCCCAGTATTATATACATTCCATACCCCCAGTATTATATACATTCCATACCCCCCACATTATATAAATTCCATACACCCAGTATTGTAAACATTCCATACCCCCCGCATTATAAACATTCCACCCCTTCCCTGCATTATTTACATTCCTTACCCCCCACATTATATACGTTCCATACCCCCCGCATTATATACGTTCCATACCCTCCACGTTATATACGTTCCATACCCCCGCATTATATACATTCCATACCCCGCATTATATACATTCCATACCCCCAGCATTTTATACATTCCATCCCCACACATTATATACATTCCATACCCGTGTTATATACATTCCATACCCCCAGTATTATAAACATTCCTTACCCCCTGCATTATAAACATTCCACCCCCCCAGTATTATATACATTCCATACCCCCAGAATTCTATACATTCCATACCCACGCATTATATACATTCTATAACCCTGCATTGTGTACATTCCATACCCCCAGTATTATAAACATTCCATACCCCCTGCATTATATACGTTCCATACCCCCTGCATTATATACGTTCCATACCCCCTGCATTGTATACATTCCATACACACCTCATTCTATACATTCCATACCCACCACATTATGTACGTTCCATACCCACCGCATTATATATGTTCCACACCCCTGCATTATATACATTCCATACGACCCACATTGTATACATTCCATACCCTCGGTATTATATACATTCTATACCATCAGCATTATATACATTCCACACCCCAGTATTATATACATTCTATACCATCAGCATTATATACATTCTATACCATCAGCATTATATACATTCCACATCCCCAGTATTATATACATTCCATACCTGCCAGTATTATATACGTTCCATACCTGTCAGTATTATATACGTTCCATACCCCCAGCATTATATACGTTCCATACCTCCAGCATTATATACATTCCATATCTCTGTATTATATACATTCCATGCCCCCAGTATTCTATACATTCCATCCCTCCACATTATATACACCTTCCCCCACATTATATACATTCCATACCCCCAGCTTTATATACATTCCATACCCCCAGCTTTATATACATTCCATACCCCAGGATTCTATATGTTCCATACCCACCGCATTATGTACGTTCCATACCCACCGCATTATATACCTTCCATACCCCCAGTATTATATACATTCCATACCTCCCAGTATTATATACATCCCATACCCCCCAGTATTATATACATTCCATAACGCAGTATTCTATACATTCCATTCCCCCGCATTATATACATTCCACCCTCCCCCGCATTATATATGTTTCATACTCCCCCACATTATATACGTTCCATACCCCCAGCATTATATACGTTCCATACCCCCAGCATTATATACATTCCATATCCCCCGCATTATATACATTCCATACCCCCGCATTATATACATTCCATACCCCCCGCATTATGTACATACCCCCCCCAACATTATATACGTTTCATACCCCCAGCATTATATACATTCCATGACCCCGCATTATGTACCCCCAGCATTATATACATTCCATGACCCCGCATTATGTACATTCCATACCCCCGCTATATAAATGCAAGTCAGTCCTCTCTCTCTCTTTCTTTCTCTCTCTCTCTTTCTCTCTCTCTCTTTCTCTCTCTCTCTTTCTCTCTCTCTCTCTCTTTTTCTCTCTCTCTTTTTCTCTCTTTTTTTTTCTCTCTCTCCTTTTTCTCTCTCTCTCTCTCCCTTTTTCTCTCTCTCTCTCTCCCTTTTTCTCTCTCTCTCCCTTTTTCTCTCTCTCTCTCTCCCTTTTTCTCTCTCTCTCTCTCCCTTTTTCTCTCTTTCTCTCTCTCTCCCTCTCTCCCTTTTTCTCTCTTTTTCTTTCTCTCTCTCTCTCCCCTTTACCTCTTTTCCCCTTCTCTTCCATTCCCTCTCTTTCCCTCTCTCCCTGGGATGGTGGGGCAGAAAGGACCCTAAAGCGGTCTTGTAGAGATCACATATTCCAATTCAAATAATTGGCCTGGTCATGTTTCCACAGTGTATGGCTGATTAAATATTTTAATTACAGGTTTATTAAGTGCGCCTCTTAACGGTTGTATGATTCTGAGGGCAATTCATTGAGACTTCGTTTCTCGATGTGTCTGCTGTGTCATTCAGTGATTTCATCATTTGCTCTTTCTGCCATCGGCACCTCATGGGAGTCACAAATGATAACAACAACTTATATTTATATAGCACCTTTAAGGTAGTAAAATATTCCAACATGCTTCACAGGAGTGTTATAAGACAAAGAATTTGAGACCAAGCAGAAATTAGGGCATGTGACCAAAAGCTTGCTTAAAGAGGTAGGTTTTAAGGAGCGTCTTAAAGAGAGGTGGAGAGGTTTAGGGAGGGAGTTCTAGAGCTTAGGGCCCAGGCAACAGAAGGCACGACCACCGATGGTGGAGCGATTATAATCAGGGGTGCTCAGGGGGGCAGAATTAGAGGACTGCAGACATCTCGGGGGGGGGGTTGTGGGGCTGGAGGAGATTACAGAGATAGGGAGGGGCGAGGCCATCGAGGGATTTGAAAACAAGAATGAGAATTTTGAAATCGAGGTTGTTTTATATGTAAATCTGTAAATACCATGTCTAACCACCAGAGGGCTCATCCCCTGGAGTCCCACAATCCCTTGGGAGCACCAGTATATAAGGAGGCCTCACAGGCTGGGGAGGCCCTCTGAGATCTGTAATAAAGGACTACGGTCACACACTAATTTAAGCTTACAGTATCTGGTCAGATTCTTTATTCAAGGCATAACAGAGGCGTTGCTTAACTGGGAGCCAATGTAGGTCAGCGAGCACAGGTTGATGGGTGAGCGGGACTCAGTGCGAGTTAGGACACGGGCTGCCAAGTTTTGGATCACCTCTAGTTTACGTAGGGTAGAATGTGGGAGGCCAGCCAGGAGTGCACTGGAATAGTCAAGTCTAGAGGTAACAAAGGCACGGATAAGGGTTTCAGCAGCGGATGAGCTGAGGCAGGGGCGGAGACGGGCGATGTTACGGAGGTGAAAATAGGCGGTCTTAGTTATGCTGCGGATATGTGGTCAAAAGCTCATTTCAGGGTCAGATATGAGAGAAATACAGCAATATAACCGCGGTATTTACCTACTTTACTGGTTGTGATGAATGTCAAGCTCTGACACACAGGAGAAACCGTCAGAAAGGACTTTGAGTGGTTTCTGCCCACTATGCAGAGGTCGTAAGAAACCATTAAGGAAGAAAGTGATGCCAGCCTGGCTGATGCATTTGTTCTTCGCATCTCGAGTCAGTAACTTGTGGGAGCAAGCTGCACTCCTGCAGCGGAGCACAGGTTCTTGGCCACCGCATCTTGCAATACTGAGGGAGTGCCGCACTGTCGGAGGGGCAGTACTGAGGGAGTGCCGCACTGTCGGAGGGGCAGTACTGAGGGAGTGCCGCACTGTCGGAGGGGCAGTACTGAGGGAGCGCTGCACTGTCGAAGGGGCTGTACTGAGGGAGCGCTGCACTGTCGGAGGGGCAGTACTGAGGGAGTGCCACACTGTCAGAGGTGTCATCTTTTGGATGAGACATTAAACCGAGGCCCCGTCTGCTCCCTCAGGTGGATGTAAAAGATCCCATGGCACTATTTTGAAGAAGAGCAGGGGAGTTCTCCCCGGTGTCCTGGGGCCAATATTTATCCCTCAATCAACATCACTAAAGCAGATTATCTGATCATTATCACATTGCTGTGTGTGGGAGCTTGCTGTGCGCAAGTTGGCTGCTGCGTTTCCTACATTACAACAGTGACTACACTCCAAAAAAAAAGTACTTCATTGGCTGTAAAGCACTTTGGGACATCCGGTAGTTATGAAAGGCGCTATATAAATGCAAGTCTTTCTTTTCTTTCAGTATTTTACAGTGTTTATTTTGATGTTTGGGATTAATACTGTTTCCCCTTACACTGCACAGCTCTCTGCGGCCCTGGCCACTACAGGCTGATGTTTAACAGGCGGGTAGTGAACACTGGGAGGGGCTGGGAGTCTGAGCCGGCAGAGGGAGATTGCTTCTGGTGATTAACCAGCTCGGAACTACAGGTCTCCGTAACACTACGAGGGGAGAGCGAGGGGAGAGGGGGGAATTAACGTCTGGACAATGGGACATGAGTGAAAGGTGAAAATGCTTGTTACGTTGTATGAGGCTGCCATCCTGCCATCAGGGACACACTGTTGGAAGCAGCGTGTGTTTATATGGTGCCTGTCATGACTTTACCCATTAAATTGTTGAGTGATGGGGTGTGTGTGTGCCTGAGATGCTGTGAGTGCCTGCCCATCGAATGCTCGCTAATCAGCAGCCCTCCCAGTGACTCCTCGAACTCCGGCAGGGTCAGTGCTGGAGTGAGCTATCCACGTGTGGTCGTTGGGGATGGAGTGTCCATAACCATCACTGGGGTTTACAGTGAGTGGGCACATCGGGCACAGCTCAACTCAAGTTAAAGTTTGTAGACAAACACCAGGCACCCAAAGTCCAGCCCAGTCACTTACAGTAGCACGCTTTCCCAGTCATTACCCAGGCATTCTCATTCTGGCCCAGAATAGTGGGGTCACGTTACGGCTCAGAATAGTGGGGTCACGTTACGGCCCAGAATAGTGGGGTCAGGTTATGGCCCAGAATAGTGGGGTCACATTACGGCCCAGAATAGTGGGGTCACGTTACGGCCCAGAATAGTGGGGTCAGGTTATGGCCCAGAATAGTGGGGTCAGGTTATGGCCCAGAATAGTGGGGTCACGTTACGGCCCAGAATAGTGGGGTCAGGTTATGGCCCAGAATAGTGGGGTCAGGTTATGGTCCAGAATAGTGGGGTCAGGTTATGGTCCAGAATAGTGGGGTCACGTTATGGCCCAGAATAGTGGGGTCACGTTACGGCCCAGAATAGTGGGGTCAGGTTATGTAGCCTACTTTTTAATGGAAAGAGAAAAAGGGAAACGATGAAGTCCCTGATAAAGTGCAACATCCCCACCGACACCTGGGAGTCCCTGGCCAAAGACCGCCCTAAGTGGAGGAAGTGCATCCGGGAGGGCGCTGAGCACCTCGAGTCTCATCGCCGAGAGCATGCAGAAACCAAGCGCAGGCAGCGGAAGGAGCGTGCGGCAAACCAGTCCCACCCTCCCCTTCCCTCAACCACTGACTGTCCCACCTGTGACAGGGACTGTGGTTCCAGTATTGGACTGTTCAGCCACCTGAGAACTCACTTTTAGAGTGGAAGCAAGTCTTCCTCGATTCCGAGGGACTGCCGATGATGATGATGATGGTGGGGCACCAAATGCGGGAGCTGGAGGAGAAGACAAACGATAGACGAGAGTTTTCAGTCGGATTGACGGCCAGTGTGGTCACTCAGTGCGCAGTGGCCGGGATTGCTGGGTGTGAACTCTCGGCCTCAGAGGCTAGAGAAGGCGAGAAAGCACGGAAACCTAGGTAGGCCGTTGTTAACCCCTGCTGCTGATCACCGGAAGCCAGCGATGAGCCAAGCCGAGCTCTCTGAACCCCACCGGGGGCAATGGGGCAAAGCAATGTAACCAACGACAGACACGGGCTTGCAAAATACAAGAATCAATCGTGTCAGCATACGTGCTTTACAGAACTCCGCCTGGTGCCTTTCCTAGCTTCTGACCCAGGCCCAAGCCGAGAAAGGCCTTTGCTCCTGTGCTGGGTCCCAGTAACATCCCCACTTCCCCCTCACCCCGAGGGGCATGCCTGCTCGAGTTACTGCTCCCCCCTCACCCCGAGGGGCATGAGGCTCGTGTTACCACCCCCCCTCACCCCGAGGGGCATGAGGCTCGTGTTACCCCCCCCTCACCCCGAGGGGCATGCTTGCTCGAGTTCCCGCTCCCCCTCACCCCGAGGGGCATGCTTGCTCGAGTTCCCGCCCCCTCACCACATATCACAGAAACAGACTGTTCAGCCCAACTGTGATGAGACCCGAACCCAATAACTTGGGTGCATTCTGAGAAATGTGAATTTTGATTCAATTTGACTGGTGCACACAAATAAGTATGTCCTTACACAAAATGAGATATTGTGTGTGTGTGTGTGTGTGCGCGAGGCTGTGTGTGTGTGTGTGTGTGAGAGTGTGTGTCTGTGTGTGTGTGTGAGAGAGTGTCTGTGTGTGTGTGTGAGTGTGTCTGTGGGAGTCTGTGTGTGTGTGTGTGAGAGTGTGTCTGTGGGTGTGTGTGTGTGTGAGAGTGTGTCTGTGGGTGTGTGTGTGTGTGTGTGTGTGTGTGTGTGTCTGTGTGTGTGTGAGAGTGTGTCTGTGGGAGTCTGTGTGTGTGTGTGTGTGTGAGTGTGTCTGTGGGAGTCTGTGTGTGTGTGTGTGAGAGTGTGTCTGTGGGAGTCTGTGTGTGTGTGTGTGAGAGTGTGTCTGTGGGTGTGTGTGTGTGTGAGAGTGTGTCTGTGGGTGTGTGTGTGTGTGTGTGTGTCTGTGTGTGTGTGAGAGTGTGTCTGTGGGAGTCTGTGTGTGTGTGTGTGTGTGTGTGTGTGTGTGAGTGTGTCTGTGGGAGTCTGTGTGTGTGTGTGTGTGTGAGAGTGTGTCTGTGGGAGTCTGTGTGTGTGTGTGTGTGCGTGTGAGAGTGTGTCTGTGGGAGTCTGTGTGTGTGTGTGTGTGTGTGTGAGAGAGTGTCTGTGTCTGTGGGAGTCTGTGTGTGTGTGTGTGTGAGAGTGTGTCTGTGGGAGTCTGTGTATGTGTGTGTGTGTGTGTGAGAGAGTGTCTGTGTCTGTGGGAGTCTGTGTGTCTGTGTGTGTGTGTGTGTGTGTGCTGCATTCTTGTTTCCCCTGCACATTCTACGTTACTGTGCTGTACCTGAGGAGCACTGATCGATATTGGCAGCTGTCCTTCCCAGTGACAGCTGGACTGAAGCTGTGTGTATGTTGTCTGGACGGCCAGGTGCTTTCCTCTCTCTGCTCGCCCAGCACACTCCGTCTTCATAACTTCACTTCTCTGGGTCTGGTCATGTTAGTATTTCTGCTGACATAGCAATTATAATTTTAGCTTTTTATGAGCTTTACAAATGTAAGAACATAAGAACTGGGAGTGGGAGTAGGTCATACGGCCCCTCGAGCCTGCTCTGCCATTCAAAATCTATCGATCTCAGCCTTGAATATACTCAACGACTCAGCATCCACAGCCCTCTGGGGCAGAGAATTCCAAAGATTCACCACCCTCTGAGTGAAGAAATTCCTCCTCATCTCAGTCCTAAATGGCCAACCCCTTATCCTGACACTGTGACCCCTGGTTCTAGACTCCTCTTCTCAGCATCTTTGAACAAATATTTTGTATTGGTCTTCACGGTAGAAGACACTAAAAACATCCCAATAATGGATAATCAAGGGGCTATAGGGAGGGAGGAACTTAATACAATCACTATCACTAAAGAAGTAGTACTCGGTAAAATAATGGGACTAAAGGTGGACAAGTCCCCTGGACCTGATGGCTTACATCCTAGGGTCTTAAGAGAAGTGGCTGCAGAGATAGTGGATGCCTTGGTTGTAATCTACCGAAATTCCCTGGATTTTGGGGAGGTCCCAGCGGATTGGAAAACTGCAAATATAACGCCCCTATTTAAAAAAGGAGGCAGACAGAAAGCAGGAAACTATAGACCGGTTAGCCTAACATCTGTCGTTGGGAAAATGCTGGAGTCCATTATTAAGGAAGCAGTAGCGGGACATTTGGAAAAGCATAATTCAATCAAGCAGAGTCAGCATGGGTTTATGAAAGGGAAATCATGTTTGATAAATTTGCTGGAGTTCTTTGAGGATGTAACGAGCAGGGTAGATCAGGGGGAACCAGTGGATGTGGTGTATTTGGATTTCCAGAAGGCATTCGATAAGGTGTCACACAAAAGGTTACTGCACAAGATAAAAGCTCACGGGGTTGGGGGTAATATATTAGCATGGATAGAGGATTGGCTAACTAACAGAAAACAGAGAGTCGGGATAAATGGGTCATTTTCCGGTTGGCAAACAGTAACTAGTGGGGTGCCGCAGGGATCAGTGCTGGGTCCTCAACTATTTACAATCTATATTAATGACTTGGATGAAGGGATCGAGTGTAATGTAACCAAGTTTGCTGATGATACAAAGCAGGGTGGGAAAGCAAATTGTGAGGAGGACACAAAAAATCTGCAAAGGGATATAGACAGGCTCAGTGAGTGGGCAAAAGATTGTCAGATGGAGTATAATGTGGGAAAATGTGAGGTTTTCCACTTTGGTAGAAAAAAATAAAAAAGCCAATTATTATTTAAATGGAGAAAAATTGCTGCAGTACAGAGGAACCTGGGGGTCCTTGTGCATGAAACACAAGTCTGCAGATACAGCAAGTAATCAGGAAGGCAAATGGAATGTTGGCCTTTATTGCAAGGGGGATAGAGTATAAAAGCAGAGAAGTCCTGCTACAACTGTACAGGGTATTGGTGAGGCCACATTTAGAGTACTGCGTACAGTTTTGGTATTTAAGGAGGGATATACTTGCATTGGAGGCAATTCAGAGAAGGTTCATTAGGTTGATTCCTGAGATGAGGGGTTTGACTTATGAAAAAAGGTTGAGCAGGTTGGGCCTCTACTCATTGAAGTTCAGAAGAATGAGGTGATCTTATCGAAACATTTAAGATAATGAGGGGGCTCGACAGGGTAGATACAGAGAGGATGTTTCCCCTCATGGGGGAATCTAGAACGAGGGGGCATAGTTTCAGAATAAGGGGTCACCCATTTAAAATTGAGATGAGGAGAAATTTCTTCTGAGGGTGGTGAATCTTTGGAATTCTCTGCCCAGAGAGCTGTGGAGGCTGGGTCAATGAGCAACACTTCGATTTCAAAATTCTCATCCTTGTTTACAAATCCCTCCATGGCCCTCGCCCCTCCCTATCTCTGTAACCTCCTCCAGTCCCACAACCTCTCCCTATCTCTGTAACCTCCTCCAGCCCCACAACCCCCGAGATATCTGCACTCCTCTAATTCTGCCCTCCTGACCATCCCTGATTATAATCGCTCCACCATCGGTGGCCGTGCCTTCTGTTGCCTGGGCCCCAAGCTCTGGAACTCCCTCCCTAAACCTCTCCGCCTCTCTACCTCGCTCTCCTCCTTCAAGACTCTTCTTAAAACCTCCCTCTTTGACCAAACTGCTGGTCACCTGTCCTAATTTCTATTTATGCGGCTCGGTGTCAAATTTTTATCGCATAACACTCCTGTGAAGCGCCCTGGGACGTTTCACTACGTTAAAGGCGCTATATAAATACACGTTGTGATATTCAAGGCTGAGATCGATAGATTTTTGGACTCTCGGGGAATCGAGGGATATGGGGATCGGGCGGGAAAGTGGAGTTGAGGTCAAAGATCAGCCGTGATCTTATTGAATGGTGGAGCAGGCTCGAGGGGCCGAATGGCTGACTCCTGTTCCTAATATTTATCTTCTTATTATGAGAAGCCGGTGAGCATCCGTGCAGGTTAGCGGGAACGTTGGGTGAGATTTCCTTCTCCAAAGAACACCTGCCAGTGCCGACAGCTTCTAAATTGTTTCTAAATTGATACCAACGTTTTATTTCCAGATTTTTAAAACAGAACTCAATTTCTCTGGATTGTTATCCAGTAACAGAATTCTTACACCACCGTCCCGTATTAATGTCTTTGATTGGTAAAGCTTTCTGCCTCACTTCCCTCGGCTTACTATTCCGCTTTTTAAATTGTTTTTTGCCAATTTTGTTCCCGCTCCTCCGGCCCTGAAAGTGGGTTCAAGTGCGGGGTGCCAGGGCCAAGGAGCCGTGAGTAAACCGTCACTAACCTGTGACTAATCTGCGAGCGTTGTCACTGAAGCCAGAGCCACTTGGAATGTGTCGGTAGATCAGGTGCGGGTGGGGGAGAGGGAGGGAGGGAGGGAGGGAGGGAGGGAAGCTGCTCGAGGAGATGACCACCTGTGGCCTTTGCTCGTTGCACCTTCTCCCCATCGCCCAGTGCCTGGACTGGGCCGTGCAGACTGTGCCCACCCACGTGCGGATGGGTGTGTGGGAAGAAGATACAAGCGAGAGGAACAAGCCTCCAACACACCGTCTGACATTTGCCTCATCTGAACGTCGGTTGCAAGTGACCTCTGTCGGGCCCGAATGTCATGGTTCAAAGGTTGGTGGAACAAGCGCTCGGGGTGTGACCTTCTTGAGGCCAAATCGGAAGCCTCAACATTTTGTAAAAACAAATTGGTTCTTGCAGGCAGCATGGTAGCCATGTGGAAGCATGAGAGACCTGGGAGGACTATTCCAGGAGACCCCACCCCCAGCCTGACACCCCCCTCCCCCCTGCATTTATATAGCTCCAGAGCTGAAGGTTTGCCCACGGTCAGGGTGGTACCTATACCTCCACGACCAGCAGAGGTCTCACCCCCCCTCGTCAAAGGAGGGTGAGCAGAAAGTCTGGGCCTGAGTGTCAGTGAGCTAATCGACTGAAAGCATGCACTCGTGGTTATTGCAGGATGGTCATTAGAAGCAGGTACCCTGGCCGATTTCCCTCTCCCAAACCCCGGTGGCCTAAGGTGAACTCTCGTGCCCTAAGTGACCTCCGCTGGGGTCAGCTTGCTGGGCACACACCCAGGATGGGATCTGGCGACCCTGGTCCCTGCAGCTCTGCTACTTCCTGCAGAAACGGACCGAGCCACCGGTATCAGGCTCTTGCCCTTCCGAAGGCAGGGATTCCTGCCGGCCTGGCTCCATGGTCACTGCCGGCCAGTGTTTAAGCTGCGGTCTGGAGCTCCCGCGCAGGCTGTCGGCCGGCGTAAAACAAACTGCGCGTGCGCGGGAACATGAATGGACAGCGTAGCCAGTTAACATCAATCACGGGACATTGCTCTCGCGTATCTCACCCGGGGCATTGTGTGTGTAGACGGTGAATTTTACCGTAGACTACTCGCCTTTCAAGCTTAATCTTCACCTGATGCATTTAGGAGGAGGCAGCATGGCTATGTTTTCATACCAGTGATGCTGAGGTCACCCGTGGCATTCTGACCTCTGACCCAGATGGGATCAGGTAACCGGGCAGAGCAGGGACGGAGCCCGAACATCACAACTGTGCATCTACCCACAGATCACTGGGTGGGGGGGGGGCGAGAGAGATTCCATTGCCCAGGGTTGGTTTACTCAGCAATGACTTGTATTTATATAGCGCCTTTAACATAGTAAAACGTCCCAAGGTTCTTCACAGGAGCGATTATCAAACAGAATTTGACACCGAGCCGCACAAGGAGGCGAGGACAGGTGACCTCGAGCTTGGTCACAGAGCTAAAAACTAAAGAGCGTCTTAGAGAGGCGGAGAGTTTTAGGGAACGATTTAGAGCCGAGGACCCAGGTAGCTGAAGGCACGGCCGCCAATGGTGGGGCAATTTAAATCGGGGATGCTCAGGAGGGCAGAATTAGAGGAGCACAGATATCTTGGGGTGTTGTGCGATGGGAGGAGATTACAAAGATAGGGAGAGACGAGGCCATGGAGGGATTTGAAAACAAGGATGAGAACTTTGAAAGAGGCGTTGCTGGACCGGGAGCCAATGTAGGTCATTGTGCACAGGGGGTGATGGGTGAGCGGGACTCGGTGTGAGTTAGGACACGGGGCAGCGAGTACAGGGGGTGATGGGTGAGTGGGACTTGGTGCGAGTTAGGACACGGGGTCAGCGAGCACAGGGGGTGATGGGTGAGTGGGACTTGGTGTGAGTTAGGACACGGGGTCAGCGAGCACAGGGGGTGATGGGTGAGTGGGACTTGGTGTGAGTTAGGACACGGGGTCAGCGAGCACAGGGGTGATGGGTGAGCGGGACTTGGTGCAAGTTAGCACAGGAGGTGATGGGTGAGTGGGACTTGGTGCGAGTTAGGACACGGGGTCAGCGAGCACAGGGGTGATGGGTGAGCGGGACTTGGTGCAAGTTAGCACAGGAGGCGATGGGTGAGTGGGACTGGGTGTGAGTTAGGACACGGGGTCAGCGAGCACAGGGGGTGATGGGTGAGTGGGACTTGGTGTGAGTTAGGACACGGGGTCAGCGAGCACAGGGGGTGATGGGTGAGTGGGACTCGGTGTGAGTTAGGACACGGGGTCAGCGAGCAGAGGGGGTGATGGGTGAGTGGGACTCGGTGTGAGTTAGGACACGGGCAGCAGAGTTTGTTTAATTCTGTGTTTGTTGCTCTTATTCCACAACTGCGTTTAGTTGATACATCAACCAAAAGAGCAAAGATCCAGTGACTATGGAATGTCACCTGAGCTCTGGCGCTTACCTGGAGCTTATTCAGCAGTTGCTCTTGGCAGCTCTGTGGGGGATATGCCTGCTAATCGAAACAACATAAATGGCTTGACTGGGTGATGTGTAATGAGGAAGGACTAATTAGTAATCTTGTTGTGCGAGGCCCCTTGGGGAAGAGTGACCATAATACGGTAGAATTCTTTATTAAGATGGAGAGTGACACAGTTAATTCAGAGACTAGGGTCCTGAACTTAAGGAAAGGTAACTTCGATGGTTTGAGGCATGAATTGGCTAGAATAGACTGGTGAGTGATACTTAAAGGGTTGACAGCGGATAGGCAATGGCAAACATTTAAAGATCACATGGATGAACTTCAACAATTGTACATCACTGTCTGGAGTAAAAATAAAACGGGGAAAGTGGCTCAACCGTGGCTAACAAGGGAAATTGGGAATAGTGCTAAATCCAAGAAAGAGGCAGATAAATTGGCCAGAAAAAGCAGCAAATCTGAGGACTGGGAGAAATTAAGAATTCAGCAGAGGAGGACAAAGGGTTTAATTAGGAGGGGGAAAATAGAGTATGAGAGGAAGCTTGCTGGGAACATAAAAAGTGACTGCAAAAGCTTCTATAGATATGTGAAGAGAAAAAGATTAGTGAAGACAAACGTAAGTCCCTTGCAGTCAGAATCAGGTGAATTTATAATGGGGAACAAAGAAATGGCAGACCATTTAAACAAATACTTTGGTTCTGTCTTCACTGAGGGTCGAGCGAGAAGGAGGAACTGAAGGAAATCCTTATTAGTCAGGAAATTGTGTTCGGGAAATTGATGGGATTGAAGGCTGATAAATCCCCAGGGCCTGATGGTCTGCATCCCAGAGTACTTAAGGAAGTGGCCCTAGAAATAGTGGATACATTAGTGATCATTTTCCAACAGTCTATTGAATCTGGATCAGTTCCTATGGACTGGAGGATAGCTAATGTAACACCACTTTTTAAGAAAGGAGGGAGAGAGAAAACAGGTAATTATAGACCGGTTAGCCTGACATCAGTAGTGGGGAAAATGTTGGAATCAATTATTGAAGATGAAATAGCAGCGCATTTGGAAAGCAGTGACAGGATTGGTCCAAGTCAGCATGGATTTATGAAAGGGAAATCATGCTTGACAAATCTTCTAGAATTTTTTGAGGATGTAACTAGTAGAGTGGACAAGGGAGAACCAGTGGATGTGCATTTGGACTTTCAAAAGGCTTTTGACAAGGTCCCGCACAAGAGATTGATGTGCAAAATTAAGGCACATGGTATTGTGGGTAATTTATTAACATAGAAACATAGAAAATAGGTACAGGAGTAGACCATTCAGCCCTTCTAGACTGCACCGCCATTCAATGAGTTCATGGCTGAACATGCGACTTCAGTACCCCATTCCTGCTTTCTCGCCATACCCCTTGATCCCCCTAGTAGTAAGGACTTCATCTTACTCCTTTTTGAATATATTTAGTGAATTGGCCTCAACAACTTTCTGTGGTAGAGAATTCCACAGGGTCACCACTCTCTGGGTGAAGAAGTTTCTCCTCATCTCAGTCCTAAATGACTTACCCCTTATCTTTAGACTGTGACCCCTGGTTCTGGACTTCCCCAACATTGGGAACATTCTTCCTGCATCTAACCTGTCTGAACCCATCAGAATTTTAAACGTTTCTATGAGGTCCCCTCTCATTCTTCTGAACTCCAGTGAATACAAGTCCAGTTGATCCAGTCTTTCTTGATAAGTCAGTCCCGCCATCCCGGGAATCAGTTTGGTGAACTTTCGCTGCACTCCCTCAATAGCAAGAATGTCCTTCCTCAAGTTAGGAGACCAAAACTGTACACAATACTCCAGGTGTGGCCTCACCAAGGCCCTGTACAACTGTAGCAACACCTCCCTGCCCCTGTACTCAAATCCCCTCGCTATGAAGGCCAACATGCCATTTGCTTTCTTAACCGCCTGCTGTACCTGCATGCCAACCTTCAATGACTGATGTATTGACGTGGATAGAGACTAGTTGGCAGACAGGAAGCAGAGAGTCGGGATAAACGGGTCCTTCTCAGAATGGCAGGCAGTGACTAGTGGGATGCTGCAGGGCTCAGTGCTGGGACCCCAGCTATTTACAATATACATCAATGATTTCGATGAAGGAATTGAGTGTAATATCTCCAAGTTTGCAGATGACACTAAGCTGGGTGGCGGTGTGAGCTGTGAGGAGGATGCTCAGAGGCTGCGGGGTGACTTAGACAGGTTAGGTGAGTGGGAAAATGCATGGCAGATGCAGAATATTGTGGATAAATGTGAGGTTATCCACTTTGGTGGCAAAAACATGAAAGCAGAATATTATCTGAATGGCGGCAGATTAGAAAAAGGGGAGGTGCAACGAGACCTGGGTGTCATGGTACTTTAAAAGTTGGCATGCAGGTACAGCAGGCAGTGAAGAAGGCAAATGGCATGTTGGCCTTCATAGCTAGGGGATTTGAGTATCAGAGCAGGGAGGTCTTACTGCAGTTGTATAGGGCCTTGGTGAGGCCTCACCTGGAATATTGATTTCAGTTTTAGTCTCCTAATCTGAGGAAGGACATTCTTGCTATTGAGGAAGTGCAGTGAAGGTTCACCAGACTGATTCCCGGGATGGCTGGACTGACATATGAGGAGAGACTGGATTGACTGGGCTTGTATTCACTGGAGCTTTGAAGAATGAGAGGGGCTCTCATAGAAACATATAAAATTCTGACGGGACTGGACAGGTTGGATGCAGGAAGAATGTTCCCAAAGTTGGGGAAGTCCAGAACCAGGGGACACAGTCTAAGGATAAGGGGTAAGCCATTTAGGACCGAGATGAGGAAAAACTTCTTCAATCAGAGAGTGGTGAACCTGTGTAATTCTCGACCACAGAAAGTTGTTGAGGCCAATTCGTTAGATATATTGAAAAGGGAGTTAGATATGGCCCTTATGGCTAAAGGGATCAAGGGGTATAGAGAGAAAGCAGGAATGTGGTACTGAGGTGAATAATCAGCCATGATCTTATTGAATGGATGGTGCAGGCTCGAAGGGCCGAATGGCCTACTCCTGCACCTATTTTTCTCTGTTTCTATGTTACAGTGGGTCACCGGGAGAAGCCGGTGGAGTTTCAGGCCCCTGACATTCTTTACTCTCCAATAATGCACCAGTCTAAGACAACACAGAACATCTATCTCTATAACTAACCATACTTATGTAAGGTGCAGATAATTTTGCAGTGGTCAGGTAGTAGCACTTATTAAATTATCATAGAATCATTGAATCAGAGAACGGTTACAGCACAGAAGGAGACCATTCGGCCCGTCGAGCCCGTGCCGGCTCTCTGCAAGAGCCCCTCAGTCAGTTCCCCTCCCCCGCCCTTTCCCCCTCCCCCGCCCTTTCCCCCTCCCCCGCCCTTTCCCCCTCCCCCGTCCTTTCCCCGTAACCCTGCAATATTTTCCCTTCAGGTACTTATCCAACTCCCTTTTGAAAGCCACGATTGAGTCTGCCTCCACCACCCTCTCAGGCAGCGCATTCCAGATCCTAACCACTCGCTGCGTAAAAACGTTTTCCCTCATGTCGCCTTTGGTTCTTCTGCCAATCGCCTTAAATCTGTGTCCTCTGGTTCTCCACCCTTCCACCAATGGGAACAGTTTCTCTCGATCTACTCTGTCCAGACCCCTCATGATTTTGAACACCTCGATCAAATCTCCTCTCAACCTTCTCTGCTCCAAGGAGAACAACCCCAGCTTCTCCAGTCTATCCACGTCACTGAAGTCCCTCATCCCTGGAACCACTCTCGTAAATCCCCTCTGCTCCCCCTCTAAGGCCTCCACAATTAAAATCTATTTTCTAATATGGACAAATTCTGTTCCCATGTGTATCGTTTATTGACCGATGTTCCAGTACAACAGCAAACCGTCGCTGATTAATTTCATCACTTACCATTTTTATTCAAGAGTTCAACTTTTTGTTGGTTGAGTTTACAAAGACCTTAAACCTAATCGTCTGAGTCGAAACTCTGCGCGATGACAGTGGGCTGAAATCTTACTCTGTGTCCTGGGTTAAAGTCAGAGCAGTGGATTGTGCCTCAGTTTATCGATGTAAAAGTGGCAGGAATCCAGCAAAACTATCGTCGTTCAACATTCAAATCCATTCACGTCTGATCAGAATCAGCTTTATCTGTCCCAATCGATTGCTTGCTCCAAGTTCATTAGCGATTGTGGGAGTTAATGCCAAATCTGGGTAATCTAATCGTGACGGAGCGAAGTACTGAGCTCAAGTAACAAGGTGATGGAAACATTTATTTGCCGCAATTACCTTTGCCTGACAAGGAACAGGGAGGAAATTAAAACGTAACAAGTACATTAGTCTCACATTTACTGCTTATCTTCATCAATTCTGATACGTCCTTACTACACAGTATAAATGCACACGAGGCCCATGCTTGAGAGAAGGTCAGTCTGTGACCTGTCCTTTATTCCTCAGCACTCAAGTGATGGAAGTGGGTGGAGTTTCCGCTTTTATACCTGAAGGTCCAGGTTAGGAGTGTCTCCCACAAGTTCACCACCTAGTGGTCAGTGTTCTCACAGTGTACAACTTAGGTCAGATTATACATCGGTTACAATGCTGGTTGAATACATGACAAATTCAAACAATATCGATGAGTGTTTTGAAAGTTAATCCTATAAAATTACATTGTAGTGTCAGCTGTGGCTCAGTGGGCAGCACCCTCTCCCATCTCTGAGTCAGAAGGTCACAGGTTCAAGTCTCACTCCAGAGATTTGAGCAAAATAATCCAGGCTGACACTCCAGTGCAGTACTGAGGGAGTGCCGCACTGTCGGAGGGGCAGTACTGAGGGAGTGCCGCACTGTCGGAGGGGCAGTACTGAGGGAGTGCCGCACTGTCGGAGGGGCAGTACTGAGGGAGTGCCGCACTGTCGGAGGGGCAGTACTGAGGGAGTGCCGCACTGTCGGAGGGGCAGTACTGAGGGAGTGCCGCACTGTCGGAGGGGCAGTACTGAGGGAGCGCCGCACTGTCGGAGGGGCCGTCTTTCGGATGAGACATTAAACCGAGGCCCCGTCTGCTCTCTCAGGTGGATGTAAAAGATCCCACGGCACTATTTTGAAGAAGAGCAGGGGAGTTCTCCACGGTGTCCTGGGGCCAATATTTATCCCTCAATCAACATCACTAAAACAGATTATCTGGTCATTGTCACATTGCTGTGTGTGGGAGCTTGCTGTGTACAAATTGGCTGCTGCGTTTCCCACATTACAACAGTGACTACACTTTAAAAAGTGCTTCATTGGCTATGAAGCGATTTGAGACATCCTAAGGTCAGGAAAGGTGCTATAGAAATGCAAATCTGTCTTTTTTACTCTTCACTCAATTATATTATTTTCTCCACAATTTCTTCAGCAGACCCATCAACAAGCTATCAACCAGATGATGCACTGTTCCAGAGCAACCAGCACTGGCCTTGAACCACACCATTAGTGTGTATGTGTATATATATATATAGAGGGAGAGAGACACCGAGAGGGAGATGGACAGAGCTATTGTCTTGCATCTACCATGATGTTTCCATCACACTCAGGATGTCACAGTTCAATGTGTCAAACTTTGTCACAGCAACAAAACACTACACTGTGCATCATATATTATATTGTGCATTACACCGTCGAACACTGCTCTCATCATAAAACAGCAGTTCATTGGCTTTTTAAAAATTCTATCACAGGATATGGACGTCGCTGACAAGGCCGGCATTTATTGCCCATCCCTAATTGCCCCTTGAGAAGTTGGTGGTGAGCCGCCTTCTTGAACCGCTGCAGTCCGTGTGGTGAAGGTGCTCCCACAGTGCTGTTAGGGAGGGAGTTCCAGGATTGTGACCCAGCGACGATGAAGGAACGGCCGATATATTTCCAAGTCAGGATGGTGTGTGACTGGGAGGGGAACTTGGAGGTGGTGGTGTTCCCATGCGCCTGCTGCCCTTGTCCTTCTAGGTGGTAGGGGTCGCGGGTTTGGGAGATATCCTTAGAAGCAAAGAAACACAAGTCTACAAGTGAAATTGTATAACCCCCGATCATTGTAAAGTAGTGTATGTTTGACCTCACCATGTACAATGTTACAAGGGGTCTTTGAAAAATAGCAGATGCCTCAGACTGTGCTCAAGGGTGCATTTCAAAAGTCTATTGCTTCTTGATACCTGAAACTTCCAATTGAGCAGCACCTTTGAAATAATTAATTTAAAAAAAATGTATTTTAATTCTTTTATATCAAAATGCTAACAGGACATTGTTACCTGAAAGGTAATTTTATTGGTAACCATGTTCTTCATCGGTATGTACAGGTGGAAGAGGTTTGGAACTCTCTTACAAATGGCAATTGATGCTGGGGTCAATTGTTAATTTTAAATCTGAGATTAGGTATTAAGGGATATGGGCCACAGGCAGGTATATGGAGTTTGGTCACAGATCAGCCAATGATCTCACTGAATGGCGGAACAGGCTCGATGGGCTGAATGGCCTCTTCCTCTTCCTATGTTGCTGACATCACTTGTATATTTTTGAACAAAAGGGACAGTTTCTACAGGGCAGTGAGTTATAGGATATAATTTCCGACAACTAACCAGCCACTGAACAAGCAGGAAGGTCACGTTATGTGACGAGAGGTTTATTCCCCACCTGTACCTCATCGCATAGACCTTCTGAGCAAAACATCATTCACAGTACTCGTATAAAGCCACACCTGTTAATCTCATCAAAAGGATTGCCAAAGAGAAGGTTGGGGAGCAGAAACACTTCTCCATAGATGTTGCCTGACTTGCAGAGTGTTTCCAGCATTAGAACATAAGAAATAGGAGCAGGAGTCGGCCATTTGGCCATTCGGCCCCTCGAGCCTGCTCCACCATTCAATAAGATCATGACTGATCCAATCATGGACTCAGCTCCACTTCCCCGCCCGCTCCCCATAACCCTTCACTCTCTTATCGCTCAAAAATCTGTCTATTTCCACCTTAAATGTATTCAATGACCCAGCCTCCACAGCTCTCTGGGACAGAGAATTCCACAGATTTACAACCCTCTGAGAGAAGAAATTCCTCCTCATCTCAGTTTTAAATGGGCGGCCCCTTATTCTGAGACTATGTCCCCTAGTTCTAGATTCCCCCACGAGGGGAAACATCCTCCCTGCATCTACTCTGTCCAGCCCCCTCACAATCTTCTATGAAGCACTCTCTGTTTCCATTGTCTACAAACAAAGGGGAATAATGAATATTGGTGAACGGCTTTGGGTGGGCAATGTCAGTGCACTAAACCGTCTAATTGAGTGGGAATGACTACTTGTGTTTTGCAGTGAGCTGAAGCAGAAGCTGAACGAGGAGGGTAACAAGCGCTCAATCCTGTCCAAGCAGGAGAAGTTTAACGAGAACTGCTGCATCCGTTGCTGCAGCCCTTTCACCTTCCTCATCAACACCAAGCGCTCCTGTCTTGACTGCAAGTTCAACATCTGCAAGAGCTGCGGGGCATACAGCAAGAAGGAGAAGGCGTGGGTCTGCAGCGTCTGCCATCAGGCCAGGTGAGTGCATTCACCCCCCCCCGCCCCACCTCCCCCCCTCTGCTGGGGGCCGGTGGACATTTGTGAAGTGCTATCTGTGGAATGATCGAATTGATCTCTGGCTTCCGGATGGTCTGCTCGTTTGTAACAGCGTAGAACCATTGTGCAGAGTGCGATTTGTTCCATATCCGGGCGATTTCCATGTTTGGAGATTAGTTGATCTGCCACGAGTAGCTTTTTACAGAGGCATGTTTCTATTTATTCATTCCCGGGATGTGGGCGTCGCTGGCAAGGCCGGCATTTATTGCCCATCCCTAATTGCCCCTGGAGAAGGTGGTGGTGAGCCGCCTTCTTGAACCGCTGCAGTCCGTGTGGTGAAGGTGCTCCCACAGTGCTGTTAGGGAAGGAGTTCCAGGATTGTGACCCAGCGACGATGAAGGAACGGCCGATATATTTCCAAGTCAGGATGGTGTGTGACTGGGAGGGGAACGTGGAGATGGTGGTGTTCCCATGTACCTGCTGCCCTTGTCCTTCTAGGGGGTAGAGGTCGCGGGTTTGGGAGGTGCTGCCGAAGAAGCCTTGGCGAGTTGCTGTAGTGCATCTTGTAGATGGTACACACTGCAGCCACGGTGCGCCGGTGGTGGAGGGAGTGAGTGTTGAAGGTGGTGGATGGGGAGCCCATCAAGCGGACTAGAAACATAGAAAATAGGTGCAGGAGTAGGCCATTCGGCCCTTCGAGCCTGCACCACCATTCAATAAGATCATGGCTGATCATTCACCTCAGTACCCCTTTCCTGCTTTCTCTCCATACCCCTTGATCCCGTTAGCCGTAAGGGCCGTATCTAACTCCCTCTTGAATATATCCAATGACCTGGCATCAACAACTCTCTGCAGTAGGGAATTCCACAGGTTAACAACTCTGAGTGAACTGCGTTGTCCTGGATGGTGTCGAGCTTCTCGAGTGTTGTTGGAGCTGCACTCATCCAGGCAAGTGGAGAGTATTCCATCACACTCCTGACTTGTGCCTTGTAGATGGTGGAAAGGCTTTGGGGAGTCAGGAGGTGCGACACTGGCCACAGAATACCCAGCCTCTGACCTGCTCTTGTGGCCACAGTATTTATGTGGCTGGTCCAGTGAAGTTTCTGGTCAATGGTGACCCCCAGGATGTTGATGGTGGGGGATTTAACTAGGGTAATGCCATTGAATATCATGGCAAAGTGGTTAGACTCTCGCTTGTTGGAGATAGTCATTGCCTGGCACTTGTGTGGTGCGAATGTTACTTGCCACTTATCAGCCTGAGCCTGAATGTTGTCCACTGCCAAGGCACCCAGCAAGGCCGGGAAGGTGGAGGTCCTGTCGATCTTCAGACAGTGCCTCATTGCCATCCCATCAAGTGGCCAGCCTGGCCAGCGATCGGGAATGACCGCCAGCAATCAGGAGGCCATACCCTTGGACGGTTCCCTGGTAATCGGGGAGTGGGAAGGCTTGTGATCAGCAGAGCTGGTTGGGAGGTGCGGGGGGGAGTGGGGGTGGTTGGAAGGCTGGGGATCGGGGCTGGGGGAGACCGACTATTTCCTCGAGGGACCTCGGGAGAAGCACTCCTGCTGCTCCTGGCCCTCAAGGAGTGCTGAAAAAGCCACTTACCCTGGTGGAGCCGGCTGTTCCAGTCTCTGGTTCACTGCCACATTTCCCGACCCCCGGGTAACCCATCCAGCACAGGTTAATTTCAAATCGGGCTCCCATATGGTAATTACACTCGGACGCCCCGATATCTGGCATGGTAAAAATGACGGCAGGTGTGCGCGCGTGGTGTGATGGGATCGGGTTACGCGGATACTGTATTTTAACTCACCCCCGCCCCCCCCCCCCCTCCCCCTGACTCTCTGCCATCCAGTGTGGTGGGGCTTTATAACAAGGTCATAGTTATTACAAAATTGCATTCTCTGCAGCTGCCACCTCAATCCATTAAAGCCATACTAAGCTTGCTTCTCTGTCTGACCCTGGAAGGTGTTGAATTCTGGCTGTGGGCTGCTGTTGCAACACTAAGATTAAGGTGTTAATAAGGAGCAGTCAGAATCGCAGCAACCCTCGCTTGCCATGTTTAATCGGGAACTCCAAACCTTTCAATAACAGTTTGCCTGTCCAAGTTTTCTCGCCGTGTCAATGAGCTTCCAGAATAACGAGTTTGGGAAAGTTGAAGGTTTGATAAGCTCAGAGAAACGATGAGAAAAGGCAGGCTGACAGATTTTGGTGCCGAGCTGAAAGTTCTCTAATTAAACATGTCAAGTTGGCGTCTCTGGGAGTGGAAGAACGATGTTCGACGGGAGGTTCATGCCCAAGGGTCGACGGTGAAAATCAGTTCATGGTTTTACAGGGTTTCTATAGTAACGCAGTTTCTGTCTTGTACGCGTATTGAATAAGGAATCCAACATCTCTTAACAGCAAAAGCAATCCCGGTCTTGGTAAATAAGGTAGCCACAGACTATAGTTACTCCCCTTCTTCTTCTGAGGCAGTCCCCCGGAGTCGAGGATGACTTGCGTCCACACTAACACGAGTTCTCAGGTGATGGATGAGACCAATGTGGGACCCACAGTCTCTGTCACCGGCAATGTCTGGGGCAAACGGTGGTGGGAGGGACGGGTGGGTGAGGGGCTTCGGTTGTCGTGTGCTCCTGCCGCTGTTTGTACTTGGCTTCCATGTGTTCCCGGCGACGAGACTCGAGATGTTCGGCAACTTCCCGGACGCTTCTCCTCCAGTTTGAGTGGTCTTGGGCCAGGGACTCCCAGGTATCGGTGGGGACGTTGGGCTTCATCAGGGAGGCTTTGAGGGTGTCCTTGAAGCGTTTCCTCTGCCCATCTGGGGCTCGCTTGCCGTGTCGGAGTTCCGAGCACAGCGTTTGTTTAGGAGTCTAGTATCGGAGTTGAGTCCATGATCAGACCAGCCATGATCTTATTGAATGGTGGAGCAGGCTCGAGGGGCCGAATGGCCGACTCCTGCTCCTATTTCTTATGTTCTTATGTTCATGCGGATGATGTGGCCCATCCATCCTAGCGTGGGCAATGCTTCGATGCTGGGGATGTTGGCCTGAGCGAGAACACTGACGTTGGTGCACATATCCTGCCAATGGATTTGCAGGATTTTGCGGAGACAGCGTTGGTGGTACTAATACAAGTGAGAGTGTGCAGCTTTGGTGGTAACTCCATGAGTGCTCCCAGTATCACTGATCTCGCAGCCTAATCTCCCTGAGACAAGGGCAGGCTGCTCCACAATTGTAATTAACATATCCTTTATTTATTAAACTATCTAATTTCCCTTGGCATTGCTTATGGGTAGTTTGGCACAGTTCTGGGCTTTGAAATTAGACCAATTCATTTGGGGGATGTTTTAATGAGTTGATTTCTGAAATCGAATGTACAGGGAAAGGATTGAATGATACAACAACTGTAACTGTTTCGAACTCCCTGGGCTTCTTTGCAGTAACCTTAGATCAAAGAACAAGCAACAATTTTCTGGAGAAAGAGCCTCCAATGTATATTACATGTGTAAAACCTGATTTCTGTGATTTCAGTCAATTCTCCTTAAGTTACAGCAGTGGGAATGTAATTGGTCAGAAACTGCTCTGGCGTTGGGTCAGTTGCAGTGGTGTTTTGTCGGAGCCAATCTGTGATAAACATCATAAAACTCGCTGTTCTTTGAGAAGGAAGAGACGAACTGGAATTAAAGATTACAGCCATGAACCCACCTTTCCATTTGGTTCACTTAAGTCGGCAGAAACACCGAACACAGTTTGTCCACAAAGATCCACTGAGGGCCAGGACTGGACCTGGTGATGGATTGATGGAATGTGATTGATTGTCCTGAGTAAACATCTTGAATAAGCCAAAATTACTCATTTTCATTATTAAAGATTGGCTTGAGGTCGACTTCAACCAGTGATACTGTCATGAGCGGTAATGATGACCTGTTGAGCTATTGGTGTTGATATTCAATGCTTGCAATAGGAAAGGAATTTTAACAAAAATACAATTTATACACTTTCAGCACTGACCAATCAAAGTGCTTGGAACGATTCTCCAGGGAGGCTGTCCGAGTTGTGTCTCAGCCAGAAACCTATTTCTACACCTCATACAGCAATGCCGACTGCACTGACAGGCACAGCCCATCCCAGAACCACTCTGCTTCTGGTTCATTCCAAAACTGCCACAGCGGGTATCGGTAACGTCAGTCAATCTGCAGCCCATGCTGCAAGAAGCAGGATGCCTTGGTTACTGAGCAAAGGACTTTCCTCACTTTCCCCATGCAGAATTGGAAGCAGCAGCACCAGGGGCTGGGGTTTGCACAGATTGTAGGATCTCGCCAGGACCAGGCCATCGTGCGCTGTGCCTCGATCCCTCTGTGGGCACCTTCACACAACAACACTGCCCTCATCAATCGCAAGGGCTTCCTCTCCATTCATCATTATCATAGGCAGTCCCTCGGAATCGAGGAAGACTCGCTTCCACACTTAAAATGAGTCCTTGGGTGGCTGAACAGTCCAATACGGGAATTACAGTCTCTGTCACAGGTGGGACAGACAGTGGTTGAGGGAAAGGGAGGGTGGGACTGGTTTGCCGCACGCTCCTTCCGCTGCCTGCGCTTGGTTTCTGCATGCTCTCGGCGACGAGATTCGAGGTTGTAAGGGGTTTTCTCAGGGAGTGTTGTTGTGCCTTGGGTGTCTCTCTCTGGGCTTCTGCCCTCACAGCTTATGCCTGGCCTGTGGGGTACCCTGAGTGCTGCAAGAGCACCCCTGGAGAGACTGTGTCCACAGCTTATGAAGGGGGTTTTGAGACTCATGCGTCCCCACAGCTTATGCCTCGCCTGTGAGGCACCTGTGAGTGTCAAACACTGCTAACCCCTTCTTCCCTAGCCTGTGACACACAGTTGAGTGTTTTCGAGGTGCTCCTAGCTTCCCTTACACTGTTCTGACATAAGACTCACGATCAGGAGATGTAATACAATAGAACTGAGACAAGGTGATTCCAAGAGGAACTTTAGGCTTCCAATTTATTTGACAAGGTGTATCTCAACAAACAGCAATACACCAACAAAACAATCCCCCTAAGTCCCACTAAACGGACACAACGAAAATCTTTACACCAGTTTAGCAGTACAATGCCCAACCTCCCACCTTTCCTGGCCTAACTGAGTTGGGAGTTCCGGGGACCAGAGGTTATATTCACTACTGTGCCTTCCGCAGTCTGGTGGTTTGTTTCTTCTATCTTCAGTGTCTTCGGACATTGGTTTTCCTTCAGTGTCGAGGGGCTTGCTGGATCACGAGAGCAGAGAGCCACACACACTGCATCAGAAACCCCTTTTTATAGCCAGATTATCCAGTCCACCTCTCCTGCTGAAATCGATCCTTCCCATTGGTGGACTTTGTGATTTTGAAAAATGCAGCAGTTTTCCACTGATGTTAACCTACTCAAGGTTTGAGTGGGTGTTGATTGCGTTGGCCTCCTGTAGCCATTGTGTAGGCCCTTGGGTTGTTTTGGGTTCCCTAGTTTTCTGAAGGTCTGCATAATTTCCCTCCATAGTGTAAACATGGGGAAGACAATAGCCCGATGATGGCGATAAGTCAGTCCCACAGTTTTCGAGCAAGTGCTCTTCCATTGGCTTGAAAGCTCCATGCTTCGGGCTGACTCTGTCCCACCATTGGCCCTCTGGACGGGGGAGGACACCGATCACTGCTCTGCCAAGGTCAAACCGTCTCGCTTTCAATTCATTGCAGCACAGCCAGATCCCACAGCTCTTTTCCTTCTGGGTAAAATGAGGGGGTTTTCGTCCTCCCCTACAAGGTGCTCAGCGCCCTCCCGGATGCACTTCCTCCACATAGGGTGGTCTTTGGCCAGGGTCTCCCAGGTGTCGGTGGGATGTTGCACTTTATCAGGGAGGCTTTGAGGGTGTCCTTGTAGCTTACCGCTGCCCACCTTTGGCTCGTTTTCCGTGAAGGAGCTCCGAGTAGAGCGCTTGCTTTGGAGCGCTTGCTTCGCTGGAGAAATACCACCAACGATGTCTCCGCAAGATCCTACAAATCCCCTGGGAGGACAGACGCACCAACATTAGCGTCCTCAACCAGGCCAACATCCCCAGCATTGAAGCACTGACCACACTCGACCAGCTCCGCTGGGCGGGCCACATTGTCCGCATGCCTGACACGAGACTCCCAAAGCAAGCGCTCTACTTGGAACTCATCCACGGCAAGCGAGCCCCAGGTGGGCAGAGGAAACGTTACAAGGACACCCTCCAAGCCTCCCTGATAAAGTGCAACATCCCCACTGACACCTGGGAGTCCCTGGCCAAAGACCGCCCTAAGTGGAGGAAGTGCATCCGGGAGGGCGCTGAGCACCTCGAGTCTCGTCGCCGAGAGCATGCAGAAACCAAGCGCAGGCAGCGGAAGGAGCGTGCGGCAAACCAGTCCCACCCTCCCTTTCCCTCAACCACTGTCTGTCCCACCTGTGACAGGGACTGTGGTTCTCATATTGGACTGTTCAGCCACCTGGGAACTCACTCTTAGAGTGGAAGCAAGTCTTCCTCGATTCCGAGGGACTGCTGATGATGATGATGTTGAATTAGCATTAACTGGTGCTGAATTGTCTGTAGTTTTGAACTGTGACAGTGCAGTACATCCTTCGGGCTAGATTAGGATTGCATAAGTGTATTTTATTTGCATCAAAGAGAAGAACCTTAATTTCGATTCAGACCAGATACTGGTGATATTTTAAGAACATAAGGATGAGGAGCATGAGTCGGCCATTCGGCCCCTCGAGCCTGCCCCGCCATTCAATAAGATCACGGCTGATCTTCGACCTCAACTGCACTTTCCCGCCCGATCCCCATATCCCTCGATTCCCCGAGAGTCCAAAAATCTATCGATCTCAGCCTTGAATATACTCAACGACTCAGCATCCACAGCCCTCTGGGGCAGAGAATTCCAAAGATTCACCCCCCTCTGAGTGAAGAAATTCCTCCTCATCTCAGTCCTAAATGGCCGACCCCTTATCCTGAGACTGTGACCCCTGGTTCTAGACTCCCCAGCCCGGGGGAAACATTCTCCCTGCATCTACCCTGCACAACCCAGTTCCCTGAAAACGCAGTATTATTTTCAGTGAATAAATCTGCTTTCATATAATGATCTGTGTGTGCACAGTGACGTGCCCTGAATTGTCAGAAACCTGTGTTCAGTATTAGAGCCAAGTTTGTGACATTTGCCACATTTTCAAGTTGTTATTCACTAAAGCCAGAAGCAGTGAGCATAATGCAGTTGATTCCATTAGTCACCAAATTCCCATCTTCAATTTTCAACTCTCTTAAAGACGCATGTCCACCAGAACCCGCAGATTAACAAAAAACGTTAAAAGGGGACCAAAAGTTTAACAAATCAAATTAAAATGTTGTTCCCTGCGTTAATGATGCACTCCAGTCCCTCCGGTGCCCACTGTAGTGTATCTGTAAAGCATGCACTCCCATGTTCCACCACCAGGGAGTGCATCCCTTGGGAGCACTGTATATAAACCGGCCCCTAAGGCCTGTTCCTCACTCTGGAGTGTCTTAATAAAGACTGAGGTCACTGTTACTTTAACCTCCCTGTGTGCAGTCTCACCTGTGTTAGGAACACAATACCCACCTCTCGCGGAAGGCCGCGAGCATACCGGTGGACACCGCGTGCTCCACCTCCAGGGATTCCCTGGCGCGAACATAGCCGCGGAGGAGAGGCGGGCAGTCAGGCTGAACGACCCCCTCGACCTGTTAATGGCCCACTTGGCCAGGCCCAGGGGCAGTCGCACGAGGAGGCCTTCCGACCTGCCCCACCATTCATTTGCAAAGGGTTTTTTGCCAGCCCTGTAATTGGATGAGTGACTTGCGAGAGGATACTAAAAGAATGATAACAGGGAGATGGTTCAGTGCAACAGAATTGGGAAAGGATGGAGCATTTGGGAAATCTGACAGGACAGGAACTTTCAGAAGTGCCGCTGTTTACACTTGGGGAATTGGTTTTGGCAAATGAGCAAACTCAGAGTTCCAGAAAATACATTTGAATTGAAATGCCAAAATAGATGACTCTTTTCAGTGGGTGTTGATGCTTAAAGCTGCAGGGTATTGATCAGCTAATCTAACGATACCCAGCCGGATCGCCGGACCTCCGACTGTGCCTTTTGTAAATTGGAGCTCCCAGTGAGGAGCAGTGAGTGTTGGAAATTTGGGAATGTAGAAGTCACTGAGGTCAGAATCTTCTGTCCATGAAAACAATTGTAAGGCCCATCAGCAGGCCGGGGCCATTGCAGGGAGCAGCGTGCGGCGGTATACCATTGCAGGGAGCAGCGCGTGTTGCTGCAGGAGGGCGACGGCTGTGAAGTCAGGTCGCTGATTGCAGTGCGGGCAGGTACAGCAGGAGGGGCGAAGGAGCGGCGAGAGTTTGTAGAGGGAAGTGACCGGGGCCCAGGAAAGGCGTGAGTTTGGGGCCCAGAGAGGCGAGGGCCCAGGGGCAGCACGGGCCCAGCCCACACTACGATATGTGTACGCACTGGGTCCGTGCAGCAGAGCAGGTCTCCAGTCGTCCTGGTTAACCCTTGCCACTGGACCAAGACCTCGCTCTGTCAAGCCCCGTGTGGTGGCTGGTGTGCAACGGTCACCCCACGTTAAAATAATCCACCCACAGGCATCTTCACCCTTCAGGATGTAGTTCGGGATCTGGAATATTAGGTCCTTCATTGAAACACCTGTGAACTCATCCCTTTTTGGCGTGGAAGCAAGTCATCCTCGCTTCGAGGGACCGCCTATGATGATAAAGGTCCTACCCTCCTGTATCCATAAAGCGAAAGAATCTAAATCAAACATTTGCCATTGACTTTATCAGGAAATCAACTAATTTCCATGGACCTTTGATGGTACGGGGGTAAAGTCATGCCTTTAGTGATATTTCCCAATGTACGTCTCCAGAGCCCAGTACTTCTATGTTTTGACCAGAACTAAGTGATCCCCTGTATATTTCCTGACAAATAATGTTTTTATTGTATATGCTTACTGATGGGCTCCCCATCCACCGCCTTCAACATTCACTCCCTCCACCACCGGCGCACCGTGGCTGCAGTGTGCACCATCTACAAGATGCACTACAGCAACTCGCCAAGGCTTCTTCGGCAGCACCTCCCAAACCCGCGACCTCTACCACCTAGAAGGACAAGGGCAGCAGGTACATGGGAACACCACCACCTGCAAATTAGGGATGGGCAATAAATGCCGGCCTTGCCAGCAACGCCCACACCCATGAATCAATAAATAGAAGTGAGTTTGTGTCATACGTTTCCTTACGTCCTAACTCATATGTACCAGGACTACTTTATCTAAGCTGACACGGTATTATTTATAGACAGCTGTTTACTCGGTTCTGAATCTGTCTTTCTCACTCGTTCTGTCCTTTTGATTTTTCTTGATCTGTTTTGCTGTTTCTATTTCTCGCTCGGGATTTCTCGGTACTCATGTCTGGAACACTCACCACTGTAGAAATGCAATCTCCGTGTTGCCGATATCTGATCAGTAACTGATCAGTGATCAGTACTGGAGCACAAGGTCACGTGGATCTCGCTACAAGTTTTCCAGCCCATTGTGCTCCCAGCAAGCAGCAGGTTCATTTTGTGAGTTGTCTCTTGCTCTGCCCTGCCTAATTGACAAAAGCAAAGCCAAAGAGATGCTCAAAATTGTTTCACCTTCATAAACAATTACATGCAAAATATCAGGCCCATTAATACACAATTTTACACTCAAAGGTTAATGGTTATCTGAAGCGGTAATGCACTACATATTTTAACCTCCAATTACTGTGTTGCAGTCTTTGCTGTTGATGCCAACTGCTGGCAACCACTTTACACAAAGATAAATGGTTTAGACTTCTAAACAATCTCGTGCAATTCCCAGGTATCCTTCTACAAGGAGTGGAGTCACAATCCATCCTGCTTCATGAGTCAGCACAGTGAAATATCAATTAGTTTTTATATCGGAGGTGCAGTAAGGTGGTAATATGGTATCATCAATCCAGCACTATAATTGTGACTGGTGAATCCCAGGCATTATAGATTTCTGGAATGGAAACGGTTTTAAAAGAATAATGATACCCGAAAATAGACCGAGACTCAATGCAGTCTCATTAGGGCCCAGGCAGCTGCAGGCACGGCCACCGATGGTGGAGCGATTATAATCAGAGATGGTCAAGAGGGCAGAATTAGAGGAGTGCAGAGATCTGGGGGCGGGGGGGAGGTTGTGGGGCTGGAGGAGATTGCAGACATAGGGAGAGGCGAGGGCCATGGAGGGGAGGGGGGGATGGGAAGAGGGAGACACTGTACTGAACGTACGAAAAAGAGGGAGAAGAAATGATTGATACATTCAACCTGTTCCATTCTGACAAGGTTCAGACCATGTCCACCATCAATCCCCACCACCATCCTCTCTCCAATCACCCAATGTCCTGGAAGAGGTAATAAAGAGAGAATAAAACGTAGGCCAATTTGGGCAATAACTCTGGATAATTCCTTTCCCAGCCCCAAGGGCATTAAAGCGAGCTTCAGGAGTCGGCCATAACTGATCGCTAACTCCCTTCCATAATTCACAATCAGCTTCCCCTTGAAGCTTGCAGCAGATCCAGGCACAGTGCAATCTGCTCCCAAGGTCAGTGCCACTCTGCAAACACACGTCATTCCTGGCAACCATACTTTTTGCTGATCCCCCTGTCCTCTGATCGTGACCTCGCTCCTCCAAACAAGCACCATCTAATCTCTCTGTTGTTTCAGAGACCTCACCGTATCCCCCAAAGTCCGTGACCCCAGTTTCGGTCTTTGGCAGGTGTGAGACGGCCGGTGGAGGGATTGCAGTGTGTGAGACGGCCAGTAGAGGGATTGCAGTGTGTGAGACGGCTGGTGGAGGGATTGCAGTGTGTGAGATGGTTGGTGGAGGGATTGCAGTGTGTGAGACGGCCGGTGGAGGGATTGCAGTGTGTGAGACGGCCGGTGGAGGGATTGCAGTGTGTGAGACGGCCGGTGTAGGGATTGCAGTGTGTGAGACGGCCGGTGGAGGGATTGCAGTGTGTGAGACGGCTGGTGGAGGGATTGCAGTGTGTGAGACGGCCGGTGGAGGGATTGCAGTGTGTGAGACGGCCGGTGGAGGGATTGCAGTGTGTGAGACGGCCGGTGGAGGGATTGCAGTGTGTGAGACGGCCGGTGGAGGGATTGCAGTGTGTGAGACGGCTGGTGGAGGGATTGCAGTGTGTGAGACGGCCGGTGGGCGGAGGGATTGCAGTGTGTGAGACGGCCGGTGGAGGGATTGCAGTGTGCGAGACGGTTGGTGGAGGGATTGCAGTGTGTGAGACGGTTGGTGGAGGGATTGCAGTGTGTGAGACGGCCGGTGGGCGGAGGGATTGCATTGTGTGAGACGGCCGGTGGAGGGATTGCAGTGTGCGAGACGGTTGGTGGAGGGATTGCAGTGTGTGAGACGGTTGGTGGAGGGATTGCAGTGTGTGAGACGGCCGGTGGGCGGAGGGATTGCATTGTGTGAGACGGCCGGTGGAGGGATTGCAGTGTGTGAGATGGCCGGTGAAGGGATTGCAGTGTGTGAGACGGTCGGTGGGCGGAGGGATTGCAGTGTGTGAGACGGCTGGTGCAGGGATTGCAGTGTGTGAGACGGCTGGTGGGCGGAGGGATTGCAGTGTGTGAGACGGCTGGTGGAGGGATTGCAGTGTGTGAGACGGCCGGTGAAGGGATTGCAGTGTGTGAGACGGCCGGTGGAGGGATTGCAGTGTGTGAGGCGGCCGGTGGCGGAGGGATTGCAATGCGTGAGACGGCCGGTGGCGGAGGGATTGCAGTGTGTGAGACGGGTGGCGGAGGGATTGCAGTGTGTGAGACGGTTGGTGGAGGGATTGCAGTGTGTGAGACGGTTGGTGCAGGGATTGCAGTGTGTGAGACGACCGGTGGAGGGATTGCAGTGTGTGAGACGGCTGGTGCAGGGATTGCAGTGTGTGAGACGACCGGTGGAGGGATTGCAGTGTGTGAGACGGCCGGTGGAGGGATTGCAGTGTGTGAGGCGGCCGGTGAAGGGATTGCAGTGTGTGAGATGGCCGGTAGCGGAGGGATTGCAGTGTGTGAGGCGGCCGGTGGCGGAGGGATTGCAATGCGTGAGACGGCCGGTGGCGGAGGGATTGCAGTGTGTGAGACGGGTGGCGGAGGGATTGCAATGCGTGAGACGGCCGGTGGCGGAGGGATTGCAGTGTGTGAGACGGGTGGCGGAGGGATTGCAATGCGTGAGACGGCCGGTAGCGGAGGGATTGCAGTGTGTGAGGCGGCCGGTGGCGGAGGGATTGCAATGCGTGAGACGGCCGGTGGAGGGATTGCAGTGTGTGAGACGGCCGGTGGAGGGATTGCAGTGTGTGAGATGGCCGGTGAAGGGATTGCAGTGTGTGAGACGGTCGGTGGGCGGAGGGATTGCAGTGTGTGAGACGGCTGGTGCAGGGATTGCAGTGTGTGAGACGGCTGGTGGGCGGAGGGATTGCAGTGTGTGAGACGGCTGGTGGAGGGATTGCAGTGTGTGAGACGGCCGGTGGCGGAGGGATTGCAGTGTGTGAGACGGTTGGTGGAGGGATTGCAGTGTGTGAGACGGCTGGTGCAGGGATTGCAGTGTGTGAGGCGGCCGGTGAAGGGATTGCAGTGTGTGAGATGGCCGGTAGCGGAGGGATTGCAGTGTGTGAGGCGGCCGGTGGCGGAGGGATTGCAATGCGTGAGACGGCCGGTGGCGGAGGGATTGCAGTGTGTGAGACGGGTGGCGGAGGGATTGCAATGCGTGAGACGGCCGGTGGCGGAGGGATTGCAGTGTGTGAGACGGGTGGCGGAGGGATTGCAATGCGTGAGACGGCCGGTAGCGGAGGGATTGCAGTGTGTGAGGCAGCCGGTGGCGGAGGGATTGCAATGCGTGAGACGGCAGGTGGCGGAGGGATTGCAGTGTGTGAGACGGGTGGCGGAGGGATTGCAATGCGTGAGACGGCCGGTAGCGGAGGGATTGCAGTGTGTGAGACGGGTGGCGGAGGGATTGCAGTGTGTGAGACGGGTGGTGGAGGGATTGCAGTGTGTGAGGCGGCCGGTGGCGGAGGGATTGCAATGCGTGAGACGGCCGGTGGCGGAGGGATTGCAGTGTGTGAGACGGGTGGCGGAGGGATTGCAGTGTGTGAGACGGCCAGTGCAGGGATTGCAGTGTGTGAGACGGCCGGTGGGCGGAGGGATTGCATTGTGTGAGACGGCCGGTGGAGGGATTGCAGTGTGTGAGATGGCCGGTGAAGGGATTGCAGTGTGTGAGACGGTCGGTGGGCGGAGGGATTGCAGTGTGTGAGACGGCCGGTGGGCGGAGGGATTGCAGTGTGTGAGACGGTTGGTGGAGGGATTGCAGTGTGTGAGACGGCTGGTGCAGGGATTGCAGTGTGTGAGACGGCTGGTGGGCGGAGGGATTGCAGTGTGTGAGACGGCTGGTGGAGGGATTGCAGTGTGTGAGACGGCCGGTGGGCGGAGGGATTGCAGTGTGTGAGACGGCTGGTGCAGGGATTGCAGTGTGTGAGACGGCCGGTGGAGGGATTGCAGTGTGTGAGGCGGCCGGTGAAGGGATTGCAGTGTGTGAGACGGCTGGTGGAGGGATTGCAGTGTGTGAGACGGGTGGCGGAGGGATTGCAATGCGTGAGACGGCCGGTGGCGGAGGGATTGCAGTGTGTGAGACGGGTGGCGGAGGGATTGCAATGCGTGAGATGGCCGGTAGCGGAGGGATTGCAGTGTGTGAGGCGGCCGGTGGCGGAGGGATTGCAATGCGTGAGACGGCAGGTGGCGGAGGGATTGCAGTGTGTGAGACGGGTGGCGGAGGGATTGCAATGCGTGAGACGGCCGGCAGCGGAGGGATTGCAGTGTGTGAGACGGGTGGCGGAGGGATTGCAATGCGTGAGACGGCCGGTAGCGGAGGGATTGCAATGCGTGAGACGGCCGGTAGCGGAGGGATTGCAGTGTGTGAGACGGGTGGCGGAGGGATTGCAGTGTGTGAGGCGGCCGGTGGCGGAGGGATTGCAATGCGTGAGACGGCCGGTGGCGGAGGGATTGCAGTGTGTGAGACGGCCGGTGGAGGGATTACAGTGTGTGAGACGGCCGATGGAGGGATTGCAGTGTGTGAGACGGCCGGTGGCGGAGGGATTGCAGTGTGTGAGACGGCCAGTGGAGGGATTGCAATGCGTGAGACGGCCGGTGGCGGAGGGATTGCAGTGTGTGAGACGGCCGGTGGAGGGATTGCAGTGTGTGAGACGGGTGGCGGAGGGATTGCAGTGTGTGAGACGGGTGGTGGAGGGATTGCAGTGTGTGAAACGGCCGGTGGAGGGATTGCAGTGTGTGAGACGGCCGGTGGAGGGATTGCAGTGTGTGAGACGGCCAGTGCAGGGATTGCAGTGTGTGAGACGGCCGGTGGCGGAGGGATTGCAGTGTGTGAGACGGGTGGTGGAGGGATTGCAGTGTGTGAGACGGCCGGTGGAGGGATTGCAGTGTGTGAGATGGCCGGTGGAGGGATTGCAGTGTGTGAGACGGCCGGTGGAGGGATTGCAGTGTGTGAGGCGGCCGGTGGAGGGATTGCAGTGTGTGAGACGGCCGGTGGAGGGATTACAGTGTGTGAGACGGCCGATGGAGGGATTGCAGTGTGTGAGACGGCCGGTGGCGGAGGGATTGCAGTGTGTGAGGCGGTCGGTGAAGGGATTGCAGTGTGTGAGACGGCTGGTGGAGGGATTGCAGTGTGTGAGACGGCCGGTGGAGGGATTGCAGTGTGTGAGACGGCTGGTGGAGGGATTGCAGTGTGGAGACGGCCGGTGGGCGGAGGGATTGCAGTGTGTGAGACGGCCGGTGGAGGAATGCAATGCCCGCCCAATATTGTCAGCGTTGGGTGGCAGAATATGGAGTATGGGCAGGAGCAGGCAGTTGCAAGGGGACATTGATCGATTCAGTGTGTGGTCAAATCTGAGGCAGATGGAGTTGAGTGTGAGGTCATCCACTTTGGTCCTTAGAAAGATAGATACAATCGTAGAAATTTACAGCACAGAAGGAGGCCATTCGGCCCATCGTGTCCGTGCCGGCCGACAAAGAGCTACCCAGCCTAATCCCACTTTCCAGCTCTCGGTCCGTAGCCCTGTGGGTTACGGCACTTCAGGTGCACATCCAGGTACTTTTTAAATGTGAGGGTTTCTGCCTCTACCACCCTTTCAGGCCGTGAGTTCCAGACCCCCACCACCCTCTGGGTGAAAACATTTCCCCTCAAATCCCCTCTAAACCTCCCCCCAATTACTTTAAATCTATGCCCCCTGGTTGTTGACCCCTCTGCTAAGGGAAACAGGTCCTTCCTATCCACTCTATCCAGGCCCCTCATAATTTTATACACCTCAATCAGGTCTCCCCTCAGCCTCCAAAGAAAACAACCCCAACCTATCCAATCTTTCCTCATAGCCTAAATTCTCCAGTCCTGGCAATATCCTCATAAATCTCCCCTGTACCCTCTTCAGTGCAATCACATCCTCCCTGTAATGTGGTGACCAGAACTGCACGCAGTACTCCAGCTGTGGCCTAAGCAGTGTTTTACACAGTTCAAACATAACCCCCCTGCTCTTGTATTTATGTCTCGGCTAATAGATCAGGGTATTTACTAAAGGGCAAGAGGTTCGGAACTGTCGAGCAGGACCGCGACAGGTTGTCCCGACTGCCTCATTAGTAGCGGTGATCCTTGAGGCAGTTCATCAGCTCAGACGCACTCCCACTGCCCCCGCCTCCAACAAACCTTTCAGTGGCAGTCTCTGTTTCCCCCCCCTCCCCCCAGTCCGCCCCCCTCCATTCCCCTCCCCTCCCCCCAGTCCGCCCCCCTCCATTCCCCCCCCCCCCCCCTCAGTCCGGCTGTGCTGCCACACACCCCTGAGGGAACTGACCACAGCACTCACGTCACGACACTCACTGGCTGAATGTACTGACCATCCGAAGCGGTTGTCCATTTTCATGCAATCCATTCCTCAAATCCAGGCTGCGATTGCCCAGGGCAGCTGGCCCGACTGTTGCTCAGCTGGGACATCCTCCCGCTCACACTCACGCTGCCCAGTGCTGCCTTCGTGGGGCACAGCTCAGCCACACATTGCTGCTCCAGGAGCAATTCCTGTCTCACACTGGAGCAGCGGCTGAGGCGGGAGCTCGGAGATTCGGAGTGAAACTGCGGGAGATGGAGAGCGGGCACAGAGTTCAGATGTCCGGCAGAAGACCCAGAGGTGACATGAGGAAACCCCTGTGTAAGCAACGAGTGCTCAGGGCTTGGAATGTGCTGCCCAACAGGATGGTGGGTACAGATTCAATCGTCCAATCATCTTCGTCCTCGTGGTAAGCATCCTCATTGTCACCGGCATCACCACGGGCAACCAGAAAGATCTTGTTCCCTCTTCCTCCTCCTCCTCCTCCTCCTTCTTTTCCGCGTCTACTTTCTCCTCTTCATCAATTCTCTGCCCCTCCCCACTCCCTTCCCCTCCACCCTCCCCAGCCACTCTTCCAGACTCACCCCCCCCCCCCCACCACCCCTACTCTCCCCACTGCACCCTCATTCTTCCAACCCTACTCTCACCCCCCCTCTCCCCGCCCCCACTCGTCCAATCTCACCCCCCCACCCCCGACCCCCACACGTCCAATCTCACCCCCCCACCCCCGACCCCACACGTCCAATCTCACCCCCCCACCCCCGACCCCCACACGTCCAATCTCACCCCCCCACCCCTGACCCCCACACGTCCAATCTCACCCCCCCACCCCCGACCCCACACGTCCAATCTCACCCCCCCACCCCCGACCCCACACGTCCAATCTCACCCCCCCACCCCCGACCCCCACACGTCCAATCTCACCCCCCCACCCCTGACCCCCACACGTCCAATCTCACCCCCCCACCCCCGACCCCACACGTCCAATCTCACCCCCCCACCCCCGACCCCCACACGTCCAATCTCACCCCCCCACCCCCGACCCCACACGTCCAATCTCACCCCCCCACCCCCGACCCCCACACGTCCAATCTCACCCCCCCGACCCCCACTCGTCCAATCTCACCCCCCCACCCCCGACCCCCACACGTCCAATCTCACCCCCCCGACCCCCACACGTCCAATCTCACCC